>NW_011494748.1:328967-351351 GCF_000754665.1 Bison bison bison | reverse complement strand
GCCTGGTGGGCTGCCGTCTATGGGGTCGCACAGAGTCGGACACGACTGAAGCGAGTTAGCAGCAGCAGCCTGCACTAGCAAAGTAATGCTCAAAATTTCCCAAGGTAGGCCCACATCCACTGGATCACCAAAAAAGCTAGAGAATACCAGAAAAACGTATCAGTTCAGTTAGTTCAGTATAGTCGTTCAGTCGTGTCCGACTCTTTGCGACCCCATGAATCACAGCACGCCAGGCTTCCCTGTCCATCACCCACTCCCGGAGTTCACTCAAACTCATGTCCATCGAGTCGGTGATGCCATCCAGCCATCTCATCCTCTGTCATCCCCTTCTCCTCCTGCCCCCAATCCTTCCCAGCATCAGAATCTTTGCCAATGAGTCAACTCTTTGCAGGAGGTGGCTAAAGTACTGGAGTTTCAGCTTTAGCATCAGTCCTTCCAATGAACACCCAGGACTGATCTCCTTTAGAATGGACTGGTTAGATCTCCTTGCAGTCCAAGGGACTCTCAAGAGTCTTCTCCAACACCACAGTTCAAAAGCATCATTTCTTCAGCACTCAGCTTTCTTCACAGTCCAACTCTCACATCCATACATGACTACTGGAAAAAAACATAGCTTTGACTAGATGGACCTTTGTTGGCAAAGTAAGGTCTCTGCTTTTGAATATGCTATCTAGGTTGGTCATAACTTTCCTTCCAAGGAGTGTCTTTTAATTTCAAGGCTGCAGTCACCATTTGCAGTGATTTTGGAGCCAAAAAAAACAAAGTCTTACACTGTTTCCCCATCTATTTCCCATGATGTGTTTGGACTAGATGCCATGATCTTAGTTTTCTGAATGTTGAGCTTTAGGCCAGCTTTTTCACTCTCCTCTTTCACTTTCATCAAGAGGCTCTTTAGTCCCTCTTCACTTTCCGCCATAAGGGTGGTGTCATCTGCATATCTGAGATTATTGCTATTTCTCCCAACAATCTTGATTCCAGCTTGTGCTTCTTCTAGCCCAGCGTTTCTCATGATGTTTTCTGCATATTAGTTAAATAAGCAGGGTGACAATAAACAGCCTTGACATACTCATTTTCCTATTTGTATCCAGTCTGTTGTTGATTACACCAAAGTCTTTGACTGTGTAGATCACAAAAAACTGGAAAATTCATCAAGAGATGGGAATATCAGACCTCCTGACATGCCTCCTGAGAAATATGTATGCAGGTCAAGAAGCAACAGTTAGAACTGGACATGCAACAACAGACTGATTCAAAATTGGGAAAAGAGTGCATTAAGGCTGTATATTTTCACCCTGCTTATTTAACTTATATGCAGAGTACACCATGTTACATGCCACGCTGGATGAAGCACACGCTGGAATCAAGATTGCCGGGAGAAATATCAGTAACCTCAGATATGCAGATAACATCAGTCTTATGGCAGAAAGCAAAGAAGAACTAAAGAGCTTCTTGATAAAAGTGAAGGAGGAGAGTGAAAAAGCTGGCTTCAAACTCAACATTCATAAAACTAAGACTGTGGCATCTGGTCCCAACTCTTCATGGTAAATAGATGGGAAAACAATGGAAATAGTGACAGATTTTATTTTCTTGGACTCCAAAATACAGCAAATGGTGACTGCAGCCATGAAATTAAAAGACACTTGCTCCTTGGAAGAAAAGCTTGACCAACATAGACAGCATATTAAAAAGCAGAGACATTACTTTACCGACAAGGTCCCTCTAACCAAAGCTATGGTTTTTCTAGTAGTCATATATGGGTGTGAGAGAAAGCTAAGTGCTGAAGAACTGATGCTTTTGAACTGTGGTGTTGAAGAAGACTCTTGAAAGTCCCTTGGACTGCAAGGAGATCCAACCAGTCCATCCTGAATAGAATCAGTCCAGAATATTAATTGGAAGGACTGATGTTGAAGCTGAAATTCATACTTTGGCCACCTGATGCGAAGAATTGATTTCTTGGAAAAGACCCAAATACTGGGAGAGATCGACAACAGGAGGAGAAAGGGATGACAGTGGATGAGATGGTTGGATGGCATAGACGACTCTATGGACATGAGTTTTAGGAAGCTCCAGGAGTTGGTGATCAACAGGGAAGCCTGGGGTGCTGCTGTTTATGGGCTCACAAAAATTTGGACATGACTGAGCGACAAGCGAACTGAACCAGCCTCCTGAGAAACCTGTATGCAGATCAGGAAGCAACAGTTAGAATCATGTAGACAACTGCTCAAAATTAGAAAAGGAGTACATCAAAGATGGTATATTTCATCCTGCTTATTTAACTTATATGCAAATTGCATCATGTGAAATGTTGGGCTGGATGAATCACAAGAGTGCAGGGAGATATATCAACAACCTCAGATACTGAGATGACACCACCCTAGTTACAGATAGTGAAGAGGCACAAGGAACCTCTTGATGAAGGCTAAAAAGGAAAGTGAAAAAGCTGGCTTAAAACTCAACATTCAAAAAACGAAGATTATGTCATTGGGTTCCACCACTTCACAGCAAATAGATTAGGAAAAAATAGAAATAGCAACAGACTTTATTTTTGGGGGTTCCATAATCATTGTGGATAGTGACTGAAACCATGAAATTAAAAGAGGCTTGCTCCTTGGAATAAAAGCTATGAAAAAGTTGTACAGTGTTTAAAAAGCAAACACATCACTTTGCCGACAAATGTCTGTACAGTCAAATCTATGGTTTTTCTAGTACTCGTGTATGAATGTGAGAGTGGGATCATAAAGAAGGCTGAGTGCCAAATAACTGATGCATTCAAATTGTGATGCTGGAGAAGACTCTTTAGAATCCCTTGTGCAGCACAGAGATCAGAGCAATAAATCCTAAAGGAAATCAACCAAGGAATATTCACTGGAAGGACTGATGACGAAGCTGAACCGTCAGTACTTTGGCCACCTGATGTGAAGAGCAGACTCACTGGAAATGACTATGATGCTGGGAAAGACTGAGGGCAGGAGAAGAAGGACCTGACAGAGGATGAGATCATTGGATGGCATCATCTATTCAATGGACTTGAATTTGAACAAACTCCAGGAGATAGTGAAGGACAGGAAAGCCTGGTGTGCTGTAGTCCATGGGATTGCAAAGTGTTGGATATGACTGAGAGACAGAACAACAACCCAGAAAAATGGAAATAAGGCAAAAATAAGCAAGTGGGACCTACTTAAACTCAAAAGTGTTTTCACAGCAAGGGAAATAATAAATGAAACTAAAAGACAACACACAGATTGGGAGAAAATATTTTTAAATGATGTCACTAATAAGGGATTGCTATGCTATGCTATGCTAAGTCACTTCAGTCGTGTCCAACTCTGTGTGACCCCATAGGCGGCAGCCCCCCAGGCTTTGCCATCCCTGGGATTCTCCAGGCAAGAACACTGGAGTGGGTTGCCATTTCCTTCTCCAATGCAAGAAAATGAAAAGTGAAAGTGAAGTCGCTCGGTCGTGTTCGACTCTTCGTGACCCCATGGACTTCAGCCTACCAGGCTCCTCTGCCCATGGGATTTTCCAGGCAAGAGTACTGGAGTGGGGTGCCATTGCCTTCCCCGAATAACGGATTACTCTCCAAAATTTACAAATAGCTTAGGATGCTTAATAGCATCAAAACAAGCAAGTCACTCAAAAAATGGGTAGAAGACCTGAATAGACATTTCTCCAAAGAGGACGTAAACATGGCCAATAGGCACATGAAAAGATGATTAAAATCGCTAGGTATTAGAGAAATGCAAATCAAAATCATAATGAGATATCACATCACATTGGTTAGAATGGCTATCATAAAAATATCCACAAACACCAAATGCTGGAGAGGGTGTGACAAGAAAGGAACCCTCCTGCACTGTTGGTGGGAATGTTCTTTGGTGCAGCCACTATGGAAAACCTTACGGAAATTCCTTTAAAACTAAAAATAGAGCTAACATAGGACCCTGAAATCCCATTCCTGGATATATAGCCAGAGAAAACCATGGCCCCAAAATACATGCATCCCATTGTTCATTGCACCACTGTTTACAATAGCCAAGACATGGAAGCAGTCTAAATGTAATCAACAGAGGAGTGGATGAAGAAACAGTGATGTATGTGTGTGTGTGTGTATATATATATATATATACACATACATTCACTCAATAAATATATATATTATCAATATATATATATCAATATATATGTATATATCAATATATATATGTATATATATACATATATATATGTATGTATGTATGGAATGGAATATGTATGTAACAACAGACTGGTTCCAAATCGGGAAAGGAGTATGTCAAGGGTATATATTTTCACCCTGCTTATTTAACTTATATGCAGATTACATCATGAGAAACACTGGGCTGGATGAAGCACAAGCTAAGCACCAAAGAACTGATGCTTTTGAACTGTGGTGTTGGAGAAGACTCTTGAGAGTCCCTTAGAATATAAGCATTCCCAGCTAGTCCATCCTAAAGGAAATCAGTCCTGAATGTTTGTTGGAAGAACTGATGCTGAATCTGCAACTTCAATATTTGGCCACCTGATGTGAAGAGCTGACTCATTTGAAAAGACTCTGATGCTGGGAAAGACTGAAGGCAAGAGGAGAAGGGGACAATGGAGGATGAGATGGTTGGATGGCATTACTGACTCAATGGAAATGAGTTTGAGTAAACTCCAGGAGTTGGTGATGGACCGGGAGGCCTGGTGCACTGTAGTCCATGGAGTCATAAAGAATTAGACACGACTGAGCTACTGAACTGACTGACTGACAATAAGATATTACTTAACCATTAAAAGGAATGAAATAATGCCATTTGCAGCAAAGTAGATGGACCTAGATATTGTCATACTGAGTGAAGTAAGTCAGACAGAGAAGGAGAAAAATCATATAGCATCCTTTATATGTGTAATTTAAAAATAAAAGATGCAAATGAACTTATGTACAAAACAGAAAGAGATTCACAGTCTTAGAAAATAAATTTATGGTTCCTGGTGGGAAGGGATAGTTAGGGACTTTGGGAAGATCAGGTACACATTGCTTTAGCCATATGATTGTCTCAATAGATACAGAGAAAGCCTTTGACAAAATTCAACATCCATTTATGATCAAAACCCTCCAGAAAGCAGGAATAGAAGGAACATATCTCAACATCATAAAAGCCATATATGACAAACCCACAGCAAACATGGCCCTCAATGGTGAAAAATTGAAAGCATTTTCCCTAAAGTCAGGAACAAGACAAGGGTGCCCACTTTCACCACTACTATTCAATATAGTTTTGGAAGTTTTGGCCACAGCAATCAGAGCAGAAAAAGAAATAAAAGGAATGTAAATTGGAAAAATACAGAAAACCTTGAATAGCAAAAGCAATCTTGAGAAACAAGAATGGAACTGGAGGAATCAACCTGCCTGACTTCAGGCTCTACTACAAATCCACAGTCATCAAGACAGTGTGGTACTGCAACAAAGACAGAAATATAGATGAATGGAACAAAATAGAAAGGCCAAAGATAAATCCACACACCTATGGACACCTTATCTTTGACAAAGGAGGCAAGAATATACAAAAGAGGAAAGACAATCTCTTTAATGAGTGGTGCTGGGAAAACTGGTCAACCACTTGTAAAAGAATGAAATTAAAACACTTTCTAACACCATACACAAAAATAAACTCAAAATGATTAAAGATCTAAATGTAAGACCAGAAACTATAAAACTCCTAGAGGAGAATATAGGCAAAACACTCTCCAACATAAATCGTAGCAGGATCCTCTATGATCCACCTCCCAGAATATTGAAGATAAAAGCAAAAATAAACAAATGGGACCTAATTAAAATTAAAAACTTCTGCACAACAAAGGAAACTCTAAGCGAGGTGAAAAGACAGCCTTCAGAATGGGAGAAAATAATAGCAAATGAAGCAACTGACAAAGAATTAATCTCGAAAATATGCAAGCAACTCCTGCAGCTCAATTCCAGAAAAATAAACAACCCAATCAGAAAATGTGCCAAAGAGCTAAACAGACATTTCTTCAAAGAAGACATACAGATGGCTAACAAACACATGAAAAGACGCTCAACATCACTCATTATCAGAGAAATGGAAATCAAAACCACAATGAGGTACCATTTCACACCAGTCAGAATGGCTGCTATCCAAAAGTCTACAAGCAATAAATGCTGGAGAGGGTGTGGAGAAAAGGGAACCCTCTTACACTGTTGGTGGGAATGCAAACTAGTACAGCCACTATGGAGAACAGTGTGGAGATTCCTTAAAACATTGGAAATAGAACTGCCTTATGACCCAGCAATCCCACTACTGGGCATACACACTGAGGAAACCAGAAGGGAAAGAGACACATGTACCCCAATGTTCATCGCAGCACTGTTTATAATAGCCAGGACATAAAAGCAACGTAGATATCCATCAGCAGATGAATGGATAAGAAAGCTGTGGTAGACATGCACAATGGAGTATTATTCAGCCATTAAAAAGAATATATTTGAATCGGTTCTAATGAGGTAGATGAAACTGGAGCCTTTTATACAGAGTGAAGTAAGCCAGAAAGAAAAACACCAATACAGTATACTAATGCATATGTATGGAATTTAGAAAGATGGTAACGATAACCCTGTATGCGAGACAGCAAAAGAGACACAGATGTATAGAACAGTCTTTTGGACTCTGTCGGAGACAGTGAAGCTGGGATGATTTGGGAGAATAGCATTGAAACATGTATAATATCATATATGAAACAAATTGCCAATCCAGGTTCGATGCATGATACAGGATGCTCTGGGCTGGTGCATTGGGATGACCCAGAGGGATGGTATGGGGAGGGATGTGGGAGGGGGGTTCAGGATGGAAAGCACGTGTATACCTGTGGTGGATTCATGTCAGTGTATGACAAAACCAATACAATACTGTAAAGTAATTAGCCTCCAATGAAAATAAATACTTTTATATAAAATAAAAAGAAAGAAATTCAAACCACACATATTAAGGCCCTGTCATTCACATGGAGCTCAACCCAATTTTAACTGCAAAATATATCTTGGTTTGCAGATTCTGCTGAAAGCAAAGTAAACTATCAGTGATCTGTTTATCAATTCTCATTTAGAACCAATTCCAGCTGTAGCCATTCTTAAAATACTAGGCCAAATGCATATTATCAGCTTAATATTGAAATGCAGCAGCTTTTACACTATGGTCTCATTATATTTTGAGTTTACTAAGTTATTTCCTGTCAAAAATCAAATCAGTCTGTGTGGGAAGGGTAGGAGCAAGGACTTATTGGAATTTAAAGCAACAACAAATTCAAGTAACACATATACCATAATAATTAGTTCCTTAACCAAATGAAATCTACATAGTAAATGTCAAATATTATGTATTATTTTTCTGGCATTGTAATCATTTTCTTATATTTCCTTTATTCCTCTCTTTTTTAACTTTATTATTGATGTGGTCACATGCATATATTAAAGTCCATAAAATAATCTGAGTGATAAAGAATCAAAGAAAGTTGCCATAGTGTAAACAGGGAAAACTAATATTTTTACACCAGTGAAAGAAGGTTCAAGTGTTCTTTGCCATCATTATCTGTTCTCCTTAATGTAACCACTGTTCTATCACCTTGATTAGTTTTACCACTTCTAAAATGTCATGTAAATAAAATAATAGTGTATGTGCTTTTGTGAATTCAGCTTCTTTTCCTCAAAATGAGGTCTACAAGATTTTTTTCATGCTACTGTATATATCAGTAGTTTGCTTTTTTCTTTTCTGTGTGGTATACCATTGAACAAATAAAATGAAATATGTTTATTCATTGCTTTACTGATAGATAATTATGTTGCAATTGTTTTGGGAAATTACAGAAAAATCTTATGTACATTCTTATGCATAACTTCTTGTGGCCACATATATTCATGTAGTCCGTTCAGTTCAGTCACTCAGTCGTGTCCAACTCTTTGCGACTCCATGAATTGCAGCACGCCAGGCCTCCCTGTCCATCACCAACACCCGAAGTTCACCCAAACTCGGGTCCATCGAGTCAGTGATGCCATCCAGCCATCTCATCCTCTGTCGTCCCCTTCTCCTCCTTCCTGAAATCCATCCCAGCATCAGAGTCTTTTCCAATGAGTCAACTCTTTGCATGAGGTGGCCAAAGTACTGGAGTTTCAGCTTTAGCATCATTCCTTCCAAAGAAATCCCAGGGCTGATCTCCTTCAGAATGGACTGGTTGGATCTCCTTGCAGTCCAAGGGACTCTCAAGAGTCTTCTCCAACACCACAGTTCAAAAGCATCAATTCTTCGGCGCTCAGCTTTCTTCACAGTCCAACTCTCACATCCATTCATGACGACTGGAAAAACCATAGCCTTGACTAGAAGGACCTTTGTTGGCAAAGTAATGTCTCTGCTTTTTAATATGCTATCTAGGTTGGTCATAACCCTCCTTCCAAGGAGTAAGGGTCTTTTAATTTCATGGCTGCAATCACCATCTGCCGTGATGGGTTAAATTGTTATAGAACAAAAATGTAAAGCAATTGATGAGACACTCAGAGTGAATCCATTGCAGTACACGGAGAGTAGAGCCTACACCAATTTTGACACTGGAAGAAAATATACATAAGGCTGATGGAAGAAAAGATGGGGTTGAAGACCAGAGAATGAGACCATTAGTGTGGCATTTCAAGTCTCAGTAGATAGAGCGGAAAGTTGATTACATCACAGGGTACATCCAGCCAAATAATCTACATGAAGTTCATCCAGATTATTTTCATATATATTTGAATGTATAATAGTGCATTTTCTCTTTCACAAACTCTCATACCTTTCTGATCACTGAAGTATAATTTTGCACACTGGAGATAAATTTATTAAATTGCAAAGTGTTCTGAACACCACCTGGATACTTAGAAACAGTTTACATTCTTGCATAGTGTTTAATGGATCTAAACTAGCCCCATATCAAATGTTGTATAAGTTTATTTTGTTGCATTAACTTTTGATGAAAATCGGGCTTTCAATTTCAGGTGCAGCCATATGTGAATTAAATGAGTATTATGTATGTCATACCACCTTGAAATTTAATGTTCATGCTTTAGTCACAAGTTTACCATCTCCTTTTGACTCAGAATCGCGTCTTTGTGCATTCCACGTGAATGACTGGGAGTGCATTGATGCATTTCATTGTCAACCAGAAAAACAACTGAATTGAGAAAGGAAAAAAAAAAAAACAATTGATTTCCACCCATGGTAATTATAAGAGTTTTCTTATTTTGTACAATTCCTGTGCAAAGTTAATCATCCCTTCACAATAACCGAAATCTTAATCTTTGTACCACGTTAATGATGTTTGGGCTGTATTTTAAGAAAGTCAATAAAGTGTTGTGAAATCATTTCTTTAGAAGCCTGTATTTCTTTCTTTTCTTTTCTTTTTTTTTTTTAATGCCTTCTCTAATTCTGGAGTGGCTGACTGTCTCATTGTGGAATTTCCACCTCTTTTGCCTTTGCTGGATTTACTTGGTACCAGCCAGACCTCTAATGTTATTTTAATGTTGGGAAGGGGGGTCTTGGTGTAATTCATATATTTTTTCATTTTAAAGTTATAATGACTAAGTACACCTGCTCACTTAAAAATTAGTACCTAGTTAGGCAGTTTTCAATAGCCTAATCATCTTTTGATTGTCTGTACTTGTATCACAGGCATTTCACCTGCTCTTCATCTAAACTTAAATGTTTCCTGTTTACACGTCTGAAAACACTGAAAGATGATAATATTTAGAAAACAAAGAAATCTGAAACCTACATTCAAATGCATTATTTATATAATTATCCTGTAATTAAAGTAATTATAGTTTGTGAAAAACTACAGTTATTTTTTTTAATTTTCATTTAGATTTCTCATGGGATAAGCTGTGAACATGGATAAAGCACATGCACACACAGACACACTCACAAGTAATCGATGATGTTATCTGCGTAATAAATAAAATGTTACCTCCAGATTTAGGGATTTGAAATCTGTTTGTTTTTTCTTGCCTAAAACAAATACGCCAGGGAAGCCATTCAGTGAGTTAATCCTATAGAAGGGATTACCTAGATTGAACTTTGGCAAATCTTTAATCCTCTATGGTTTCAACAGCAACAGAAAGAAAAAACTTCCAGTTATACCTTGCTGAGCTACATGCTGGTGCCAGAGAGCGCTGGTCGTGTGGTATAAATGATGAGTCTCCAGTGTTTCCTGTAAGATTGGGACAGTGTCAGAGAAGGCCATGAGGCACAAGTGTGCTTGAGGGTGTGCAAAGGAAATGCAGAATTTTCAAAGAAGCCCCAACAAGCACACACAGTGGGATTGCTGCTATCTTCAATGGAAAGACATATCAGTCAGTTTGGGGCTATATAGTGCCAGCCGCATTACTGTTTTTTATACTATTTCAAAGTGAACAGCACAGTTTGTGTCCAGTTTTTCATTCTAAACATGCTATTCAACAGTATTCTTCTTTTCTATACCTTGAAATCTATTTTTTTTTTTTTAACCACAGTGAGATCACATTGCACGTTGGGAGCATTAGCTTGAAAGTGAGCTAATAGATCTGACTCTTCAACCATCTTCAGAAGCCCCTTTAAAGAAACACTTGGAACTGAATCACAAAAGTTTTATTTTCTCTGCATTTTTGATCAAGTTTTGTGGGAAGAAGTGAAAAGTACTCAGCATATCTTCTTGCAGTGTCCATAGAGAAATTCTATATTCTCGTATGGACTCCCATAACACTTACCAACTACTTGACTTAAAGCCTGCATGAAAGCACTCAGGTTGTCTATTTGTTGGTTTTAAGACTAGATCATCACCTTTGAAACTAAAGGGAAAACACATAATGAAAAAATAACTCTGTGTCTCTGATTCTTACACCTTCAGGATTAGTGCCCAATACATGGTAACGCTTTAAAAAAAAAAAAAAAAGATTTTTCAGACCATGCAGTGTCACAGGCTATGTTAGACGCTTTGCATGCATTGCCTCACCCAATCATCACAACAGGCAGGGATTATTATTCCCATTTTACAGGAGAGGAAACTAATTCCCAGAAAAGTTAGGCCAGTTGTCCAAGATCACACAAGTAGAAATTAGAGAAGCTAAAATTCAAACTCAAGTCCACCTGACTCTGAAGTCTGTGCTTTTTGTCCTTCGAAAACTTGGTTCCATCTTGGGGTCCCTCCATTAGGGCACATTGAAATCTGCTGACTCTAAACATTTTCCTCCAGATATATAAATAGATTAATGTTCAGCAAGGGACACACACACACAAAAAAAGGTTAAAGACAGAGCAATGTATTCCCTAAATGAAATTCTGTCTTAGCCCTTGAAAAGAACCAAAGAGGAAGAAGAGGTGTATTCTTTCCTAGACTTTCAGAAACTCCACATTTCTTGAACAAGACAAGGGAGTCTGGGCCACTTTCTCTGTCCACATTTCATTCACTTGAAATGGCTTGATTTTACATGGGACTTAGCCTGGTAATACTACTTGAAAAAAAAAATCTAAATGAATGTCTAAATTTAATATCTACTTCCTCTTCCCTGATGGCTTCTGCCTAACAGAAGTCACTGCTGGTAAATTCTTCCTGCTACCTGAAATTGACAACTTCATCTCTATGTGCACATATGTATGCATATTAATTGACCCATTTTTGCCATTTGGGGATTGCACCTAGCACACAGAGTCTGGAAACTTTCCTCCTTAGGGGTTTGGACGTGATGACAATCCTGGGTGTCGAGTCCATTCATCACAGAGTGCACATTAGCATCAGTTGCATGCAGTTGATAGGCATTTTCTTAATTAGCTTTTTCAGCTCAGAAAGAACTAATTATGGGTGTGCACTAGAACATGATGATCCTGAAGACAACAAATATTTTATCATGTTTTTTCTGGGACAGCTTTGAATAGGAATTTTGCACTTTTCTCCCTTGATTTTAGTTAGCCCCAAACCATCTCTCTTTTCCATTCACACTTCTAAACAGGATAAATATATACATATATATAATATGGGCTTCCCACGTGGTGTTAGTGGTAAAGAATCCGCCTGCCAGTGCATAGGAGATACAGTTCAATCCCTGGGTTGGGAAGATCCCCTGAAGAAGGGAATGGCAACCCACTCCAGTGTTATTGCCTGGAGAATTCCTTGGACAGAGGAGCCTGGGAGGCTACAGTCCATAGTGCTGCAAAGTGACCTGACTTAGCAACTAAACAACCACTAGAACTGTGACATACATAATTTTTATATACATGTGATACATACAATTATATATATATAATTAGTATTATATATATATATTTATAATATTCATCACCAAGTATTCATGAAACACTAAACTGTCAATTGTACTAGATTCAGCTGTGGGGAAAATAAAGACATGCAAAGTAAAATAAAAAGTCACTGTCTAATAAGGAAGTTATTTTCAGTAATTCATGGGTTAGGTGTTCTAATTACAAAAATATCACGTATGTATTTGGCATAATAACATTTAACTGCTTTTTATCTAACAAATGGAAATTTTGTGTGGTTCAAAGTAATAAGCCCATATACATAACAAACACAAATTTTTGTTTCAACATGGAAAATTTGAGAGTAGAATGCATAAAGCATCACTTTTAGGTACAAAAAATAAGTATGAAATGGAAATGGAAAATTTCTGGTTAAATGAGAAATCATATTATTTCAAAAGAAACTAACTTTTAAAGATAGGCAAACATTTTAAATCTCAGGTTTTCACCTGATGTTTTATCCCATGCAATCAAATGACTCACATCATACAACGACTGGGTTTCAGAAATGGAACAACTGGGACAAATTGATGAGTCCCAATACTGATCTCAGAGGGAAAGCATTGGGCAGTCCTAAGAGAGATCGTAGTTTTCTGCCCAGGAATTGAATCTGGGTAACCTGGATGAAGGCAATGGCAACCCACTCCAGTATCTTGCCTGGAAAATCCCACGGACGGAGGAGCCTGGTAGGCTGCAGTCCATGGGGTTGCCAAGAGTCGGACACGACTGAGCAACTTCACTTTTCACTTTCATGCATTGGAGAAGGAAATGGTAACCCACTCCAGTCTTCTTGCTTGGAGAATCCCAGGGACAGAGGAGCCTAGTGGGCTGCCGTCTATGGGGTCGTGCAGAGTCGGACACGACTGAAGCGACTTAGCAGCAGCAACCCTGGATGAAAGCCAAGAGACCTAACCACTAGACCAGCAGGTGGAAGAGGTTAGAAGCAAATTGGCCCTGGCTCTTTCCCTCATTTGAAAACAAGAATGAATGCCGGAGGCAAAAACTGTAAAAACAGGTACAAAGTTTGTTATTAGAGACACAGCACAGTGAATGGGAGTGCACACAGAGAAACATTTAAAACAATTCAGGTGTGGAAGGCAGAAATGCACACCCAAAGAGGAGTGCAGGTGTCCTGAGTGAGGAGTGCAGTAAGTCAAAACCTAGGCAGAGATACACACCTGGAGAGAAAGGATATGGGCGTCCGCTCTGATGAGGAGGAGCGCAGTTAAGTCAGAAGTCAGAGATGCACATCCTGAGAGGTCCTGAGTGAGGAGGAGCGCAGTAAAGAAATGATGTAAGTCACTAACACAGGACATTCCTTCCAGGTCTTTGTTTACCTTTGTCTGATTATCTTGTTTCTTTCTTCACACCTGACTGGTCCTTGGACCCTCCCCAAGATGTGTGTGCAACTTTTTTCTAAGATGGATCCCACCGCAGAAGCCTATGGGCACATATCCATATTATGGGGTGGGGCCCCCTCCCTTTTCTACCCCCAAGAAAACTTCCTGAGAATGCAGACAGGGAAGTAAGTCTTCCTGAACCTTGGGAGCGGGCACTTTACCTCTTTGCTTTAGTGGAGCTCAGCTTTTACCACTAATTGTCTGGGTGTGTCTGGGTGAGAACAAAGCTAGAATTGTACTCTACTTATATTGGGGGGCTCCAAAATCACTGCAGATGATGACTGCAGCCATGAAATTAAAAGACACATACTCCTTGGAAGGAAAATTATGACCAACCTAGATAGCATATTAAAAAGCAGAGACATTACTTTGCCAACAAAGGTCCATCTAGTCAAGGCTATGGTTTTTCCAGTAGTCATGTATGGATGTAAGAGTTGGACTATAAAGAAAGCTGAGCACAAAAGAATTGATGCTTTTGAACTGTGGTGTTGGAGAAGACTCTTGAAAGTCCCTTGAACTGCAAGGAGATCCAACAAGTCCATCCTAAAGGAGATCAGTCCTGGGTGTTCATTGAAAGGCTGATGCTGAAGCTGAAGCTCCAATCCTTTGCCACCTGATGCAAAGAGCTGACTCACTGGAAAAGACCCTGATACTGGGAAAGATTGAAGGTGGGAGGAGAAGGGGAGGACAGAGGATAAGACAGTTGGATGGCATCACTGACTCAGTGTGCATGAGTTTGAGTAGGCTCTTGGAGTTGGTGATGGACAGGGAGGGCTAGCGTGCTGCAGGCCATGGGTCACAAAGAATCAGATACGACTGAGTGACTGAACTGAACTGAACTGAAAAACCCCAGGTGTCTGGCTCTGGGGCCAATATCTCCTACCTGAGTACTACCACAGGTCCATGGGTATTAAAGAACAGTTCTAGAAGTTCCTGTTGTGTATGCTAAGTCACTTCAGTCGTGTTCAACTCTTTGTGACCCCCATAGACTGTAGCCCGCCAGGTTCCTCTGTCCATGAGATTGTCTGGTCAAGATTATTAGAGCAGGTTGCCATTTTCTCCTCCAGAGGATCTTCTGGATCCAGGGATAGAACCCACGTCTCTTGTGTCTCCTGCTATGGCAGGTAGGTTCCTTACCACATTCAGTAAATGGATGTTGTAAATTGAAGCAGTTTCATTAAACATTCATCAACAATGTCCAAATAGTTGGTTTTTGTTATGAATTAGATAATATCAAATATTTGAAGATGGTAACATCTACTTCTGTTCATGGTGTTTAAAACATGTTAACAAGCATCTTCCTAAACATTTCCACCCCGTATTTTCTCCTGCTATTGGGTCACAATTGCCTGGCCCGAGGCTAACAGATTATTTTACTGGGCTTCCACATTTTAAATTTGATGGCCCATCTGTTTTTCTTGTTTTACAAGCTATTTGTCTAATTAAACCCATTGTTAAACAAAACAACTCAGAATGGCAGTTATGTCAGATTGCAATTTACACCTTTAGAAAGGGATTTAGGAGAACAATATTATTTTAGCACATTCCTTCACTCTCAAATCTTCATTCAGATTTATGACTTGGCTCCTTTGTTTTAATCTTGACAATCTGGAGGAGTTTCAAAGTGAAAAAAAAAAGTTAATGTTCATTTTGTTGTTTTACAAAGATATTATTACAAAAGAATTGGAAAGGACCTAAGAGATTATTTGGCAGTAATTGAGACACAGAGATGAGGCCTTTGTCCAAAAGTACATAAGCAGAGGGCTGCAAAGTCAAGGTCGCCTGACCCACAGACTTGTTCTGTCCGTAACTCCATGTGAAAGTGTTAAGAGAAGCACACTGACTGAAGCCGCCCACCGTGACCAGGTGCCATAGTTATCAATGGCATGAGTTGTTTTATGACGGGAGATCTGGTAAGGAACTTGGAACTAATAAGCCACCACCAACTGGAAGAGTCAAAATCTCTTGTCTCAAAATAATGCTTCTGTGGGTAAACATTTCTTAGTTTATAGATGTTTAATTCCAGCTTATTTCATTTTAATCCAATAAGAAGAGACTTTATGTAGAGAACAGGATTAGACACCAAAGAAACCAACACGTAATTCACTTCAGTTTTCTACTGGGTCTTCAATATGCTTAGAATTTTCTCAGTTCCACACCAACATCATCTCTGCTCCGTCCACTGAGAAGCCTGCCCTGATGTTGCTTCCCCCAAACTTCGATGCCATTTTCAAGATAAACCTTGAAAGTCACTGTTCCCAAGAAGTTTTACTTAATATTTGTCTCTTCCTAAGCTAAACTTGGGCTTCCCTAATGATTCAGCAGAAAAGAATCCACCTGCAGTGCAAGGGACACAGGAGACACGGGTTTGATCCCTGGTTCGGGAAGATCCCCTGGAAAGAGGAACTTGCAACCCACTCCAGCATTCTTGCCTGGAAAATCCTGTGGACATAGGAGTCTGGCTACAGTCCATGGGGTTGCAGAAGAGTGAGAGCAACCCACTCCAGTATTCTTGCCTGGAAAATCCTGTGGACATAGGACTCTGGTTACAGTCCATGGGGTTGCAAAAGAGTTGGAAATGACTGAGCACACACAAACTTATCTTTGCCTCCATTCATATCTTTATAAATTATTCTTCTATCATCATGTATCAAATGTTATCTTTTATTAAAATTATTTGTGTGTATAAATCTCCACAATTAGACTTGAAATAACTTGAGAACACAAAATTCAGCTCACTCAAGTTTTGTTTCCTTACAGCACCTAATACAATGTCCTGCACAGAAGGTAATTGCAACAAATGTTAATTTAAAAACAAATGTTTATAATCATTTAGTCAAATGACTGAGTCCAAAAAATTCTAATGTTTCCCAGGTGACAAAATCCCTCAAAATAGTTATTTGTTCTCTCATTAGACACCTATAGGGACAGATATAACTCCCTGCTACTTTTAACTTTTATTTATGCCTCAGTATCCTTATTAAAAAACAGTACATAGTGTACTGTGAACGTTAAAAAGCAATCAAACATCAGGATGAAAACAATTTATCAGGAATAAATTAGCTGATTCTTTATAAGCAAGTGGGCTTCCCTGGTGACTCAGATGGTAAAGAATCTGCCTGCAATGCAGGAGACGTGGGTTCGATCTCTGAATCAGGAAGATTCCCTAGAGGAGGACATGGCAACCCACTCCAGTATTCTTGCCTGGAAAACCCCATGAACAGAGGAGCCGTAGTCCATGGGGTCACAAAGAGTTGGGCAATAAGCAAGAAGGAAGTATATGGTATTTTTAAACACTCTAGTAAAAGTGGAGTATTCAGCTAAAGATTTTGTTCTATGAGTGCTTTTAGTTTGAAAAGATGCATGTCTTAAAACTGGAAATACTTTATTCACCAATATTCATTGGATTGGTCATAGTTGGCAAGCATCGCCATAATAACATATAAAATATCCTAAATTTAAAAATACATTTTTATATGCTATGCTAAGTCACTTCAGTTGTGTCCGATTCTGTGCGACCCCATAGATGGCAGCCCACCAGGCTCCCCCATCCCTGGGATTCTCCAGGCAAGAACACTGGAGTGGGCTGCCATTTCCTTCTCCAATGCATGAAAGTGAAAAGTGAAAAGTGAAAGTGAAGTCTCTCAGTCGTGTCTGACTCTTAGCGACCCCACGGACTGCAGCCTAACAGGCTCCTCCGTCCATGGGATTTTCCAAGCAAGAGTACTGGAGTGGGGTGCCATTGCCTTCTCTGACATTTTATATAAATATAAAATAATTTATTTTATATAATTTATAACTCCATTATAAAATAATTCAGGGAGTAAATTATACTCAGAAATTACTTTGCAGAAAATGTCACAAAATTCTTCTGCAGCATGATAGCTATTTTTCCCTTTCTTATATCAAACCTTATAATGTTAAGTCTCACTTCAGTAGTTCAAAGCTACCTTCCATAAATTCACCCATACCTGTCAACTGCATTTATTTATAAAAACTGCTTAACTTCATAATAAACACTGAAAAAGAAATACTTTTATCTCTTCATTTAAAAGACAATTGTACAGAATGTAGTTTCAATTTTCAAATTTAGACACATTCATGAAACAAAATACTCAATAATTTTAATTGCTTTTAAATTTGCAAGGTACTTAACCTGTCATCATTTGACAACTCTGAAGATATTACCAACTTACTGAGTGCTTATTTTGAATTGGGCTACCCAGTTTCATGAGAATGAAGAAAAATAATATTGATCCTTTCACCTTTAAATTGCTCACCCTTTGCATGTGATCCTAAAAACTGCATGTTTTATTTTTTTCCAGATTATCATAGACTTTATTTTTCTACTACATTTCTTTGCTACCAGGCTGGTTTCTCAGAAATATTTAGTTGTCCTGTTGTAGCCTCAGTCTTCTACATTTTGACTTAACTTGTGTAAGTGTTACACTGAAGTCTTCTCCTCAATGGAATGTCTCTATGTCTGTCTTATTCTCTGGGATTTTCTAGGGTCTAGCAGAAATTCAAATATACATGGGACAGAATTGACTGAAACTTTCTATAAGCACGTGTTTGGCAAGATACCATTACACTGCAATCATATGTTGTGGTTGTTATTGTTATTTAGTTGCTAAGTCATGTCCAACTCTTTTGAGACCCCATGGACAGTAGTGCACCAGGCTTCTCTGTCCATGGAATTCTCCAGGCAAGAAGACTGGATTGAGTAGCCGTTCCCTTCTCCAGGGGATCTTCCCAGCCCGAGAATTGATCCTCTGTGGTTTTTCTTCAGTCTGCCTTGTGATTCCTCTACCTGAATAGAATTATCTGCCTCTAGAATGAAGAGATGAAAGATATCCTGTGGATGACCCACCAATAAGGCAGCACAGAGATAACCTTGTTGTTGTTCAGTCGCTCAGTTGTGTTTAACTCTTTGTGACGCTGTGGACTATGGTAGGGCAGCCTTTCCTGTCCTTCACTATCTCCCTTAGCTTACTCAAACTCATGTCCATTGAGTCGGTGATGCCATCCCACCATCTCATCCTCTGTCATCCCCTTCTCCTCCTGCCTTCAATCTTTCCCAGCATCAGGGTCTTTACCAATGAACTGGCTCTTCACATTAGAGATAACCTTACAACCTATTAAACCTAAAATTATCATGTCCAGCCTGATATGAAGAGTTGTTTTAATCTCTATCATCATTCCCAGTGATAAACAGATTGCCTGGAAATTAATAGTAATAATAATAAGAGCAATAATAATAATTCATTGGATTCCTCTTGTATGTTCTGTATACTGTTAATCAAATGTTCTTCACAATAATTATATAAGCTGGATACCTTTATTATTCACAAGTAATAGATGAGGAAACTACAACATAACGGGTTGGATAGAAAAACATTAACCCAATCATTGTATATATATGTATACATATAATACATATGTAAATTATGCAAATATATCTATTTAATGTAATCATATATATATATTTATGATTTTATATGTAAAATTACTGATGTGATACTGTTACCAAGAAAGTAGAGGATGTGGTGAAAAGATATAACAAGGGTATGGGATCAGAACAATCTTTCCCTAGGAATGCTGAGCAGGAATAAATTAAGAGAAAAATGGGTATGAAAGGCCAATATGAAGATGACATTTTCTCTGTTCTCAAGTTCATATGGATTAGTCAGGAGATATATGGTAGAGAATTAACACATGTGACTCAAGCATTCTCATAAAAGTGTAAAGAGGAAGCTATGTATGGAGACTAGGGAAAACAATTGGTTACTCAATACTGCTGGGCTTAGTTATTGTCCATGCAATATTAGCGGGCTTGGAATGACCATTAAAATTCCTTCTATTTCTTACATTCTGTTACATAATCTCTGTGATTATACCAACCTTCCAACAAAGTATAAAGGGTATTATTCTTTCTGTATTTGGTATTAATGCAGAGGTGGAATGAAGACCAATGACTTGCCCAAAGACACTGGGCAAGTTCATGATGGGGCTGAGTCAAAAATCCAACCCTTATCTTCTCACAGATTCTGTTTTCTAAGTATTATGGTATTGCCTATTTTAACCAAAAAAAATTTTTTTGAAAAGTGAATGCACTATTTTTGTATCACACACATCTAAGAACATTTCTTACAATAAAAAGTTGGAAAAATTAATAAGGCTTCTTTTATTCAAATACCTCAAAATATTTGCCAGTACAACAGATAAATAGGCATTGAGTATTTTATTTGTGTTCCAGAAGAGGTCATTTCATGTTCCTATGATCAGAAATTCAAAAAACAAACCTGGAAGAGAGGAATAAAATCCTTCAGCATCTCAATACAGTAACAAAACCCACAGGTTAGTAAATTGAGAATCCCATGTTGACTTCCTGGCAAACCAAAACTTTTTCTTTCATGCTGGCAAGTCTATTGAAAACAGAGTTGTAGAGTAACCAGCAGGGTGTGGTTCTGGCTCCATTCTTGGCCTCCTTCCTTCTTTTTCATATGTCCCATGGTATTCCCCACATTAACTCGAAACATGTGAATTACTTAGCATTTAAAAATCATTGTGCAAAATATTATTTTTTCAGAAGAAAGGATATGTCTCTGAGTGTAATCCCTGGTAGAGCTTTGGAACAGCCCTTCAAAAGTTCCATAAAAGTTAATAAAAATTGTGTTAATATTTACTATATGCCTTTTGAATATATACCATGGAATCAATTAAGCTCAAGACTATGTGACACTTGTAAGGATAAATTTTCAAGACACAATCAAGTAGCTGAAAATATGTTCAAAAGAAAAGATATTATAAGCATGAAATTTGCATAATCAAAAAGCAGATGCCTTCACATATCATAAAATAGTTTTATTAAAGATTTGTCTCTTCAAATAGAAATCACAATTGTTGCTATTATGTAAATGCAGGTAAAACATGTTGGTTAAAAAATTGTTCTGCTTCTTTATTTTTACCATGACTTGTTTAGAAGTTTTGTCTTGTTTTCTTTGTTTTTGGTGGGGTGTTTTTGGCTGTGTTACGTGGTTTGTGGGATCTTAGTTCCCAAATCAGGGCTCTGGGCCATGAAAGAAAGGAGTCCAAACCACTGGACTGATATTCAATTCCCAGCAGTTTTGAAAATTACATTAAATTTTTCTTTTTCAAACATATAAATTTTATTTTTATTTAATTCTTTTCACACTAATAATTTTAGCTACTATATCATTTTTGTTGTTTCCATAAAATAAATTGCAAACTATTCAGAGGGAATAATATAAATATTAAAAATTTAAGAATTAAAAAAAGCTTTAACAGTCACATAGAACCTTCATCTTCTAAGCATCTTATGGAAATTAACTGCATCATCAACATTTCCACCCTGAGAAAAAAGTCTTATTTTCTACCATAAGCAGCATAGAAAATATCTCAGATTAATGCTTATTCTCATTTTGGCTATGAGAAACAGACAAATTGCAAATTAATTCAAGAAAATGGTGAGTGTGTGTGTGTGTGTGTGTGTGGTAGGGATGAGGGATTTATGAAAGGGTTGTCAAAGAGTCAGGATTTGAAAAGCATTCAAGAGTAGTGAATACAGTACAAACGGGCATGAAGGTTGGAAAAGCTACCAGGAACCTAGGTCATACTCTCTTTTACTTTTAGGCTATGTGTGCCCTTGATATTGCATCTCCACATATGTTGTTCCTCAATTTTTTTGTGTGTTCTCTACCGAAGTTTTCCTCTAGTTCCTCTTTAGTTTATTCACGGTTTAAAATTGTCCACTCCATCTCCAAAGACAAAATAGATTTCTAATTCTAGAATACTCTACCAACTAACTTGAACCTAAAATTTTACCACCTTTTCAAACTTCCAAGGAAGGACTCTGATTGGCCTCTATCAGTTCAGTTCAGTCGCTCAGTCGTGTCCGAATCTTTGCGACCCTATGAATCGCAGCACGCCAGGCCTCCCTGTCGATCACCAACTCCCGGAGTTCACTCAGACTCACGTCCATCGAGTCAGTGATGCCATCCAGCCATCTCATCCTCTGTTATCCCCTTCTCTTCCTGCCCCCAATCCCTCCCAGCATAAGAGTCTTTTCCAATGACCCAACTCTTTGCATGAGGTGGCCAAAGTACTGGAGTTTCAGCTTCAGCATCATTCCTTCCAAAGAACACCCAGGACTGATCTCCTTCAGAATGGACTGGTTGGATCTCCTTGCAGTCCAAGGGACTCTCAAGAGTCTTCACCAACACCACAGTTCAAAAGCATCGATTCTTCGGCACTCAGCTTTCTTCACAGTCCAACTCTCACATCCATACATGACCACTGGAAAAACCATATTCTTGACTAGATGGACCCTTGTTGGCAAAGTAATGTCTCTGCTTTTGAATATGCTATCTAGGTTGGTCATAACTTTCCATCTAAGGAGTAAGCGTCTTTTAATTTCATGGCTGCAGTCACCATCTGCAGTGATTTTGGAGCCCAGAAAAATAAAGTCTGACACTGTTTCCACTGTTTCCCCATCTATTTCCCATGATGTGATGAGACCAGATGCCATGATCTTCGTTTTCTGAACGTTTAGCTTTAAGCCAACTTTTTCACTCTCCTCTTTCACTTTCATCAAGAGGCTTTTTAGTTCCTCTTCACTTTCTGCCATAAGGGTGGTGTCAT
>NW_011494748.1:312328-328525 GCF_000754665.1 Bison bison bison | reverse complement strand
GGCAAAGTCAATAAAGCAGAAGTAGAGGTTTTTCTGGAACTCTCTTGCTTTTTCAATGATCCAGTGGATGTTGGCAATTTGATCTCTGGTTCCTCTGCCTTTTCTAAAACCAGCTTGAACATCTGGAAGTTCACAGTTCATGTATTGCTGAAGCCTGGCTTAGAGAATTTTGAGCATTGCTTTACTAGCGTGTGAGATGAGTGCAATTGTGCGGTAGTTTGAGCATTCTTTGGCATTGCCTTTCTTTGGGATTGGAATGAAAACCGACCTTTTCCAGCCCTGTGGTCACTGCTGAGTTTCCCAAATTTGCTGGCACATTGAGTGCACCACTGTCACAGCATCATCTTTCAGGATTTGAAATAGATCACCTGGAATTCCATCACCCCCACTAGCTTTGTTCGTAGTGATGCTTCCTATGGCCCACTTGACTTCACATTCCAGGATGTCTGGCTCTAGGTGAGTGATCACACCATCGTGATTATCTTGGTTGTGAAGCTCTTTTTTGTATAGTTCTTCTGTGTATTCCTGCCACCTCTTCTTAATATCTTCTGCTTCTGTTAGGTCCATACCATTTCTGTCCTTTATCGAGCCCATCTTTGCATGAAATATTCCCTTGGTATCTCTAATTTTCTTGAAGACATCTCTAGTGTTTCCCATTCGGTTGTTTTTCTCTATTTCTTTGCATTGATCACTGAGGAAGACTTTCTTATCTCTTCTTGCTATTCTTTGGAACTCTGCATTCAGATGCTTATATCTTTCCTTTTCTCCTTTGCTTTTAGCTTCTCTTCTTTTCACAGCTATTTGTAAGGCCTCCTCAGACAGCCATTTTGCTTTTTTTGCATTTCTTTTCCATGGGGATGGTCTTGATCCCTGTCGCCTGTACAATATCACGAACCTCCGTCCATAGTTCATCAGGCACTCTATCTATCAGATCTAGGCCCTTAAATCTGTTTCTCACTTCCACTGTATAATCATAAGGGATTTGATTTAGGGCATACCCGAATGGTCTAGTGGTTTTCCCTACTTTCTTCAATTTAAGTCTGAATTTGACAATAAGGAGTTCATGATCTGAGCCACAGTCAGCTCCTAGTCTTGTTTTTGTTGACTGTATAGAGCTTCTCCATCTTTGGATGCAAAAAATGTAATCAATCTGATTTCGGTGTTGACCATCTGCTGATGTCCGTGTGTAGAGTCTTCTCTTGTGTTGTGGAAGAGGGTGTCTGCTATGACCAGTGCACCAGCCCTTACATAGGTTGTTAAGACATGTCCACCTCTGCTTCAGTCATATGTGCTAAAAGAGACTTCCTCATTTCAAAAGGACTTTAAGTGGAGCAGCAGTGACTGACCTCTTCTTTTAAAGAAAACCCTTTAAAAATGAAACATGGGACCCATGTTCAGGATTTAAGAAAACACGGCATTTATATCACAGGTAAGGAACCTGTAAATCATCTTGGAGAAAGCCCATAGCTGACATCAGATTCTCAAAGTTCCCCATTTCTCCTCCTTCCCTAAATTAAGACTCATTTCTTTAATGCAACCTTTAAGTTTATCCCCACAACTTTTACCCATTTACACTTTAAATTATTGGTATAATTATTAAGGGCCAAGGAGCAAGTTACAAATATAGATAATTATCAGGTAATATAGAAGGTAGAGTCATTTTTGTTGCATTGTTGTCTTAATTTTTTCTATTAATTTCCTGGTAATTGCTTTATGTATTCACTTCTGCACTACACTGTTGGTAGTAATGATGTGAAATGAAAATTCGTCCAAAGGGGCTTCAGTAAACTAATAAATGAACACTTATAGAATATCTATAAAGTACTTAGAACTGTGCTAGAAACTTATAAGGTACAACAGAAAAAGAAGTCCCAGTGTATGCTCCTGGAGATCTTACAGTCCAATTAGAGAGGCAGAGCATCCATTTGTGAAATTGCTGCTGAGCAAGGAACAATATGAAAATGCTAAGATACCTGTGTAGGAAGGATTGCACAGTGTTTAGAGTTTCAAGGTCTTCTCAAGCTCCCCCTCATTTTACATGTCAGGGACCTGGTGCCCAGAGATATTAAGACATTTACCTTAGTAACTGGCATCTATGGAGGCCCAAGCCAAGGCTCTTTCTACTATGTTAAGGTAGGTATTAATCACTGCACAAGGAATTAAAGAAACAAGATATTAATATGGGCAGAAAATGAGAAAAGAAATGAACTGGACTTCTAGAAACAAAGTGACCAATAGAGATGAGAAAAGACACAGTACAAAGGGCAGCAGCTTTTAGCAATGGCTGGAAGTAAGAGTAAGCATGGGTTGGGATGATGTGATGAAAGAGGGAAAGAAGAGAGGGAACATTTAGTACAGAAACTCATGTTGTCTCAGAGACAGAGGGTGAAATAATTATGATCCATCATTTATCTGTCTTGAGATTTATGATCAAAGATTATCATCATCGTCATGCACGTTTTTTGTTTTAGTTTGGCTTTAGTCTGTGCATCTACATGTGTGTGCATGCAGTAAGGTTCAATTCAGCCGCTCAGTTGTGTCTGGTCCTCTGCGATCCCATGGACTTCAGCACACCAAGCCTCCCTGTCCATCACCAATTCCCGGAGCCTACTTAAAGTCATGTCCATTGCGTCAGTGATGCCATCCAACCATCTCACCCTCTGTCATCCCCTTCTCCCGCCTTCAATCTTTCTCAGCATCAGAGTCTTTTCCAGTGAGTCAGTTCTTCGCATCAGGTAGCCAAAGGATTGGAGTTTCGCCTTCAGCATCAGTCCTTCCAATGAATATTCAGGACTGGTATCACTTAGGATGGACTGGTTGGATCTCCTTGCAATCCAAGAGACTCTCAAGAGTCTTCTCCAACACCACAGTTCAAAAGCATCAATTCTTTGGCCCTCAGCTTTCTTTATAGTCCAACTCTCAAATCCATACATGACTACTGGAGAAACCATAGCTTTGACTAGACATACTTTTGTTGGTAAAGTAAGACTCTTTGAATATTCTGTCTAGGTTGGTCATAGCTTATCTTCCAAGGAGCAAGCGTTTTTTAATTTCATGGCAGCAGTCACTGTCTGCAGTGATTTTGGAATAAGCTGGAGGCAGCAAAATTGTCTAGTGCTGTGAAAGGGAAAGAGATGTAGCTCTTTTGGGTTCTGCACATGATTTCATTGTGGGATGTTTCTCCATCAACAAGCAACTCTTGAAATACTAGCTGGGTGTCCTATGTGTGTGCATGCATCACTTCAGTTGTGTCCAGCTCTTTGTGACCCTGTGGACTATAGCCGGTCAGGCTCCTCTGTCCATGGGATTCTGCAGGCAAGAATACTAGAGTGGGTTTCAATTCAATTCAGACTCCATGACACTGAGATACATCAGATCCCACAGGAGAAGTGTTCAGTCTCATGAGACTTCCACTTAAGAGGCTGGTCACAAGCCCAGGTTGTCTCCTGTGTTTCTGATGGATCAGCCGTAGAGCGGAGGTTTAAGTGATGCCCCTCCTTGGGCTCAGTTAATTTTCTAGAGTGGCTCTTAGAGCTCAGAGAAACATTTAACTTTCTAGATTACCACTTTATTACATAAAGATATAGGTCAGGAGCAGCCGGACAGAAGAGATGCAGAGGGCAAGGCACATGACAAGGGGCTTGGCACTTCCATCCCCTCCCCAGACAATGCCACTCTCTCCACATCTCCATGCGTTCCCCAACAGGAACTCTCTGATCCCATCCTTTTGGTGTTTTTGGAGTCTTCATTACATAGGCATAAATGATTAGCTCATTAGCTATTGGTGATTGTTGGGACCTCCCTGGAGGTTGGGGTGGGGATGGGACTGAAATATCCAACCCTCTAATTACATGGTAGGTTCTCCTGGCCATCAGTTCCCATCCCTAGGTGCTTTCCAAAAGTCCCCTCAGTAATATAACAAAAGATGCCTTTATTGTTCTCATAACTTAGGAGATTCCAAGGATTTGAAGAGCTCTGTGCCAGAAATGGGGACCAAAACCAAATATATATTTCTTATTATAAATCATGATATCACAAGTAGCTTCCTCCATTTCAATCTGTCCATGTGTGAATTTTGTGGAACTAATTCAACTTATAGCATCTTATACTAGATTACCAAATCCCATTTTTCACTCAGTTATATGATTTTCCAGTTTTATTTCCTATAACACTGACATTTTCCTTATACATCTTTGATTTAATTAATTTTAGGACTTTCAAAGACTAATTTTTCAAGTCACATCTTAAAAGCAGTGTCACTATATCTTTTATCACATGATCGCTAATCCAAAACCATGTTGGTTTTTCAAGACCTCTGTGTCTTAGAACTGACATTATATTTTTTAACCAGACAATAATTTTAAAAGTTGTATATATAAATAAAGATAAATGCTTTAAACAAGGTCCTGAACAATGTCTATTTCTTGTGAGTGAATTTTACAATAAAACTAATTAAAAAAAATAAAACATGGTTATAAAACCCCTGGGATTTCCCAGGTGGTACTAGTGGTAAACTACTGCTAACTCAGGAGATGTAAGAGATGGGGGTTCAATCTCTGGGTTGGGCAGATCCCCTGGAGGAGGAAATGGCAACCTACTCTGGCATTTTTACCTGGAGAATCCCATGGACAGGGGAACCTAGAGTACATAGGATCAAAAAGAGTTGAGCGTGACTGAAGTGACTTAGTACATAAAGCATTCACAGAAAACATCTATCTCAGCAACATGATACAAAAAAGAAAATAAATATATTTTCAACCTCTTTAAAAATAGAATTTTGTGTTCATTTATATCCTAAAATAGACACTATTTGTTTCTTTAAGACTCTTGGTCCACAGAACAGAAATATGATGGAATATATACTGAGCATTCAAGACAGGACCCAGCCCTGACCACTCTCCAATTTTACTAAAATCAGAGACTGTGAATAATAAACCTACTTTCAGTATTTTACTGACCACTTTTATGAAAAAAGAAGAAATGGAGTTCAGATATTTAAGTCCTTTGGTTATCCTGTCACATATACACTTTGTGTTACCTCAGAGGTAATTGGCTGAAATATAATTATTATTCATCATCTATATGGGAAAATTTAAACAGAAGGGGTGAGAGGGTCCCCCCAACACACACACCCCCATGACAAATTACTGCCTGATTCTAATTACAGTTTTAACCACTAGCTGCAGATTCTTTTATGGGTGGTGAGGTAATCCAATCAGGTGGATTGGGAGCTCATGTTAAACACATCACACATAGAAATTAAAGTATGACTGATGGGCTTAAAAACTGTTAATCAATATGTAGAGAGAGTGAATGCAATTCCTTTGTGTTTCCCTACTTCTAAATCATTGTCCAAAGCTTATTGGAAGTTCTCACTCTTCGATGTAAGGAAACAAAGGTGCTGGCCTCTTTTCCCATCTGTTTACCTCTTTTCTAACTTTTTAAACCGCTGGTTGGCTGAATTAGGTCTACCTGACTTGTATTACTTTCTTTTTTTTTAAATCACAGGCTTTGAATAGTATATTCACTAGATATATTCATAACTAAAGGCATTCCAATTTTGACTAATGCTCTAGTCTACATGATACTTTTCCTGCTTTCACAATATATTCAGCTTAAAATATACTGGATTCATTTCTTGAAGTACGTTTTTCACTGATACATTCAAAAGCATGCAAGCAGCAAGTTATCTTTACCTGGAAGCCCGTTAAGAGTCTACCTGAGTGAGGAACAAGTCAGAGTGGCTAAACCATGATTATAAATTGGCAGCTTACTCAGAATGTAAGCACTAAGGCTGGGATGAGGCACATAAGCAATTAAAAACACTCCCAAATCTAAAGTGTGTTTTCCTTTGAGAATGTTTCTGGTTTTGGATGGGGCTATATATGGAGTTTTCAGCTGCACATTCTCTCGTCGTGCTTGTAAGCAAGCCATATAATTTGGAGACATCTTAAAAAAGATCCTATGGAAACAAATGGGCTTTTATTTGGAACCGGGGCGGGGGGGAGGCTGGGGATCAGCACACTCTCATTTTTACTAGGACTCAAAGTTAAGGGGGTTTTGGGAGAGGCAGGGTCCAGATGGCTTTTGAGACATAGAAGAAGAATTTTGATTTGGAAAGTTACTTTCTTTGTGATGAATTACTGATGTTTTAAAAGATTGGGAGTGAGAAAGAAGTCTTAGAATGAAAGAAAAATTAGCCATTTTAAGCAATTTCTTTTTCTCCTGAGATAGGTTTAGAACACCAGTTTCAGTTCAGTGGATTAGAATATAGACTTAGTCACATTGTAGCAATGTCTGTTTTTATTTTATTTATTTATTTTTGGCTGTTGCTTTGTGCAGGTTGTTCTCCAGCCACGGTGATCAGGGGCTACCCTTCACTGTGGTGTCCAAGCTTCTCGCTGCGGTGGCTTCTCTCCTTGTAGAACACAGGCTGTGTGGGCTTCAGTAGCTGCACAGGCTCAGCTGCTTCAAGGCATGTGGAATCTTCCTGAATCAGGGATTGAACCCCTGTCCCCTGCATTGGCAGATGGATTCCTATCCACTGGGCCACCAGGGAAGTCCCATATGATTTTAGAAAAGCTGTGTGATTCCTCAAAAAAGTGAGCACCTACAGACTGACTTAAAATACAAGTTTATTCTCATGAATGTTCAGTGATTTGCAATTTAAATACATAGCCATAAAGTAGTTTATCTTTGATCTTTTGTTCATACAGTCTCTGTCTCGGTCCCTATCTCTCAATTATTTCCCCATGCTTGGCTTGAAACATGAATTTCACCCTTGCCTGAGTGCATGGAATGTCTTCTCACAGGGCTACCATCCTGTCCTGCCAGAACTTCCAACCCAAACCCATCCCCATTCTCAAACACATCACATGTCTACCTGCTAGACCCCCAACCTTCATCTCTGGCCTGAACTCCCCCATTGGGTATTATAAAAATCACACCACTTTTGCACTTAAGCATGCATGTAACACCCACATCCTACCAAGGCCCTACCATTGGCCTTGCCTAGCTTGTGGTACCCACCACAACCTAGCATGGGCAGAGTTGAAGAATTATGTTCCTCTTTTCAAGGCAATAGGAAGGGTTATGATGGCTTTATCTATGATTTTATATGATACTTGAATACTGTTTTTCATAGATACCATATATGAGAAAATACATGACAGAAGATAAAAAATATATATAGCAGTTACAGTGAAGTGTTAGTCACTCAGTCATGTCCAACTCTAAGACCCCATGAACTGTAGCCCACCAGGTTTCTCTGTCCATGGGATTCTCCAGGCAAGAATACTGAAGTGGGTAGCCATTCCCTTCTTCAGGGGATCATCCTCATCCAGGGATCGAACCTGGATCTCCTGCATTGGCAGGCAGATTCTTTGCCATTTGAGCCACCAGGGAAGACTGACATTATCCTTAGGGCAGATTTAAGGAAATTAAGAAACAACAGGGAAGCTTTTATTTGGGGAGATGGTTCTCAACAGTCTGAGAGACTATCTCTAAGACCCCACCTAGAAGGAAAAGGACGAGCTGCAAGCAGATGATAAAAGGGCCAATTGAAGGAGGCATGTCATGAGATTCAGGATGTAAGTGATGCAGTTTCAGAGCCCCAGTGACTAGTGAGGTATCAGAAGTGGTGGATGAAATTCTCTCGATTTATACATGGAATTCAGTAGCATCCTAGGACAGTGTGATGGACCCCCTCCCAGGACCACAGCAAGAGCAGAACGGAGGGGTTTCATCAAAGGACTTCTAGTCAGTAGGCTTTGAGGAGGACATCAAATGGAAGAAAGAGAGCAGGTATTTCCAAGTACATGTGACATACCCCCGGATACGCCCAGAAATAACTGGTGTGATTTAGCAGGAATGCTGATATGCTGTAGTCACTTGGGTGAGGCCACAAGTGGCCAAACTTGGTAACTAAGTTGCTATGACCCTACTGATATGATACTTGAGCTAGGAATTGACTGTCTGGGCATGTTCCCTCTTCTCTCTTTTTCTTTAAATATAATTATATACAATAAGCATACTTATAAAAATAATTGTATTATATATTATATATAATTCTCTCTGATCCTAATTTTCAGATGTGGAAGAAATTCCTAATGCAATGCAACTTCCAGTGCAAATGAATACTATTTCCATAACACATTATACTAAAAGAAAAGTTGTAAACACTAACGTTTTATTAATTTCCATTGAACGGTGATAATACATGCCTATTAAGTGGCTCTTTTTTAGGACCAAATCATTTCCTTTAGGTGACCTGATTTTGTTCTCCTATCACAAACAATTCATAAGGAAAATTAAAGATGCTAAACAAGGTCCCTTCTGTTGCTTAGTTCCTATGATAATAAGAGCTGCCACATTGAAATTAACACACCACGTGAAGGGTTCAGTCTTCTCAGTACATCGAGTAACTATTTATTGAATTATTAAGTGGTACATAAGAGAGCTGAGAAATACAGTTCAATTTCCCACAATATCTGATGTATCTGAGAGGTGGTGAATGTTAATGCGTCTATACCCATACAAGGGCCTCCTTTCACTTCTACACACTCTTTTTTGCTCTACCAGAATCAGGTCACTAGCTCTTCAGTTCAATTCAGTTGCTCAGTCATGTATGACCCTTTGTGATCCTATAGACTGCAGCATGCTAGGTTTCCTTGTTCATCACTAACTCCCGGAGCCTACTCAAACTCATGTCCATCGAGTCGGTGATGCCATCCAATCCTCTCATCCTCTGTTGTCCCCTTCTCATCCTGCCTTCATTCTTTCCCAGCATCAGGGTCTTTTCAAATGACTCGGTTCTTCGCATCAGGTGGCCAATACTACCTCTTCAAACTCTACGTCTAACCTGTGCATCAAGTACTCATGAGAAATGTTAATCTGGCAAAAGGCAAACAACCTGTGTTCTAAGTCCAGAGATTCTCTCCATATTTCTCTTTGGTTTTTCCAATGCCTCAAAGTCGCATAGTCCCCTGTCCTCTGAGTCTAGCTTGCCTTTGAGCTCAGTGTGGTTCTCAAGGCTGACTTGACTCTAATGGTCAACTAACTCTCAGATCATCAAATACTGTCTGATCTATCCCCTCTTCGTGAGTGAACTTGAATTTTTCATTTGCTTGCTTTGACTTGGAGATCCACCTGCTAACTCAACTCTGTGCTCTCACTCCCAGACTTGTTAAATGATTTCTCTTTATTTCTTCTCAAGAAAGTCACCTGGAAAAGAAATAAAGAAAGAAGACATTCATAATGTTAAGTTAAACCTATAAATTTAAACACTATAAATTTAAAGCTTAAAAAAGCAGAACATTAAATAACAAACTTAAGGAATAGTTAGCAACACTTCTGGGCTCTAACTTTCTCTTATTAACTAATAAGTATTACAATAACAGCTATCATATTTTGACTATATACACATACAAGCAGGATCTGGAGTTTGTCATAACAGTTAAGTTCTGTTCAGTCACTTAGTCATGTCTGACTAAGTGCAGCAAACCCCCTTCTCTGTCCATCAGCAACTCCCAGAGCTTGCTCAAACTCATGTCCATTAAGTTGGTGATGCCATGCAATCATCTCATCCTCTGTCATCCCTTTCTACTCCTGCCTTCAATCTTTCCCAACATCAAAGTCTTTTCCAATGAGTCAATTCTTCGCATCAGGTGGCCAAAGTATTGGGGTTTAAGCTTCAGCATCAGTCCTTCCAATGAATATTCAGGACTGATCTACTTTAGGATGGACTGGTTGGGTGTCCTTGCAGTCCAAAGGACTCTCAAGAATCTCCTCCAACACCACAGTTCAAAAGCATCGATTCTTCAGCACTCAGCTTTCTTTATGGTCCAACTCTCACAACCATACATGACTACTGGGAAAATCATAGCTTAGACTAGACAGACATTTGTGCAGTAATGTCTTTGCTTTTAGGTTTGTCATAGCTTTTCTTCCAAGGAGCAAGCGTCTTTTAATTTCATGGCTACAGTCACCATCTGCAGTGATTTTGGAGCCCGAGAAAATAAAGTCTGACACTGTTTTCATTGTTTCCACATCTATTTGCCATCAAGTGATGAGACTGGATGCCATGATCTTAGTTTTTTGAATGTTGAGTTTGAAGCCAACTTTTTCACTCTCCTCTTTTACTTTCATCAAGAGGCTCTTTAGTTGCTCTTCACTTTCTGCCATAAGGCTGGTGTCAGCTTGATTCCAGATTGTGATTCATTCAGCCTGGCATTTTGCATGATGTACTGTGCATATAAGTTAAATAAGCAGCATGACAGTATACAGCCTTGATGTATTCCTTCCAAATTTTGATCCAGTCTGTTGTTCTATGTCTGCTCCTAGCTGTTGTGTCTTGACCTGCAGATTTCCTAGGAAGCAGGTAAGGTGGTTTGGTATTCCCATCTCTTTAAGATTTTTCCACAGTTTGTTGTGATCCGTACAGTCTAAAGGCTTTAGTGTAGTCAGTGAAACAGAAGTAGATGTTTTTCTGGAACTCTCTTTCTTTTTCTATGATCCAACAGATGTTAGCAATTTGATCTCTGGTTCCTCTGCCTTTTCTAAATCCAGCTTGAACATCTGGAAGTTCTCAATTCAAATACTATTGAAGCTTTGCTTGGAGAATTTTGAGCATTACTTTGCTAGCATGTGAGATGAGTGCAATTGTGTGGTAGTTTGAACAGTCTTTGGCCTTGCATTTCTTTGGGATTGGAATGAAAACTGTGAATGAAAACTGACCTTTTCCAGTCCTTTGGCCACTGCTGAGTGTTCCAAATTTGCTGGCATATTGAGTGTAGTGCTTTCACAGCATCATCTTTTAGGATTTGAAACAGTGCAGCTGGAATTCTATCACCTCCACTAGCTTTGTTTGTAGTGATGCTTCCTAAAGCCCACTTGACTTCAGACTTCAGGATGTCTGACTCTGGGTGATTAATCACACCATCATGGCTATCTGGGTAATTAAGATATTTTTTGTAGAGTTCTTCTGTGTATTCCTGCCACCTTTTCTTAATATCTTCTCCTTCTGTTAACTCCATACCATTTCTGTCCTTTATTGTGCCCATCTTTGCATGAAAGATGGATTTTACCTTTAATTTTCTTGAAGAGATCTCTAGCCTTTCCCATTCTATTTTATCCTCTATTTCTTTGCGTTGATCACTTAGGAAGGCTTTCTTATCTCTGCTTGCTATTCTTTGGAACTCTGCATTCAGATGGGTATGTCTTTCCATTTTCCCTTTGCCTTTCCCTTCTCTTCTTTTCTCAGCTCTTTGTAAGGCCTCCTCAGACAGCCATTTTGCCCTTTTGTATTTGTCGTATATAATTTCACTTAATCCTCTCTTCTACCATGGTAGGTAGGTATACATAATCTCACTTTACAAATGGTAAAAGTTCTCCAATTTTCTTTCCCTCTACAAACAACAAGGAAAGCAATTGGATTCAATGAATTCACATAGCAGCATCTTATATTAATTACTAGAGTAATTATTGCTTGTTAGCTTAAAATACTGAAATTGCAGGCTTAGGGGAGATGACTGGGGACACCACAATATTCTTCTTAAGCCACTATAGTTACTACCAGTGTGGTCATTCGCTAAGGCAGCTGGGATGTGTAGAAAGAAATAAAAACATGTTTAGGGGTTATATCCCAGATTCCTTTTATCAAGGGAGAGGGAAGAGGTCTCTAAGATGGACCCATGACCATCCTAGACTAAGACAGTCTGAACTACTTTAGGAGATTTAACCCAAGGGGCTGAGGGCATATCTGAGGAGGTGAGGAGGCAAGAATGATGTAATTCAGTCTGCTCCACTGCCTCAGAATTTCCTGTTGTTGTTTAATTTCTAGTCATATGTGATCCCATGAACTGTAGCCCTCCAGGGTTCTCTGTCCATGGGATTTTCCAGTCCAAGAAGACTGGAGCGGGTTGCCATTTCCTTCTCCAGGGGATCTTCCAAACCTAAGGATCAAAGCCACATCTCCTGCATTGGAAGGCAGATTCTTTGCCACAGAACACCACGGCAGCCCATTCAGAGAGCTTTGCTTCCTCTTTACCTTCTACCTTGTCTTCAAGGCTTGGTTGATGCCCTGAGTTTCTCTTTGTCCTGAGATTGGTCAAGGAATTTTCCACAGCACAGGGGAAGGATCCCATTTTCTCTGAAGCCCAGCCAGACACACACTTGAGGCTCCATCACTCATAATTCATGGACCCTCAGGGGCTTCCATCAGTCCCAGCAACTGTGTGTTGGAATTCTGAGGACTCTGTATGTGCTTTAGCAGAGCAAAATGTCACCCACTATGCCCGTCTCTTCCTCGAAATCTAAAAAAAGTCCACCTTATAGAAGTTATGATACATCATGTAATTTATACAAATCTCATCTACATAGAACAGAATAGTAAGTTCAAGATAAAGCATTTGCCAGAATTCACTGAGTATTTTATTGGATCACAAAATCTTTTTCAGGATATTTTGGCCTCAGAGCTTACTGCTCACCTGGAATTGTTACTTGCTAAAAAGTCTTTATTATTGTTTCTTGTATTAAGACATAATGACCCTAATGCCATGATTAGAATTCAAGGGGGGAAAAAATCAGGTTAATATTCTGAAAGCGGTACATAGGAAAGGAGCAAACTACTAATTTCGGGAAGAAAAATCACAGCTTGAGCCTACTCTGAAAACACCTGCCTGACTCTTTCTCCCATGGAAATACCTAGGCTGTGTTATGCTTTTGCTCCAGGTCTCTTGAGACAACAGAAGCTCCAGTCTTTTGAGTCCTGACCTCTGAATACCCTAGAGAGATTTGGAAGGATGCATGAGGAGATTTTACCCAACACATGTTTTCTAACCACAGAAATCTACAATAAGTGTTATCTGATTGCTCCAACTGATAGCAATAACTCAATTATTTCAGACCCAAACCAGGCATCTAGGTTCTTCAGATTTTGATTTCTTGATATGAATTCTTCTTACAATGTTGATTGCTTTAAATTTGAGTTGAAATTATTTCCAGTCTCCCTAATAATCCACAAAACTTAAATCATGCCCATTGCTTATTTCCCCCACCCACCCCCTCCTCCCCCGGAGTCCAATACTGAGCCTTTGAGAAAAGTTTGGGAAGCTAAGGAGAAAGAAATCAAACTGGCTGAAACAGCCACAGATAAAACCACCGTCAGCTTTTTAACTGGTCAAGAAACTGAAAGTATTAATAGTTCACTGACATATGACTTTTGGGTTGTGAAAGAGAACAATTCTGTCACATCAGACTGAATCCTTGGGATGAGCTGTGTGTCGCTGTAAAATGGGAGATGGGTCCCTCCACCAGATCAATTATAGGAGATACATAGGCCCGGATGACAGGCAATGACAATGATGAATTCGCGATTGGCTGGGAAGACAGCTTCTGAGAGGAGCGAAGCCAAATGTAATGAATGTTGTTACGGACATGCCAATGCTACCCACGGAAAGAGAAGTTATGGCTACAACCTCCAAGATTTACCACCACTGGAACTTTCCTCTCATCACAATAAACTTTGGGGAATAATAGCTTGGGGATAATCCAGTAATCAATGTTTCAAGGGCGCTATGCATGCCACCATTCCATAATAATCCTTTCCGGATGTAAATACAGTCTTTGCCTTAGAGGTACTCAGTTTTTGTTGAAATGGTAAGTGAATATTGCCTTTATTATTTTGTCAATAAATTAGGAACCTTAATGCTTCCATTGGTTTTTAGAAAAATGTCCCTTAAGTAGCTTTCATTATGTACTAAGTGAAAGTAAAAATTCAATTAACCATTTTCTAGAAGTTTTCTATTGTAGTGGAAAACTTCCAAAGCGAGCTGAAATTTTTTTTTTCAAACCACAGCCAAGTTGTTAGTAAAATAATTCAATATACCAATATACCAATTATGTCCCCTACGAATACTTTTCCATGTCAAATTAAAGCTAGCTTGTGTTCAGGGAAGATATAATGATTCTAAACACTTTACCTCATAAAAATGTGTGGCCCACTTTTTTTTATTATAACTAATGTTTATAGCTTGTAATATATAGTTTAACTTCATTTTTGCTTTTAAAAATCATATTTAAATATTCAATGTATGTATAAATCCTATGTGTTACCTTCCCTTGTCCCTGGAATCATTTATAAATAATTTACTCATAGTATATACATTTACATTATACAAAATATATATACTGAACATTTTCTAGACAGTATTTGCATTTCTGAAGAGCCATATTTCTATATGCATAGTTAATATAATGCAAATTCTCTTTTACAAAATATTGTGTGTGGTGATAAGTGACATCCATAGCAAACTTTGTCAGGTTAGCAATTCTTTGAACTGTACTATCAACATCAACATTCCAGTGGATAGTTGTTTATGCTTGTTTGGAAGCCTGGTATAATGATGAAATCACAAGTTTCCTTGAAAGAGGGACACAGGGAGAGTAAGAGTTAGAGGAGAAGTGATGTGAGGCTGGAAGTATAAACTGGAGTGATGCACTATGAAGGTGGATTAGGAAGATACAAACCCCAAAATACGCATGGCCACTGCTGCTGCTGCTGCTACTAAGTTGCTTCAGTCATGTCCGACTCTGTGCAACCCCATAGACAGCAGCCCACCAGGCTCCCCCATCCCTGGGAGTCTCCAGGCAAGAACACTGGAGTGGGTTGCCATTTCCTTCTCCAATGCATGAAAGTGAAAGTGAAGGGGTTGCTCAGTCGTGTCCGACTCTTAGTGACCCCATGGACTGCAGCCTACCAAGCTCCTCCGTCCATGGGATTTTCCAGGCAAGAATACTGGAGTGGGGTGCCATTGCTTTCTCTGATGCATGGCCACTAGAAACTGAAAAAGACAAGGAAAGAAATTCTTTTCTCAGAGTCTCTGGAAGGAACCCACTCTGCTGGCCCTTTGACTTTGCTCTTGAGATGGATTGGGGGTTTGGGGTCCCTAATTGAAAGATAATACATTTGTATTGTTTTAAGGCTTGTGTATTTTGTCTTCCCAGGTGGCTCAGTGGTAAAGATCTGCCTGCCAATGCAGGAGATGCAAGAGAATCACCTTTGATCCCTATATTGGGAAGATCTCCTGCAGTAGGAAGTGGCAGCCCATTCCAACATTCTTGCCTGGAAAATCCCATGGACAGAAGGGTTTGCAAAAGAGTCAGACACAACTGAGCACACACACACATATTTTTGTTACTACAGTAATAGGAAACTCATATACCTTGTGAAATGTTTCTACCTATTTTTATTAACTTTTTTTATTGATTCGTAGTATCTCTGGGTATATGAACTGTTACATTGGTATCTCTAATTTTCTTGAAGAGATCTCTAGTCTTTCCCATTCTATTGTTTTCCTCTATTTCTTTGCATTGATGGCTGAGGAAGGCTTTCTTATTTCTCCTTGCTATTCTTTGGAACTCTGCATTCAAGTGAATATATCTTTCCTTTTCTCCTTTGCTTTTCACTTCCCTTCTTTTCACAGCTATTTATAAGGCCTCCTCAGACAGCCATTTTCCTTTTTTGCATTTCTTTTTCTTGGGAATGGTCTTGATTTCTGTCTCCTGAACAATGTCACGAGCCTCCATCCATAGTTCATCAGGCACTCTGTCTTTCAGCTCTAGTCCCTTAAATCTATTTCTCACTTCCATTGTATAATCATAAGGGGTTTGATTTAGGTCATACCTGAATGGTCTGCAGAGTACATCATGATAAACGCTGGGCTGGAGGAAGCACAAGCTGGAATCAAGATTGTCGGGAGAAATATCAATAACCTCAGATATGCAGATGACACCACCCTTATGGCAGAAAGTGAAGAAGAACTAAAGAGCCTCTTGATGAAAGTGAAAGAGGGGCGTGAAAAAGTTGGCTTAAAGCTCAACATTCAGAAAACTGAGATCATGGCATCCGGTCCTATCACTTCATGGCAAATAGATGGGGAAACAGTAGAAACAGTGGCTGACTTTATTTTCTGGGTTCCAAAATCACTGCAGATGATGACTGCAGCCATGAAATTAAAAGACGCTTACTCCTTGGAAGAAAAGTTATGACTAATCTAGATAGCATACTGAAAAGCAGAGACATTACTTTGCCAACAAGGTCCGTCTAGTCAAGGCTATGGTTTTTCCAGCGGTCATGTATGGATGTGAGAGTTGTACTATAAAGAAAGCTGAGTGCCGAAGAATTGATGCTTTTGAACT
>NW_011494748.1:307243-312228 GCF_000754665.1 Bison bison bison | reverse complement strand
TGGACTATAAAGAAAGCTTAGCACTGAAGAATTGATGCTTTTGAACTGTGGTGTTGGAGAAGACTCTTGAGAGTCCCTTGGACTGCAAGGAGATCCAACCAGTCCATCCTAAAGGAGATCAGTCCTGGGTGTTCATTAGAAGGACTGATGTTGAAGCTGAAACTCCAATACTTTGGCCACCTCATGCAAAGAGCTGACGCGTTTGAAAAGACTCTGATGCTGGGAAAGATTGAGGGCAGAAGGAGAAGGGGACAACAGAGGATGAGATGGTTGGATGGCATCACTGACTCAATGGACATTGGTTTGGGTGGACGCCGGGAGTTGGTGATGGACAGGGAGGCCTGGCCTGCTGCAGTTCATGGGGTCGCAAAGAATCGGACACGGCTGAATGATTGAACTGAACTGAACTGGGTATATGAAAATGATAACTGTTTGGTAAGCAATTATTGTCATACCAGAAGTAACACATAAAGTGTGCCATGTGATAAGTTTTTTATATAGATCTATTTGTGTGTGCATATATATCCAAGAAACCATCATTGTGGGCAAGTTATTAAACACAGTCATCACACTGAGAAGTTTCTGAGGGTCTCTTTGTAATCCCACCCTCCTTTCCTACCTGCCTACCTTCCTCCACTGGTCTGCTTTTTGTTCCTATAGATTTGTTGCATGTTTAAGTGTTTCGTTTATGTGGAATCATAGTATATCTTCTATTTTGCTCATTTTCCAGTGCCTTCAAATAGTGGTTTTTAAGTATTTTGTCTAGAGTTTCTAATTGCAAGGTCCTGTTGGAGAGTTGACAATCTGTCATTTTTGAAAGCTGAACTCTAGTGGAAGTGTTTAGATGACAACACCCAACAACATGATGTTTCCCTTGATAATGTTAATTTAAGGAATGGTAGTGTGATTTTATCCTGATAACTACGGGTAGTTGTTGACAAATTTTAGAAACCATTCACATTTGTGTTTTCGAAAACATATCACTCTAGCAGGACGAAGAGACAGATTGAAGGCCATCTTCCAGTCTGCTCTCTGGGGTAGCACTTTCTTCTTAGCGTAATCCTCCTGAGTAGTTCTTTCTCAACAACTGCTACGAGCATCCTCAGAGCACTTTAACCCATCATGTCCAAAACTAACTCGTTAGCTTTTTCTCCACATATTTGACCAATGGGTTTCCATGGCCATCCATCCAGTCATCATGCTGTAAACCAAGAGGGTGTTCTGTCAGAGAACTCTTGTAATAGTCCATGAGAGAAGGTACTGCTGTTTGAACTGCCTCAGTGATAATGAAACAGTAAAAAAAAAAAAAAAAAAAAACTCCCAACAAGTGTTAGGAATCATTCTGAAGTACAACTGAAAAGTGAAAAACACAGGTTTTAGGAAAAGAGAAAGAGAAGAAAGATGACATCAAGTGTTCTGGTTTGCATAATTAGTAGAAGGATACTAAATTTATCAACTGAAAATAAAGTGACATCTGTATATCTACTATCAAAGAAGACTAGTAAGATTTAGAGCAAAGGATAAGAGATTGCTTTGGATAGATTGTGATGCCTGGTGATGACTTTGACTGTCACTTAATGGCTGAATCTGAAGCCAGGACAAGCAAGTATCTTGTTCAATGTCCTCAGCATCTGTCAATAAGAACTAGAATGTTCATCTTGTGTAGCAACTCAGATAAATCAATGGGGCCTTCCTAAAAGCTGTACTGAGTCTAAATTTACTTCTATAATTAGTAGGGGGGGAAATGTCATGTTAGGCAACTTCTGTTATAAGTAGAAAGCAGATAATAGTGGCATGTGTCTCTGTTCTAAATGAGTATTACAGCATCAAGAAGAGTAGAGGAAGAAGAGAACGCCTAGGGCAGAAGTTTTGGAACTTCAATTATTTTCAGTGATCGACAGAAAAGGAAATGCAGAAGAAAGGGGTAAACAATAGGAATTGATTGAGAATTTAAGGAAAAAGAAAAAAAGCCAAGGAAAGGGACTTCCCTGGTCCCTTTAACCTGTGGGTTAAGAATCTGCCTTGCAATGCAGGAGACATTGGTTCAATCCCTGATTGGGAAGCTAAGATCCAACATGCCATGGAGTAATTAAGCCAACGTGCTGCAACTGCTGAGCCCACAAGCCACAACTAGATGTCCATGTGCCTCCAAGAAAGATCTTGCATGACACAACAAAGGTCCCACGTGCTGCAACAAAGGTCTCATTTGGCTGCAACAAATGTAGCCAAATAAATTAATACTTTTTTTTAAAGGCAAGGAAATATTTTTTCCTATACAAAACCAGGAGTAAAAATATCAATAAGTAGGAAGAATTCATTACTGCATCTGACATGAGACCCCTATGGCCTAGTAAGAGTTTCAGTTCCAGCTCTGAAAGGCTGTAACTATTCTAAGCTCTACATAGTTTTAGAGAATCCCCCCTCCCATTTTCCACAGGAATCCATCCCTGGATCCCCCCAAGACTTTGAAAATTAGACAGGAAAGTTAATTCCAAGTGCTAAATAACTATTTCAATTAACTTTTTAGTATGAAATCCACTTCTCAATTGATGGAGAGCCACTGGATATTAACATCGCATCTTCAGATTTGGAGATAATTTGTAAATATGGCCAATGCTATTTGTAGCTAATAATGAACAATATACATTGTACTATAAGTAATGAAAGAAAGAAAGTGAAAGTGAAGTCACTCAGTTGTGTCCAACTCTTTGTGAACCCATGGACTGTAGCCTACCAGGCTCCTCCGACCATTGGATTTTCCAGGCAAGAGTACTGCAGTGGGTTGCCATTTCCTTCTCCAGGGGATCTTCCTGACCCAAGGGATCACACCCAGGTCTCCCACATTGCAGGTCGATGCTTTACCGTCTGAGCCACCAGGGAAGCCTGCAAGTAACAGGGAGTTAGAAAAGAAGAAGAGTCAGGGACTCCTTGAGTCAGGGACCTTGACTGAGTCAGGGAAATTGATTGAAAAGTCTATACTCAACCACCAATATATGTTCCCTTTGCTGTAACTTTTACTTGTTTCCTACACATATAAATATAACATTAGATATGGTTCCTGTTAATGGTAAAAGATCATAAAACTGGGGAGAACCAAGATGATGCTTTGGCTGAATGATGACCAGAAGACAAGGAGTCTAAAGCCTAACAATAAAGGGTCTTCAAGCTCCGAGGGCACCCAGGAAAACATTTTGGTAGTTATGCTTCCTGGAAACACTGGGTTAATAGAATGAGGGTAAAGTCCTTTCCAGCTTTCAGACTCTTAGAAAAATTTATGGAATATAGAAGTAGCAATGTGGGAGTAGATTTTGTTATTTCCCAATACCACTCTAAGAAATAAGTTATATTAACTGTTTATAGAGGCTAAGTCTGTCATCCTAAGTGTGTGGTTTTTTTTTTCAGCTGAAATGCATCCTGTAATAATAAGAATTAATTTTAATAACACAGGACAGGACACAGGAAGAATGAACCAGAAAATCTGACCTTCCATTTCTAATTTAGAAATGGTTCTGGAGAGCTCTCACCAGGTAATCTGATCATCTTTTTGGGGAACTCTAGGTAGCTTCAGCATCTATTACTCACCTACTAACACAAGAAGAATCTCTACTTGCACTTGAAAGTGAAAGTCACTCAGTTGTGTCCAACTCTTTGCAACCCCAAGGACTATACAGTCCATGGAATTCTCCAGGCCAGAATACTGGAGTGAGTAGCCTTTCCCTTCTCCAGGGGATCTTCCCAACCCAGGGATCGAATCCAGGTCTCTGGCATTGCAGGAGGATTCTTTACCAACTGAGCCACAAGGGAAGCCCAAGAATACAGGACTGGGTAGCCTATCCCTTCTCCAGCGGATCTTCCCTACCCAGGAATCAAACCGGGGTCTCCTGTGTTACAAGCGGATATTTTTACCAACTGAGCTATCTTTGGGACTACTCAATATGTTGTCACAACATTTAGATTATGCTTAGACCTCTCTGATATCCAGCATCTGAATTCAAGCCAAATATTCACTTAGGGATAGCCTAGGCATCCTCATCTCTGCATTAGGCTTAGGTCCTAATAGAAGTCCAGAAAACAGAACAACAATGGATCAACAAGCCACTTTTACCCTGGACCCAAGGTTGGACCAACTGGAAGACCAGATATACATGGGATTAGCAGAACACTTTTGCTGTTCTTAGCTCCAGTGCCTGGGGACCCCAGAAGGGCACTTTGCCTTGACTACCCTAGGTCTAGGGGCTTCCCAGGAGGTGCAGTGGTAAAGAATCCACCTGCCAATGCAGGAGACACAAGAGACTCAGGTTTGATCCCTGGGTTAGGAAGATCCCCTGGAGTAGGAAATGACAACCCACTCCAATATTATTGCCTGGGAAATTTCATGGACAGAGGAGTCTGGTGGGCTACGATCCATCAAGTTGATAGACTTGGACATGACTGAACACACACATACATACCTATGGGAGGTCTAGGGTGGTGCATGGGGAGACATGTGGGAACTAAGGCTGGAGAAATACATCAAGATTAGAATCTGAAGCCCTAAGAATGCCAGGTTAAGGGAACAGTGAGCAACTGGGAGTATCTGAACTTAAAGTATTCATGATTAAAGCTGGGTTATAGGGAAAAAAAATTAATCTAAAATAGTTGTTAGTGTTAGACTGACATTTCATGTTGATAAAATTATCAGAATGATTGTTTGAAGGTTTGCATTTTGACTGTCCACTATTATTTGATTATACCTAAAAAGCCTCTTGATGAAAGTGAAAGAAGAGAGTGAAAAAGTTGGCTTAAAGCTCAACATTCAGAAAATGAAGATCATGGCATCTGGTCCCATAACTTCATGGGAAATAGATGGGGAAACAGTGGAAACAGTGTCAGACTTTATTTTTTGGGCTCCAAAATCACTGCAGATGGTGACTGCAGCCATGAAATTAAAAGACGCTTACTCCTTGGAAGAAAAGTTATGACTAATCTAGATAGCATACTGAAAA
>NW_011494748.1:300264-307143 GCF_000754665.1 Bison bison bison | reverse complement strand
AGATCCAACCAGTCCATTCTGAAGGAGATCAGCCCTGGGTGTTCTTTGGAAGGACTGATACTAAAGCTGAAACTCCAATACTTTGGCCACCTCATGCAAAGAGTTGGTTCATTGGGAAAGACTCTGATGCTGGGAGGGATTGGGGGCAGGAGGAGAAGGGGACGACAGAGGATGAGATGGCTGGATGGCATCACTGACTCGATGGACATGAGTCTCAGTGAACTCCGGGAGTTGGTGATGGACAGGGAGGCCTGGCGTGCTGCAATTCATGGGGCTGCAAAGAGTCGGACATGACTGAGTGACTGAACTGAACTGAACTGAACTGTATACAGTTATATTCTAATCTTTAAAATTATTCTGGAATGAACCAGTGTAAAAATGGGATTGAAAGACTCAGAAAGATTTGCTTTCAAGTCTCCTCTTAAACAGAAATCATCTCACCTATCCTCATTGCTTTAGAACTTTGGGAAGATAAAAAATTCTTTCTGAAACTCTACCATAAACATGTCATGGATGACAATTTTCATGGCTTGTCTGCTAAAATCTGTGAAATTCTAGAGTGACTACTTACCAATTTAAATATACGCTACCTACTTCCAAAAAGGATGTAAAATGGTTTAAATGGGAATGAAGCTTTAGCAAAACAAGTGAAAGATGGTCTCTTCATAAATGTAACTTACATGAAAACTTTTTGAACTGTTTGTGGCAACAGGGGACTCATCCACAGTATTCAAATACTAGAACCTCAAGGGAAAATCAGTCTCTTATTAGCTAGATATGAATTAGGTCAAAGGAAGCTTGCTTTAGGTTTTAGTTTCAGCTTAGATTTCACTTAAAAAAAAAAAAAAAAACTGAGAATCTAAACCGTGTGTGACATATCTAGGACAAACACACATACACAAACAATGATTTTATTATCCTGCATCATTTCCCCAGGAAGAGTCACAGAATGTATTACATATCCTTCAAAGAATGAAGCTATTCAGAATTGATCTCTTTGGGCTAATATGGATTGGCATAGTATGTCAGCACAAATCCTATCATTTGGGGAAATCTCAAGATAATAAAATAATTTAACTGTATGTTCTATAAAACTTAAAATGTAATTTTCTCAATCTTTGAGCATTGCCATGCTCCTTTCAAGCCCTTGTCTACACATCGGTCTTTCACTTTCCCTTTCTCTTACTCTCAATCTAACCTTTATTTTTTTTCCCTTCCTCCTTTGCTCTTTTTTTAAAGTCTTTTCATCTTTGAAATGAGCTTGGGAAGCAGAGGCAGCCAGAAGAAAATACATGGTTCGTTTTCTTCTAAATATACTCAAATTTCTATTCAAAATAATAGCTTCCTTCGGTAATTGTTTTAGAAGCAGTAAGCTGACTCACAAACCACAGCTAATAACAAAAGCAACTCAATTTAGTCCTTTCTAGTAACTGCCTAAGGCCCTGGCTAACAGTGAGAGAAAGCCACAAAGAATGTTCCAAAGGGGGGAAAAACCCAGCTACAATTAAATAGCTTTTGTTAAGCCAATGTTTGAAAAGGCATATACTACAATTATAAGTAGGTTGAAGTTGGCAAGAGTTTATATGAGAAGGTATAGTGAAGGTCGTTCTCTATTCCTCTATTCACACCCTGCACAGAAAACAGTGCTGATTTGTACTGATAAAAGTCAGGGAGACTGGTTAATTCATAGTACTGCAGCTATAGCTCTCAAAGAAGTTAGTGTTAGCCGCATTTTCCCAGGTGGTGCTATTGGTAAAGAACCCGCCTGCCAATGCAGGAGACGTAGGAGATGTGGGTTCGATCCCTGGATTGGGAAGATACTCTGGAGGAGAGCACAGCAACCCACTCCAGTATTCTTGCCTGGAGAATCCCATGGATAGAGGAGCCTGGTGGGCTACAGTCCATGGGGTTGCAGAGTCAGACATGACTGAAGCAACTTAGCACACTTGCACTCCAACTAGAGCTTTCAAAGGATTTACAGTGTTAGCAGCATTTGTAACTTCATAGACTATCTCTGAGGCTTCCCTGGTGGCTCAGATGGCAAAGAATCCACCCACAACAAAGGAGACCTGGGTTCAGTCCCTGGGTCAGGAAGATCCCCTGGAGGAAGGCATGGCAACCCACTGCAGCATTCTTGCCTGGAGAATCCCCATGGACAGAGGAGCCTGATGGGCTACAGTCCATGGAGTCACAAAGTGTCTGACACGACTGAGCAACTCAGCACAGCACAGCACAGACTGCCTCTGGAACACACAAGGAATGGATAACCCCAAGAAGTGGAACTGGTGTCCTGGGGAGATTCTGATATATTCTGAACCTTATCACATGTGAATGTTTGGACAGTGTGACCTAAACATACATGTACAAATTCTTTGATACTATTCTCCTCAAGAGATGGTACTAGACCCAGTACTCCATGATTACAGGTTGGACTTTTGATTTGCTTAAATGCCAGAAGAATGTCACTTCTGCCTGATGCTTTGAAACACTTTGGAATGTAACCCACCAGGCTTTGCTGTCCATGGGATTTTCCAGGCAAGAATCCTGGAGCAGGCTGCCATTTCCTTCTCCAGGGGAACTTCCTGACCCAGGGATCAAACCTGAGTCTCTGATGGTCTCCTGTATTGGCAGGAGGATTCTTTACCACTGTGTCACCTAGGAAGGCTTTCACTGCTAATATTAGCTTATAAAAGCCTGCAGCTTCTGTCTTAAGCATTCTTTTTCTTTCCTTCTGGAATCACTAACCATAGAGTTACACCAGATGCCAAGAGGTGTGAGCAAGGTAAAAGGCCCACAGGGGAGTCACCTGCAGCTTCCTCTCCCAACAGCCACTGGAGAGAGCTTGGAAGTAGATTCCTTACCCCCTTCAGATAACCCCAGCCCAGGGTCACTGCAAGCTTGTGATTCTAACATAACCCTAAGCGAGAATCACCCTGGTAATAACCCAAGCTAATCCTCCCTGGTTTTGTGACCTTGAGAAACTTGGAAATAATAAATGCTTGTTGTGTAAGCCACTAAGTCTGAGAGTAATTTGTTATGCAGCAAAGATGACTAATACAGTTACCAGTCTAAAAATATAAACACACACATTAGTTAATTAATTAAATGGAAATGGAAACACATGTGCCTGAGCTCTCTTTGGTCAAACTTGCTTCTACTACATGAGTGTTGCTTATTGTGACGTCGGACTCTTCAAAGCTCCTATGGACTGTAGCTCGCCAGACTCCTCTGTCCGTGGTATTCTCCAGGCAATATATTGGAGTGGGTTGTCATTTCCTCCTCCAGGGGATCTTCACAACCCAGAGATCAAACCTACATCTCTTGTGTCTCCTGCATTGAAAGGCAGATTCTTGACAATCAGCATCACCTGGGAAACCGGCACTTGAGTGGTAAGACGTTGAAATTAATCCCAAAGAGGAGGTGATCTGACTATTTCTCTTGCCTCGGCTCCTTTTCACTCTGTCCCAGCTTTTACAGAACACAGGACTGCTCTGAGTCTGATCTCTCAAGTTACTTTCTTAGTTGGCTCCTGCGTGTCTCCCATGGGAGAGACATAGTTGCACATAGGTTACTTGACAAAAGGATCACTTTCGTGCAATGAATTTTTACTCCCCCTAGCAATGTATGATAATTCTTGTTGATCCCATATTCTCATAAGATATTGCTATTGACGATCTTTACAACTTCAGCCATTTGGGTAGATTTGGGTGTTCTTTGGAAGGAATGATGCTAAAGCTGAAACTCCAGTACTTTGGCCACCTCATGCGAAGAGTTGACTCATTGGAAAAGACTCTGATGCTGGGAGGGATTGGGGGCAGGAGGAGAAGGGGACGACAGAGGATGAGATGGCTGGATGGCATCACCAACTCGAAGGATGTGAGTTTCAGTGAACTCCTGGAGCTGGTGATGGACAGCGAGGCCTGGCGTGCTGCGAATCATGGGGTCACAAAGAGTCGGACACGACTGAGCGACTGAACTGAACTGAACTGATACCAGTACCATGTTTTGGTATTAATCAGTGTTTTCTTGATGACTGATTGTGGTTGAGCACCTTTTGATGTTTGGCCATTTTGATGTTATCTTTTATGAAGTGACTGTTCAAATACGTTTTTCTATTTTACATATTATATTATTGATTATTAATTTGTAAAGGTTTCTTCTGATTAGGATATCTTTGGTGGACGTATGAATTCCAGACATACCTCTCACTCTGTGGTTTGCAGTTTCCTAACAGTGTTCTTTTGATGAACAAAAGTTCTTAATTTTAATGAAGTGCCATGCTGTGTTAAGTCGTTTCAGTCACATTAGACTCTTTGTGGCCCCAAGGACTACAGCCCTCCAGGCTCCTCTGCCCATGGAGTTTTCCAGGCAAGAATACTGGAGTGATTTCCCATGCCCTCCTCCAGGGGATCTTCCCCACCCAGAGACTGAACCCACATCTCTTATGTCTCCTGCATTGGTCGCCGTTTCTTTACCACTAATGCAACCTGGGAAGTAGGATTCTCCAATCTTTTCTTTTATGGGCAAGTTTGTTTTTTGCCTAGTTTAAGAAATTTTACCCATTTCAGGTCAACATATTCTTCTAAGTTATCTTCTAGTAGCTTTACTATTGTGGATACTATATTTAGATCTTTAGTTACCTTATTCCAGATGAATTTGGAATTTCTGCTTTCAATAGAATAGTTCAGTTCAGTTGAGTTCAGTTCAGTGGCTCAGTTGTGTCCGACTCTTTGCGACCCCATGAATCACATCAAAGTTCAGTTCCCTTGTGTGTGCTGTGTCCTAAGTCAGTTCAGTTGTGTCTGACTCTTTGCAACCCCATGGACCATAGCCTTGCAAGACTCTTCTGTCCATGGATTCTCCAGGCAAGAATACTAGAGTGGGCTGCCATGCCCTCCTCCAGGGGATCTTCCAGGCCCAGAGATTGAAGAGGCATCTCTTGCAGCTCCTATGGATAGCCAATTTACCCAGCATCAATTATTGAAACAGCAATCCTTTCTTTACTGTTATAGTGGTAACTTCATCAAAATTCAGATGACTTTATATACATTTTTGGATGGTATTCTGTTCTGTTGGTCCATCTGCCTGCCCAGTGTGCTTACCATTCTGTCTTAATTACAATAGTTTTTTTTTAGTAAGTCTCAATATCAAGTAGAGAAAGCCCTCCAAATTCATTCTTTTTATTCAAATGTTTTTAAAATACTCTTGAAATTTTCACTTTCATTGTAATTCTGAATCTTATTTTTTGAAGCTTATTGTTTTTCACCAAAAAAATCTTCTAGAACTTTTACTAGAATTGCAGTGTTTAGATCAATTTGTGGGAAATTAGCATTTTTACAGTATAAAATATTCCAGCACAGAAATATGGTATGTCTTTGCATTCATTTAGGGTTTTGTAATTTTTTCCAATAATGTTCTATAGGTTTCAGCACAGAAAATACTTTAGTTTTTTTACTTAGTTTTTTTTTAACTGAGTTTTTTTCCTAAGCACCATTTTAAATTTCCAAGTTTATTATCAATTCTTACTAGTATATAGAAATACTTTTAACTTTTTATGTTAAATATGCATCTAGCAGCTTTACTAACTTCACTTATTAATTCTAATAACTTATCTATAGAGTTTTCAGATTTTCTACATACACTGTCTGGCTGTCCTGAATCATGACACCTCACTTCCTCTCTTTTTAACCCTTTTACAGTTATTTATTTGTCTTATCTTATTGCAATTGTTAAGACCTCCTGTCTTACCAGAGACCATAGGACCATAAAGAATCAAAGTGGTTTAAAGAAATCCTTCTCATAGTTCAATATGCATATAAAACTACTGGAGATTTTCTTAAAATGCAAATTCTAAGGGAGTAAGTATGAAGTGAGGCCTAGGATTCTACATTTTTAACAAGCTCCCTGGAGATGCAGATGCTGTCAATCTATAAACCTTACTTTGATTTGCAAAGATGTAGTGAATATCCTTGTCTGATTCTTCATAAACACTTATTTTATCTGTTTTTGCAAATATCATGTATCAGATTAAGAAATTTTTACTTCTACTTTGTTAAAATTACTGTAAGTATTGAATTTTATAAAATTATTTTGCTTTTAATGAAATCATATATTTTTTCTGAAGTGTTCTGCTAGTGCAGTGAATTACATTGGTTGATTTTCAAACTTGAATCAATCTTGCATTCCTGAAATCAGCTCAATTAGGTCATAAAATATTATTCTGTTTATTTATTGCTAGATTCAATTTGCTAATATGTTATTTGAGACTTTTATGCCTATGTTTATAAGTGAGATTGGAATGTAGTTTTCATTTCTTTCAATATATCAGGTTATGGTATTATAATATTGATTTCATAAGTAGTTCAAGTTTGGAATGTACCCTCTATGTTTATCCTCTGGAAGAATTTGTATAGGAATGATTTTATTTCTTCCACAATATTTGAAAGAATATAATCATGAAATAAATCATTTAGACCTGGAATGCTCTTTCTATAGAGGCTTTTAACTAGTGATTCAATTGATTAGATAAAGAACTTTCAGTTTATTTTATTTTGTCTTATATCAATTTTAGTAAATGCTGTTTCTTAGAAAACTTTTTTTCTTTTAATTTTCAGATCAAAATTGTCTACAGTATAGATTCTTATGATATGCAGCATCTATAGTGGTTCTTTTTGCTTTAATTCCCGAGATCAGGAATTTGTACTTTATTTTTTGATAAATCTTGCTGGATATTCATAAATAATGCTATACTTTTCAAGTGACTGGTTTGTGGTATGATTAATTATCTCCATTTCAGTTCAGTTCAGTTCAGTCACTCAGTCGTGTCCGACTCTTTGCAACCCCATGAATCGCAGCACGCCAGGCCTCCCTGTCCATCAC
>NW_011494748.1:258291-300157 GCF_000754665.1 Bison bison bison | reverse complement strand
AGCACTCAGCTTTCTTTATAGTACAACTCTCACATCCATACATGACTATTGGAAAAACCATAGCCTTGACTAGATGGACCTTTTTTGGCAAAGTAATGTCTCTGCTTTTCAATATGCTATCTAGGTTGGTCATAACTTTTCTTCCAAGGAGTAAGCGTCTTTTAATTTCATGGCTGCAGTCACCATCTGTAGTGATTTTGGAGCCCCCAAAATTAAAGTCTGACACTGTTTCCACTGTTTTCCCATCTATTTCCCATAAAGTGATGGGATCGGATGCCATGATCTTCGTTTTCTGAATGTTGAGCTTTAAGCCAACTTTTTCACTCTCCACTTTCACTTTCATCAAGAGGCTTTTGAGTTCCTCTTCACTTTCTGCCATAAGGGTGGTGTCATCTGCATATCTGAGGTTATTGATATTTCTCCCGCAATCTTGATTCCAGTTTGTGTTTCTTCCAGTCCAGCGTTTCTCATGATGTACTCTGCATATAAGTTAAACAAGCAGGGTAACAATATACAGCCTTGACGTACTCCTTTTCCTATTTGGAACCAGTCTGTTGTTCCATGTCCAGTTCTAACTGTTGCTATCTCCCATTTATTGATTTCTATTTCATTAATTTCTGTATCATCTTTGCTTCCTTCCATTTTATTTGTTGTGGGTTTGTGTGTGTGTGTGTGTGTGTGTGTGTTTTAACTAACCATTACTAACTTTTTGAGACTATATTTAGATGACTAAATTTTCACCATTTTTACTCTTCTAATATAATGTACTTAAAACTACAAATTTCATTCTAATTTCTAACTTAGCAACATCTTACAAGTTTTTACATATCTATATTTACTATTATACAATTAAAATGTTTTCTGATACCCACTGAAATTTCTTAATTAACATGTTTATTAATTACTACCTTTAGTTCCCAAGACCTCCAAGTATTGTGGGATTTTTAAGGTAACTTTTTGCTGTTGCTTTCAAGATTAATTTTACTACGATTGGAAATCATAATCTGTGTGATTTCTTGTGCGTGTGGCTGTGCTGGGTCTTCATTTCTATGCGAGCTTTCTCTAGTTGCAGTGAGCAGGGACCACTCTGCAGTGTGTGGGCTTCTCACTGTAGGGGCTTCTCTAGAGCAGTCTCTATGCAGGCAGGCTTTAACAGCTGCAGCACGCCAGCTCAGCTGCCTCGTGGCATATGGAATCTTCTCAGACCTAGAATCGAGCCTGTGTCCTCCAGCAGGCAGTTCTTAACCTCTGGACCACCATGGAAGTCCTGAGTGATTCTTATTCTCTGACAGTTCTGGGCCTTGGTTTTATGGCCAGCATACGGTCAGTTTTAATAAACAGTTTTCGGTGCACATCTTCCTTTCCCCAAACTACCACAGATTTTGCTGTTACCATGCCTTTGAGTTCTTTATGCATTTGAGGTCTCAAAACACTGCTCTTGTATTTTGTTTAGTGGATATTCATTTATTTTTACCCATATAGTTACCTTTATTGGTTTCTTCATTACTTCCAGCAGTCTTTTGTTTTTGTCTAGAATAATTTTTCCTCTGCCTACAAAGTCCCTTCATTTTTCTTTAATTCAGATATACTGGCAATGAATTAAATTATATGAGTGTTATCTTGTCTGGAAATTTCTATATTTTACTGGCATTGTTGAAAGATAATTTCCTAGAGTATAAAATTTTCAGGTTGTCATCTAGTTTTCTGCTCTTTGAAACTGTCGGTCTATTGCAGCTGGCATCTATTGTTTTGCACAAAAATTTATTTTTCTTATTGTTTCCTCCTTGAAGTTAATGTGTTTTATTCTCCTCTGGCTTCTTTTAACTTCTTATTTTTCCTTTCTTTTTCAGAAGTTTTATTATGATGTGTCCAGGAGTAGTTTGTTCATGTTTATTCTATTTGGATTTCATATTGCTTCATGAATTTATGAGTTGATTTCTTTCTTCAGGTTTGGAAATACGTTTTGTCATTGCCTTTGTAATTATTGCTTCTGTTATGCTTTCTCTTTCCTGCCTTTCTAAGGCAGTTGAACATATATTAGACCTTTCCATATTTCCCTTATGTTTCTTAGGCCCCTTTTACAAATTCTCCATTCTTTTTGATCTTCATGTTTGAGTCTGAATATTTTCTACCAACCTGTCTTCAAGTTTACAAAACTGCTCTTCTGCTGTATCCAGTATGAGATCAAACACATTTACTAGTCTTTAATTTTCATTGCTGCTTTTTGTGATTCTATAATTTCCATTTTATTCTTTTTCCTGGATGTTGGACTTCCAGTGAAATATTTCATTTTGTCATGTATTTTCTTGAATACTATAACTACAGTTATTTTAAAGTTTGTGTTTGAGAACTACACTGATTGGGCCATCTGGAAATTTTGTATGTTTTCTGTCATTTGACCCTTCGGGACACCTATAAATTTTTTCGCTATTCAGCCAAGGTATTGTTCAAGAAAAATTGAGAAGACTCTGGAGGATATGTACATATCTTCTAGTAGGCAGCCTGAGTTGGAGGAGATCACTTTAATCTAATAAAAGAATGATTCAATCAAACTAAAGTTTTATAGTTAATTTCTACATTTACTGTTTGTCTAGGGTCCTTCCTCTTTGGTAAGGCCTGAACACTAGTTCACACACCCTCACCACTAGAAGACTACTGAAAACTCAACTTTTGTGCAGTGACTTCTGCTTGGTTTCTTTGTCCATCATCTTATATACATTAGAATTTGTCAAATGCCTCTAGGAGGAAAATAAAAGTACCTTGGACTCCTTTCTCTGTGCATTCTTTCTCTCAAGGACCTCTGCTCTAAAATCACCACTTTAAAAAAAATTGTCATATACTAATAATATTTAGAAATTCAGACTCTATGTTGGAAAAAGGAAGAGAGATTTTAATTGCCTAATCTACTAGAAGAACTTGAAAATGCTTTAGTTTAAATGTTGTATTTCCATAGAAGTTCCATTTATCAACAAATAGGCAGAGTCTAAGTAATATGTAACACTAAACTTAACTCCATCTGGGATATACATAATTGATCATACTCCTTAACAAGATATAATAGAAACCAATTATCAGGCAGCAGAAAACTCAAAATGAAAAATATGCACACTAAGAAAGAGTCATTGTTAATAACTATAAATGGAGCATAACCTTTAAAAATTGGGAACTGCCATATTGTATACCTGTAACTTATGTAATATTGTACAGCAACTATACTTCTATTTAGAAAAAAAAAAAAGGAGTTACTCTACCCTGGCACACATAATACATGGCATTGTGACTTTCAAATTGGCTGATTTTGACTCACTGACAGATAGCATTTTGAAAGTTGGTTGTTTTTATTAGCTGAAGAGTAAAGTTGGCATCCCATTGAGATGAGTCTCAGTGAGGTTTATGGTTGTTCTTTCCATTTCTGGGCTCTTGTCCTATGAGATATTATCCATTTCAAAAAGTTGTGCTATTTCAGCAATTTCTGGTTCAACACTGACAGTTGCCATTTCACAAATATTAGAGAGATTGAAAAAGCCTATAAGATCATTAAATCCATCCCCCTGGCACTGTAGGAGAGGCAAGTGGAGCAAAACTATTTTTTTTTTCTGTGTGGGTTATATTTGGTATGGTTGTTTCTAGTAAAAATAATACTAAGTAAAATGGGTGAAGGTGCCTAGGTAAGTGAAAAGTTTCCACAGAAATTGTCATTGTTTCGTTTCTTCCTTATCATTCTGAATATCATTAATTATTCAGTGCCTATTTTATATTCTGAATGCATATTTTAAAATAATTTCTGAGGTTTAACATATTCTTCATTTGAAACCCATGATCTAAATATTTTCTACATTGACCTGATAATTTAGGGCTGAGCAGCAGCAAATACCATAACCAGTATTCTTGAAAATCTATTACCTCAATGTATAAAGTGATGAAAAATACATAGCCTGCATTACACTTAATTTAATGATAATTTCACAGATGTTTGTATTTTTCTTAACATTTAAAGGTAGCAAAAATATTCTGGTTAATATTCAGTAACCAAATATTATTTAATTTAGTCAAATTGACAGTTTCATATTAATGTATCATGTGATAATATACTAAGGAAGTATCCATGTGTAATTATTCAAGTATCAATGGTGTTTATTCATGGCATTTAGTTAAATTAAAATTTAAGCATCTTACAAATATCGACTTTATCATGATATCAGTGGACCTATAGAATATGGATATTATATTTAAACACAAGAAGGATTCCTTATAATTATGTAATCACCAAAATGTTTTCTGATTTTGCTTATTATTAAATACTATTTAAATAAATCACCCAAACTATTGTGTAGCATGATCTTTGTAATACAAATCTTGCCACACATAAGTGAATAACAATCTCTTTCAAGCAATATCAAAACATCACCTTTTATAAATAAACTACAAGCAAAAGATAGCAAGAAAATAGAGAAGTCTATATATTGACTATGATGGTTATTAATAGCAGCTAGTTTTAAAAGGTTTGACTTCTAAACTCTTGAGCTACTGAATAAGATCATTCAAGCTATGACTTTGGAACCTTTCTACATTATTTACCTAATTTTTTAATTACATGACTTTAAAAGAACAAAGAATCACACATTTTGTAAATATCTTTTGGGCTTTTGTAAATATCCTGGTGGCTCAGCAGTAAAAGAATCCACCTGCAATGTAGGAGGCCCGGTTTGGATCTCTGGGTCAGGAAGATCCCTTGCAGGAGGAAATGACAACTCACTCCAGTATTCTTGCCTGGAAAAGTCCCATGGACATAACAGCCTGTTGGGCTGCAGTGCATGGGGTCACAAAGAGTCAGACATGACTGAGTGACTAAACAACAACCAAAGAGCAGAGCTCAAAATGTAATAGAGAAACCATGGACCCTACTGTCCTATTCCCGGAGGTAGACATCTTCCAAAATGTTGATGAATTGCTGGTACAAAATAATACATCATAGTCCCATACACTCAGAGGACAGGTTTTGCAGACAATCTCAACTACTACAGAGGCCTTACCATAACAATGTGAAGTTCAAAGTCAGGTACAGGTTGTGGATGTTCCCATTTCAGCACCAAATAATGAAATGCCACTTGAAAGATTCCACTCCCCTCACCTAGCTTTGAACATGTAACCCAGAATGTTATTTGAATAATTTAACATATCTTCATGAGTAAAAGCAAAGTTCTCCTGGCAGAACATTTAGAGAATATGCATGAAAAGTTTCCCATAGGTACAGAGTCCTGTAATTATGTAAATCCACATGTGATATCATGTTAGGTTGATATTAATACTTTAGAGATTTTAACAAGATAGAGACTTTTTGGCAGGAGACAATGACAGATTAATAAGTCAATAAGCCAGTTGGGTCAAAGTAAGGCACTCTTAAAGGATAAAGAAAATGTTCCCTAATTGAGAGTTATATAAATATTTCACCCTCTGTCCCTGGTGGACTGAATTCTATATTTCCCTTCCTGGTTCTCGAGACCATGCAATGAGCTATGTTCCTTCAGTTGGTCTCAGAAGCATAGATTTTTCTCATAGTTTGACATTTTGCAACACTGAGGGTGATTATACTTTAAATCACCTTAGTATGTATTTTTCACATATCAATGTCCCTAGATAACAAAAAAAAAATATCTCTTCTATGTGATGCTCACTCCCCCTGCTGCTGCTGCTGCTAAGTCGCTTCAATCGTGTCCGACTCTGTGCGACCCCATAGACAGCAGCCCACCAGGCTCCCCCGTCCCTGGGATTCTCAAGGCAAGAACACTGGAGTGGGTTCCCTCACTCCCCCTTCCCCAAAGAATATTGTCTGCTTCAGAAGGACAAACTTGCAGTCTTGGGTTTATGGAGAAACTGCATGTCAATTTCCAATACTGTGTTTTCCTGGAATCTCAACCACTGGACCACCAGGGAAGTCCCTTTTTTATTTTTCCTTTTTGGCAGCATCCAGCAGAATGTCAAACTTCCACAACCAGGGGTCAAACCCATGGCCCCTGTGGTGGAAGCCTGCTGCTGCTGCTGCTAAGTCTCTTCAGTCGTGTCCGACTCTGTGCGACTCCATAGATGGCAGTCCACGAGGCTCTCCCATCCCTTGGATTCCCCAGGCAAGAACACTGGAGTGGGTTGCTATTTCCTTCTCCAATGCATGAAAGTGAAAAGTGAAAGTGAAGTCGCTCAGTCGTGTCCGATTCTTAGTGACCCCATGGACTGCAGCCCACCAGGCTCCTCTGTCCATGGGATTTTCTAGGCAAGAGTACTGGAGTGGGGTGCCAGTGCTTTAGAATCACATTATATGGCACTTTCCTAAAGCACATCCAAATGTAATTTCTGTCACACACCAGTGTCATCTTTACTACCCTCTCTACTTTCTACATTTCAGGTCTATGCTTCTTATACTTTTTCTCTTCAATACACTTGTCTCCTCCCTCCATCCTCTCTGCTTCCTCATCCTCTGTGTAAGAAGCATTGTTACTGTAACGTTAGAATCTTACATTTTTAGGAACTGTAATGTTAGAATCTCACATTTTTAGTTGTAGTTCTTCTAAAAGGGCTTCCGCTTCTCTGGTGGCTCAGTGGTAAAGAAACTGTCTGCCAAGCAGAAGATATAGGTTCGATCCCTGGGTCGACAAGATCCCCTGGAGAAGGAAATGCAACCTGCTCCAATATTCTTGCCTGGGAAATCCCATGGAAAGAGGAACCTGGCGGGCTACAGTCCATGGGATCACAAAAGAGTCAGACATGACTGCAACCAAACAACAACAGATCATCCAATCCTATTCTTTCCCTTAGGAGGATCAAGAAGAAAGAAGCACACTTGATTTGCCCAAGTTGCATTAGTTGCAGTAAAGCTATCACTAGATTAGTCGCTCAGTCATGTTCGACTCTTTTGTGACCCCAGGGACTGTAGCCCGCCAGCCTCCTCTGTCCATGGGAGGCTGGAATACTGGAGTGGGTTGCCATTTCCTTCTCCAGGGGATCTTCCTGATTCAGATACAAAGTAGTTTTGATCTCCACGTCAATGTTTACTTTAGGGCATGTGATTCTTGATGAAGGACTGTGCTTTCTCAAGGACTGATCTGTCCCCTTCCAGTCTAATAGTCAGGGGTCACTCTTGTCCTAGAGATGACATGTACTTCTCAACCTTTGTGTAGTTCCCAACAGTTGGATCCTACACTGTAATGCTGCAAGAGACTCTAGACATCCTACTTCAAAGGAATACAAAAAAAATAAGACATACCCAACATAATTGCATGTTCATAATACAGGGTTACATTGTTAAATTTGCTTTATACATTTAGAAGACCCCAACTTTGAATATTAGAATGCTGGATTAGGAATCAAGACTCTAGTTTTAGGCTTGCTTCTAAGTACCTTTTAAAGTTTGGGTAAATTTCTTAATACCTCTGTTTCTCATTTGCCTTATCAGGAATTTAAGAGGATTGTACTAGATGATTCTTCAGGTCCCTTCCAGCTAGAAATTTCTGTGATTTTTTTACCATGCAAAGTAAAGTGGCAAGCTGCGATAATCACATAGCTGCTTCAAAGAGTAAACAAGACTCTGTACTTTGCTTTGCTGGTCTGCATATTTCAGATGAAAATTATTTTTTAATCCTAAATCACCAGTAAAATTGCTTCTGCTTTCACTTTACTGTGTGCCAAGGTAGGCAGAACTCCATGTTGACTCATATATATGAAGTTTAGTGGACCATGGGAAGCAGAATGCTAGATTGAGCTACTTGGAATTGGCATACCTTGCTTAGTTAAAATGGATCCACATTCACTGTGGCAGAATCAGAAAGGCAATGCACACAAATGTAAATAAGTGGAAAACTTCAAGTCTTGTTTATGTAACTACCTTCTAGTGTATATATGGGAAGATGTTGCAAATTATGAAAACTTCGCTTGTCAAAACTGGTCACTTAAAATTTGTTCCCACTTCTTTTTCCCTGTGATTATTTTTTTTTTTTTAGCAGTGATTTTTAATCACCTTCTTCACCAAAAATAAGTTGAAGTGTCTCTTCAATTCATTTGCACTTTATTTTCCCAGCTTTTCCTGACAGCTTTTTCTTGGATATAGCATTAAATAGTTCTTCTCTGGTTCTACTGTATTAACCCCAGGATTGAGTTTTGCCTTTATGTGCACAGACCAACATATCGGCAGTATAATCGACTTTTCTAGTTGAGTCCCTTAAAGGAGATTTTTAGTCTGCAGCTAAACAATAACATGTCCACCTTTTTCTGTATTTCAAAAATTTCCCTGAGAATATGCCATTTAAAAAAAACCTCCACCATTAAATCCCTTATTTCCCAATGAGAATAAAATGGAAATAGGTTCCCAATTAAATGTTTCTCCTTGCCGCATCTCCCATCCTCAAACCTCCTTTCTTTCATCTTCTGTTCAGTCCAGCAATGGACACTGTATTCAAAGTAGGGATCAAGTAAATGCCTCACCAAGGTACAGTTTTACTCTCTCCTCTCATCTCCTTCCTCTTTGATGAAATAACCTAGTAAATCTGGGTTCCTTTTTCTAATGCAGTTGTACTCTGTCTTGATGGTTTTCCAGGTTTCCCCACAATATCCTCAAATCCTTTCCTGGGTGTATGTTCTGCATAATTGGCTCCTTGATCCTGTACTTAGTAGTTTGTCTTTTTATACCTGAACCATGTTTGGCATCCTCTGCCTTAATCACCTGCAATTTAAATCCTTCCCAATCTGATAATATTCAATGTTAGTATCACCAGCAAATTCAATGATCTTTCCTCCTCTGCACACGTCCCCAAATAGGTGGGCCTGGTTCCCAGAGCTCTAGAAAGCATGCTGTTTCTAACTCCCTTTGAAGCTGAACCTGCCATCTAAGACTGCCTTTTGTCTGCTACTCTTAAATTAGTTTTCTGCAACAATACACTATTTTACCTCCTATTCCCTGGGTCTACTTTAGATAAAAATCTTCGATGTCAAACCTTGTCAAATGCTTTTTGAAAACAATTTTTTCTTATCTATTGAGGCAGTGCTGTTCAACAGCTCTGGACAATGAGAGAAATATGGCCTCCCAGATCTGAGTCCATCTTGACTATCTCAAAGCAATCTGGCTAGGGGTCTCTATGTACATTCAGAGAAGTTCAAGCAATCTATTCAAGTAGATGAACAGATAAAGTAAGCAAAAAGAATGTCTTGTTTTCTTTTCCTACATGCTTTGGAAGAGAGCACCAGAGCCCAGTTTTTCCGTGTCCTTTCTGGAAAGAACTACTCATTGGTTATAGGGGCTCTGTCATGTAGGGCTTGGGTTTGGGGCAGAGTGCTTGTATGTGTAGTGCACTTCACATGCATACTGGGTGTCACCTAAAGTGACAATAATGATGACTGTGTGTGCCTGTTAAGTTGCCTTAGTTGTAGCCGACTCTTTTTGACCCCATGGACTATGTATATAGCCCACCAGGCTCCTCTATCCATGGGATTCTCCAGGCAATCCTGGAAGGTTACAATGCCCACCTCCAGGGGATCTTCCTGATCCAGGGATCGAACCCACATATCTTATGTCTCCTGCCTTGGCAGGCAGGTTCTTTATCTTTAGCACCACCCAGGAAGACTGAGACTTTGTTAGGCATTTACTGTATGCCAGGCCCTGTTCTAAGCAATCTACATTGTTTTAACCTAAGTTCATTATTTTAACACAGACACAAACTGTCTGAAAAGTCGTTGAAATGAGAACAGAGAATCCCTGTGTACCTTTGACCCAGCTTTTCCTTAGTGTTAGCATCTTACATGATGACAAGATGATAATCAACAAGACTTGGAAATTAACATGATATGATACTACTGACTACGAACTAGTAAAATTTTTGCAAGTTTTTCTTCCATCATTCTTTTTTTCTGCACTAAGTTGTTATGTCTCCTTAATCTTCTTCAATCTATGACAATTCCTTGTCTCTCCCTGTCTGGTCTGTGACAGTCTTTTCATGTCTCTCATGAATTGACACTTTTGAAGAGTATCAGTCAGGTGTTTTGTAAAATGCCCTCCAGATGAATTTATTTTCCTGAAATTTTCTCATGATTAAGATTATGTGTTTGGGACCATTTTACCATAGAAATGATGTGCTCTTGTCAGTGAGTCATATCAGGGCATGATGCTCACCTTGGTTATTTAATAAGATGGTGCCTGCAGACATCTACACAGTAATGTTAATTCTTTTTGTATTTAATGAATATTTGGGAGAGATGCTTTGAGACTACATGAACATGATATTTCTCCTCAAGCTTCTGCCCACAAATTTTAATATCCATTGATATAGCTCACCTGTAACAACTATTACTCTACTGGTTGTCCCTTGATGATTTTCATCTTCCCTCATTTCTTCCACATCTATTAATTGAAATTCTTCTATTAGAAAGAGCTTGCCTTTTCCCTAATTTATATGCTTATTTTATCTCTATATAAGTATGAACACATAGATATTTATTTCATTTTAAGGATGATGTGTAAGAGAGCCTTCAAAAATGTACCAGTATAGGGACTTCCCTGGTGGTCCAGTGGCTAAGATGCTGCCAATGGGGCCTGGGTTCCATTGCTGGTCAAGGAACTAGATCCCACATGTTACAACTAAAAGTTTGCATGCTACAACTAAAAGATTCCACATGCTGCAACTAAGATCCAGTGCAGCCAAATGAATAAATTAATTAAAATGTTTAAAATCTACCAGTATAAAACTATATTGCTCATTATGTGTGAAAACATTGGCAATGTCTATATAGAAAAAAATAAATCTAGGAAAAAATATGCTTAGCCAGGCACTCAGCATAAATAGAACTTTTCTGATGGATAAAGTGGCTTACCAGGAATTCCCCAATGACCACCTGATTTGCCTCATTGGATTTGAAAATAGAAGACCATCACCACTCCTGCATCTTACCTCATGAAACATAAGGTTGGAGAGAGGTAAGCAGAGGTGTAAAGATTCAGTATCAGAAATGATTGAGCAGTTGGTAAATCTAATAAATCAAGAAGAGAGCAGGTAGCAGGGTGTGATAATGGGAAGAAACAAACAACAAAAAAATGCCTACCAGCTGTCTATGGAGGAAGTCCAGTCAGGGAAGTGAAATGTACCAGCATACAGCAGAGGAAATTGAAACTGATAGGAGGGATGATGAAATAACCCTGCCAAATGGGCCCTGCTCACCCAAGGCTGTTATTAATAAGTTGCTGACACAGTCCCAGAACTTATTCATGATGCACCAGGCCTAGGTAATCAAGAAAACTGGATCCCAGGAGGGTAGGACTGAGGTTATTGATATAATCCTTGCCCCTGTCGTATCTGGCTCAGAACTGGTGTGGGCCTGGGCCTGTGGGTCTATCTGCCAACACACTAAGTTGCAGGGAGTAGAAGAAGACAAAACAGAAGAAATGAAACTGGTGGCAAGGACGTCCTTATCAAGCAGATAATCAAAGTTTTATAGCAACACTTTTGCTGACAGCAAATATTCATCTATTGTTCTATATATCCCTTTGTTTATTTTCTCAATAAATATTTATGGAGTACATACTATATTCCAAGCATTGAGAGCTCAGAGGTAAACAGGAGATGATCCCTGCTCTCAAGAGGTATTTATACTCTTCATCTTTTCTCTAAGCCCCTATTTGAGAATCCCTTTCTCCAATTTACTCCTTCACCAATTAAAATGTGTGTGTGTGTGTGTGTGTGTGTGTGTGTGTGTGTGCAAGCCTGTGCACATGTGTGGTGAAGATCCACAATGATCCCTGCACTATACTATCTTATGGTGATTATAGGTAAAAGTTTCTGCACTTGCTCTAAAGGAGCTCATAAGTAGACTGATAAATAAACACAATTGTGATATGGTGTGATAAGTGGTACACTGAAAATGTACACAAGATCTATAAGGGTAAATGGATGATGCACCTGGCTTGGACCAGCAGCTTTCTCAACAGCAAAGACAATGGCCTGAGTCATGAAGGAAAAGCTGAATGTTTTCAAGATTAGTCGATGTAGGAAGGATGGAATTTCTGGATGTAAGAGGCTCCCAAGTTCATTCATTTTAGAAGTGCAAGTCACAGAGTAAGACTAGATATAGAGTTCTGGGAGGGAAGAAGTAAAACGTAAGAGTAGAGAAGCAGGCAGGAAAAGGTCTGAGACCCAAACAGGCCTGTTAAAAAAGACCTCACAGCATCCTTCCAAGTTCTTCTGTCCTGTGACAGAGGACGGAAGGGACCAGAACTTCCCAAATTCCATCACTCAGGTAAATGTTATTAAACAAAGCTGCTTTCAGGGAATCTGACAATCACATGTATGTGTACACGTTTGTGTGTGTGTATGTGTATATGTATATGTATATAGGGCTTCCCAGGTGGCTCAGTGGTAAACAGTCCACCTGCCTATGGACTAGGTTCAATCCCTGGATCAAGAAGATCCCCTAGAGAAGGAAATAGCAGCCCACTCTAGGATTCCTGCCTGGAGAATCCCACGAACAGAGGAGCTTGGCAGGCTACAGTCCATGGGGTCACAAAAGAGTTGAACATGACTTAGTGACTAAACAACAACAACAATGTATATATTTAACAAAGATTCACCTTCGTGTGTGTGAGGTCTTAATAGGAGCTCTCAGAGAAGAAAGGGGTATCTGCTGACCTGAGGTCTGGATCAACACTCGGACTCCAATTCCTTTTCCTGTGACTTCGAAAAGATTCTGGACAATAGCTTCCAAAAGCTATTTGGAAGCTTTTCTTTTTTTTCCCTGAAAACAGCTCATAAAATCAGTACATTTCATGAACCAGACTACATCTGGTTTGAGGACTTCATTTATGAGAACCTAATTTTGCCACCTGATGCGAAGAGCCAACTCATTGAGAAAGACCCTGATTCTGGGGAAGATTGAGGACAAGAGGAGAAGAGGGCACCAGAGGTTGAGACGGTTGAATGGCATCACCGACTCAATGGACATGAGTCTGAGCAAATTCTGGGAGACAGTGAAGGACAGGGAAGCTTAGTGTACTGTAGTCCATGGGGTCACAAAGAGTCAGACACGACTGAGTGACTGAACAATAACAATTGGGGCTGCCTTCAGAGAAATCTTAGTTTTATAGAAACTACCCTGCACACATTGCTTTTTCCTTCAGTCACCAAAAAATAACAATATATGTCAGAAAAAAATGAAAAGCTATTTTTCCCTCTTTGCTGTTGCAGTGTTGCATAATAAGCACAGACACAGTGGAGAATTCTGCATGAAGTCCTCAGGAATTCCAGCACAGAAACAGGCCCAAATCATTAGACAGATCTGCAACCACGATCCTGAACTATCTTTAAAATATGTTTTGTTCCCCAAGCCATGATGACCAAAAATCTGTTTTAACCAAGCCACCAAAATTTCTAATGCATAATAGGGAAAGTATATATGGAAAGAATAGGGAAAGCATATATGGAAAGAAGCTATAAGACTTTTATATCAATGGTTTTCTCTCTTTTTCTCTCACACAAAGACACACACTCAGAGATGTTAGTAAAATGAAAAATTACCAATTACTTTCTCCTCACAAGTCTAAATTCAATTCTAAGCCATCTTGAGCCAATGGGAAGGGCTGGAAAAACTTCCTCAGAGATCTATGAAAGCTTGCAAAATTCCTGGTGATGGAAATGAATGCTTTTAGGGCCAATGAATTCTCAATTTTGCAAGTCTATTGGAGCAGAGAACACCTGGGTTGGTTTGGATATCTGGTAAAACTTGATTTTTATTAAAACAGAGCATTGATATCTTTCAAGACTTTCTATTAATACCACAGATATTGAATGCACGGTTTTACATTGTTAACACGTTTCTGGAACATGTGACAATTTATATAATACAATAACTATAATGCTTCAGATTGCAAATATTAACTATGTATTTTATTAACTAATTTATTGACAATTCTGACAAAGCAGCTAACATTTGTATAATATCTATACTTTTAAAATATGTGTGTATATATAATATATACTTTATAAATATATTTCGTTTTGAACCTCATAATTAGGTTATTTTATATAGTCATATTTTCGTGTGGTCCTATTACCCAGGTCTCCCGATTACAGGCAGATTCTTTACTGTCTGAGCCACCAGGGAAGCCCCTATATTATCAGCACTTTGTATATGAGTAAACCAAAACAAAAAAGGATCAGGTGAGTTTTCTGAGTTTGAAAAAGAAAGTAATGCCAGGACCAGGACCATAACCCAAGTCGCCTGGCTCCCATTTTCAGTATCACTATCCGGATACACTGGCAGATTAAGTAAAGACTTCTGGTACATACAAACTTTTCAGCTGTATATACCAGCCCGAATGATTGCTGTTTGTAACTTTGATAGTTTTAGATAATCTTTAATTCTTGAAGTCAGTCACAACCTGTATTGATAGTTCAAAAATCATATTTAAAAATTCAGACAAATAAAATATACATCGGAAGAAAAAGAGGAAGAAGATGAAGATGGAGGCAGAGAGAGAGATGAGTCATTTTAAGGATGTTTTGTCTAAATGTCATACTCAAACTAGGTGCTAAGAACTAAAACCAAGGGACTTCCCTGATGGTCCAGTGGTTAAGACTGTGCTTCCAGTGTAAGGGGCATGGGTTTGATCCCTGATAAAACCCACTAAAATCCCACATGCCACATGGTGTGCCCTAAAACATTTAAAAATAAATAAATAAAGCTGAAAATCACATCACCAGTACCATATAGTCTTTAAATTTAACTCAAATTACAAGTATGATATGTCAACCACTGCTAAATACCCAAAGTGAAATAGTTCCAGGCTGCAGGGAGCTCATCATATTAAATTACTATTGGATAAAAATGGAAGTATGGCTATAAAACACACATATGTTAAACAAGCCATAATCGATATTATATGACGAGAATTTGCTTTTGTGGTAGTCATCAGTTCATATTGATAGTTACCAAATTATTGTTAATTTGTTTAAATTTTTAGTTTAAGTAGTCAAGTTATTAATGATATGCTGCCAAACAGAAATTTTAATAGACAAATCAAGTAGATATATTTAATATGAAAAATTTGAATCATATAAAAAGTATATTTGAGCATTCTAATTCTTTTGGGAATGAAAAGATTAAATAACTCAAACCATAGAAAAAAAATAATAGGTTTTACATGGCATTCTCTCATGTCCAATACTCTGCTGTGCTTTTCATGGGAAATTACAGCTGCCAGAGTTAATTTGATTTAGTGTAATTTAATTGTTGAATTTGTATTTTGTACACATCATTGGAGGCCCTAAAGCAATACTATGTTTTTCTTTAAATAAATAATTTTCTCTCACAGTTTAAAGAAATGATTGGCTTAGAACACATCATTATACTATAGAGAATGACCAAAATATGCTAAGTACCAAACAGAAAGGTCTTCCTGACAGCAATCCACCAGTGAAGACACTGAAAGAATTAAGGAGTCTGTTTCTCTCCTTTTATGAGAATGTAATTTAGTCTTAAATCCTCACCAGACCTCACTGCCATGGTTATAGAACTCGGGATAGGCACTCTCTCTCCCTCACAACTAGCCTCCCTCAGCCACACTTCCCACTGTGTAGTTCATGCTCCACCATCTTGCTCTGACTCTACGAATATAAGCGTACTGCTACTTGTATGGATGCGTGTGTCTCATACCTGAAGCATTCATTCTATAAACCCTCATTAATGTCAACAAAAGCACAAGAGTTTCTAATTCAAAGAAGTTCATGGACATTCTTAAGGACATTGAAATTTAATAAAAAGAAAAGTGAAAAATGAAAAAATGACCTTATATCCAGCTTGAGTTATTAACAATTGAGTATTTGACTCTTCTGGCTGTCATTTAATGGTAAGTAATATTTTGTCTCCTCCTACCTCCCCAGACGCCCTCATCCTAGTCTGAATATCTAGGATTCAAGAGAAAAAAGGATACAAATGCTCTTGAAAATTCTTACTCTCCTTCTTTTTAGAAGACAGAAGAATGTACCTAAAACCCAATGATTCAGTAATGAGAGGAATAGGATATACATTAATATTTTTTAATATGTTCAACCTATGTATTTTCAAGTTCTTACCATGTTTGGGGAATCATATGTTATCTACTCATCATTATACACTAGCATAGGCAACATTATCTACATTTTACTGATGAGGAAACCAAGGCAAGTAAGGTCACTGACTTGTCCAAAGTCACATAGCAAGTAAAGGGACAGTTAGAATTTGTCCTTTGGTATGGTCAACACTGAGCTGGTTTTCAATGAGGTGTTTGTTCTTGGTGCTGACATCTACACAGACATTCATTGCTATAGTCATGATGCACTTGATTGTCATATACAACTCATGCTAAATTTTGCTCTCACACTTCCTTTAGAGATCTGTAGGTAAAAAACAAAAACAAAAAAAACCTAAGTCTTGTGTCTAATTTTTTTTCAAAAATGCAAAATGTAAGACTATAAAATTTTTTGAAAAAGAAACATAGGAGAAAATTCTTCAGGATCTAGGACTAAGCATGGACTGTGTAGCTTTGACGAGAAAGCATGATCCATAAAAGGAATTATTGACAAGTTGAAAAAGTTTTATCCCATGAAACACCTTGTTAAGAGGATAAACAGACAAGCTACATGGTGGGAGAAAATACTTTCAAGCAATATATCTGACAAAGGGCTAGTATCTAGAATATACAAAGAATCCTCAAAACTCAACAGTAAAAACAATCCAATGAGAAAATAAACAAAAGACTTGAAGAGACCTTTTATTGAAAACAAATGAAAGATGACCAACATCATTAGCCAGTCAGGAAATGCACATTAAAATGACAACAAGAAATCACTACATACCTATCAGAATGGCAAAAAATTTTTTAAATAGTGTTTGTAGGTCTAATAAATATAAAGTGATATTTTATTGTTTAAAAAAATAGTGAAAACATCAGAAGCTGGTGAGGATGCAGAGAAACTAGATCTCCTACTGGGAAGGTATGCTACGCCCTTCTTAAAGACATTTTGCCAGCTTTTTAAAACATTCCACATGCAACCACCATACAACCTAGCATTTATCCTAAAGAAACAATAAATTCAGGTTCACAAAAATACCTGTATATGAAGGTTTATAGACTCTTAATTCATAACAGATAGTCAAAAACTTTAAACAATCCAGATGTCCTTCAATGGATGAATAATTACAAGAACAAAGTTTTGATACATTCAACAATCTGGATGAAATCCCAGAGAATTATGCTGAGAAAAAAGCTAGTTCCTAAAGATTACACAGTGCTTCCATTACATTACATACTTGAAAAAAGAAACAAAGTTACAGAAATAGAGAACAGCTTAGTGGTTACTGGGGGTAAGGAAATGATGGGGACAGAAAGAATGGATGTGGCTAGAACATGGCAACTTAAAGACCACGTGGTGATGGGAATATCTTTCATCTTGATTGTATCTGTGCTAATGTCTCAATCATGATTCTTGTACTCTAAGTCTGCAAGATGCTATCGTTAGGGAAGCCTGGCTCTTTCTGGTTTCTTTCAAAAGACTTTATATGAATCCACAATTATCTCAAAATTGAAACGTTTCATTGAAAAGAAAGTCTGATATTACCAAGTCATGAGAACACATGGTGAGCACGGAGGTGCTGCGTGACCCTCTCACACTGCCAGTGTCACACGTGGTCTGTCCCTGTGTCACCCAGCAGACAACCATCCAGAGCACATTGGGTTATGATGTAACTGAAAGTGGGTCCAGCTGCCCATTGCTCAAAACCCAATAAAGAGGCAAGGTTGGTGGAAAGTTTGCTTTATTTTGAATGCCAGCAACTGTGGTAGGCGGGATGTGTTGAGGGGAAGCAAACTCCAGAGGCCGACTCTTCCCCACTAACAATCAGGGGGCAAGGGCTTTTATAGACAGAGAAGGGGGCTACATGCCAGTTCTTGAAACCGTGGCAGCTTATGTCACGGCTGCAGCCTGGTCATCATGTAGTTAACTTCTCCACATGGTGGGGTTTCAGGATCTATAAGACAGTTCACAAGATACAGCTCCGAATATTATCTATAGGCCTTGAGAAGGAACCTAAAGTCCTTGACAGTGCTTAATGACTAAACTATTACTATTTGGTGTCCTTTGTTTTCCTTTGTTTCGACCTGTTCTCACTTCCCTGATTAAACTTATTCTTTGGCTAAAGTTTTTGCACAGACAAAAGGCAGGCTGAGGACATGGGGGACAAGCACCATAGAGTCGTGCTCCATTTCAATGTCACCTCTCATCCTAGCTTCCCAGACCTGCCCGGCTTCTGCTCTCATGATTTGTCTTCCTCTTTACAATTTCAAACTGTCTCTTTATACCTTCTGATGAAAGCCGTTCTCTGTCTTTAGCTGGGCACCGATTTCCAGACATGAGCTCTTTTTCTTACTCCCTAAATGAGCCCATCCCCAACCCCTCTTGCTGTGGGCCCGGAAGAGTCTCTGCTGCTCCATCTAGTAACGTGGGGCCAGATGTCCTGGGGGAGGTGGCGTCTAACTGAAGCTGACTGAATTAGATGGAGGTCACTAAGATGTAGTATCCAAAATGTTGAAAGTTAGATATTTTCTCCCTACTTGTTGCTCATGACTCTATCCCTTTCTGCTTTGAACAAGACAGTGGGCTTTGCTCAGTACCAGACCCACACTCTTGAATGTTTCCTTTTCTTCAAATGACCCATGACTTTTATCTATTGGACACCAAAGCCAAACAAATAATAAACATACAGAGAGAACTTTGGAGCTTTTCCGATTTTACCAAAAGTAAAAGTGTTAGTTGCTCGGTCATGTCCAACTCTGCAATTCCAATGACTGTAGCCCACCAGGCTCCTCTGTCCATGGAATTCTCCAGGCAAGAATACTGGAGTGGGTTGCCATTTCCTTCTCCAGGGGATCTTCCCAACCCAGGGATCGAACCAGAGTCCCCTGTATCTCCTGGATTGCAGGTGGATTCTTTACTCACTGGGTCACTTGGGACTATTACTCAACCATAAAAAGTAATGAAATTGGGTCATTTGTAGAGATGTGGATAGATTTAGGGACTGTCATACAGAGCAAAGTAAGAAAAAGAAAGACAAGTATCATTCTTTAATGCATGTATGTGGAATCTAGAAAAGTGGTAGAGATGAACCTATTTGTAGGACAGAAATAGAGACACAGACGTAGAGAAGGGATGTGTGGACCTGGAGGGGAGTTGGATGGGACAAAGTGGGAGATTAGGATTTACATATATACACCATTATGTGTAGAATACATAGCTAGCAGGAAGCTGCTCTATAGAGCAGGGGGCTCAGCTCTGTGCTCTGTGATGACCTAAAGGGGTGGGATGGAGGTGGCGAGAGGGAGGTCCAAGAGGGAGGGGACCTATGTGTGTGTGTATATACATATATATATACACACACATATATATAGCTGACTCATTTTGTTGTACAGCAGAAACTAACACAACATTGTAAAACAACTACACCTCAATAACACTTTTGTTTTTTAAAGAAGCAATTATAAAACCAACTCATGCAATCAAACAAAGCCTGGGAAAAAGGGTAGTGCTTCTTCAAACAACATGTCTCTGGGCAGAGGAGGACAAAGGATGGAAAAAGAACAGACACCCCCGTCAGCAGTGTCCGGACTTGTTCGGCTTTCTGCTGAAATCAGAGGCACTTTTTAAAATAAGTTCAACAATCAACCAACCTTTCTTCCATCCCCTCCCTCCAGGCCTTTCCTATTGTCTTTAACTGCACAGAATTCCGTTTTCTAATTTTTTTTGTGTACATTCTATAAAAATCTTAAAATAAGATGGCTTGAGTTTTTTTTTTAAGTTTTTAAAAATTTTTTCCCTTTTTAAGCTAAAGACTTCTTTGTCTCAAAAGATCATACAATATTCAACATTCCCCAAATCTAAAAAGGGAATGCGATTACACAGTGTTTCAAGGATCCAGCCAGCCTCTAACCCTCTTCACGAGAGGACAACATGCTAGGAGAGCATCATGCACATGTTGTTTATGAACAGTTATTGTTCAAAAATGTCAGCTAAACCACAATTTCATTAAAATTAGCATAGGGTATTCTTTCAGAAAACAAACAAACAAACAAAAAATCAAAATACCCACAGTCTCCCTGGTTGTTCTACATCTGTGTTTGGAGCCAGCCAAACTTTTAGCATCAGTTCTACTCCCCCCCTCTTACTGGTCCCCTTGGCACCTGAATTTCGTGTTCCCATTTTCTTCCAGCTCTCTTCACACCCAAGAGGTGACTCATTTTGGTGGGAAGCAAACAAGAAGATGCCCATGGTTTGAAAATGTTCACATCAGAGTGTTAAATGAATGCAGGAGATGATACTTAAAATACCTGTCACAACTCAGGTAGCATCTGCTTCAACAACACAAACAATCCAATATTTTCTCTTCTCATCATTCACGGCTCTTTGAGAGAAAACAGAGAGCAGAACAAGTGACTATTGAAGCCAAATAAACACGTTGTGGTTCCGACAAGGGGGACAGACCAGGCTATTTTAAAACCTAAAAAATAAAATCACCTCACTTGCCTGTGTGTAGTGCACATATTTTGACAAACTTTCAAAGCCTGCGTTTTTGTGAATTAACACAGCTGTCCAAATATCGGTTGATTTCAAGTGATAATGATAGCAGTGAGCGTGAAGATAGCATAACTGCTCTGCTATACATGAGCTACGTGTGAAAAAATTACACATTTACACACACATACAGAATATATACAAACTTTATAACTGATCAGACAGGACTTTTAAATTTGTATCATTAAAACAACCATATGCTTTGTGTTAGAGACCATTCCATGCCTTTGAAGAAGTTAAAATAGATAAAAAGCATAAATAGTACCTCTTGTCTCTTTTGTATTTCATGTCCTATTTGTACAAACAAAATAAAATAGAAATGTATATCTTAAAGGTTGCCGTGCAAGTTTCTGGGATGAGCGAGTTTCTAAAATTCTATCACCCCCATACTCATATCAATATTTAGAAATTTGCTCTACAGAGAGATTGATTTACCATATGTGGTGATAACAGTGATTACAAACTCCCAATATTTCACAAACCATGATATAAATTGACTTCACTTCACACTCCTGGATGCCCTTAGGCTCCTCCCCTACCAGGGAAATGGTTTCCATGGCAACCGAAAGGGAAAAAGCACAGGGAAGGAAAAGGAAAAAAAAAAAAAAAGAGGCACAAAAAGCTAACAGAATGAGGTACCTATGGAATAAACAAAATATGGGCAAGTGTGGGATGTCAGAATACTCTTATGGCTTCTAGACCTACATACTTTCAGAGATGCTAAGGCTGCACTGCCTGACAGGTCAGACGAGAAGGAAAAAGACTGTTTGTGGTTGGACTTGTTAAAATGGCCAACCACAAGCAGGGCTGCCTGCTAGCTCCCAGCGCAGAGGTCTTCCAGCAAATGAAGCCTGCACCGCTACAGATCTGCAGAACTCGAGTGGGCATAGCTGGACCAATTCAGAGAGCCAAGAGTGAGATGGAAGCAGAGCTGTTTGCAGGAGCTCAGAGTCACCCTTCTCAAGGCAGCTACAGCCCTGTCTCGGCCACACAGAGAATTTTCCCATAGGTGTCAGGCACTAAAATCCATCCCAACCAGTTGGGGCACCAGTTCTCCAGAACAAAATGTTAGGTAGCCCCTGCTTTTATCTTTTTCTCCATGTTGCTGCAGTGAAATAGGCAGCGAATGTAATTTAATTTTATTAGATTCTTCATATATGTGGCTTTTAGAAGGAACTCAAGGGAATACACATTACTCATAAACATATACTTTTTAATTAATTTTTCTTTGTAATTCAAAGTAGATATCTAATGCATTCATGAAATGGTATGCACTCCCTCTGGGGGGCAATTTTAATACCTGCAATTCCCCAGCTTGTTAATCAAAGACTTTTTAGCCTTGTAGATAATTTATATCTGCTTAATGTTCAGGAGGTTGAAATTGCAGCTTTATGGAAAAAAAAAATTCCTTACCTCTGACAAAATCAAAAAAGATGAAAAACCCTCGTAGAAATTCTACAAAAATCGGAAATGAAGGAAATACCCTCCTTCTGAGCTTCTTTGCGTGAAAATATTTTGTAGCTTTATGGGCGAAAATAAAATAGGTTTTTCCCCCAGAAGGTACAATGACATTTCTTGCCTTAAAATGCAGCAATGGTCAGGAGTCTCCATCTCAGAAACTGCCTATTTCCAGTAGTTTTGCATTTTGAAAGAACATCATTTTTGCTCCTTATGAAAATAATATTGACCCCAAAAATATTGCATGGAAGAATTTCGATTTTCTGAGGGTTCAAGTCAAGTTTAAATTCAGGTTTGCTAGTCTGAAGCCTCCATTTGCTTTTCTCCTGTTATATTTATGCGTCACCCTGTCATTAAACTCAGTTTTCTTCTGCATGTAGTCAGACTAGGGGAACGGTTTCAACTGCACCCAGGGAAGTGGCTTTATACAGAGAATGGTAGTGGGGAGGTGCCCTAAGTCAGAAAAGGAAGGGATGTGACCTTGTCCTTGGTGAGGCACTGCTCCTGCACATCTGGAAATGCCTGTATGAGCATCTGCAGGTATACAAACACCTTCACTTGGACTTGGACTTGGGACACACACACACACCTCAAGTCAGAAAGAAAAGGGATGTGATCTTGTCTGTGGCGAGGCACTGCTCCTGCACACTTGGGCAGGCCTGTATGAGCATTTGCACATACATATACACAGACACCTTCACTTGGACTTGGACTTGGACTTGGGACACACACACACACAGATGTGTGTGTGTATGCTAAGTCTTTTTAGTCGTATCTGACTCTTTGCAACCCCATGGACTATACCCTGCCAGGCTCCTCTGTCCATGGGGATTCTCCAGGCAAGAATACTGGAGTGGGTTGCCATGCCCTCCTCTAGGGGATCTTTCCGACCCAGGGATCAAACCCAGGTCTCTTATGTCTCCTACACTGGCAGTCAGATTCTTTACCACTCGTGCCACCTGGGAAGCCCTTCCTTGTAGGTACACAATTACATTTTAACTGAAAGTGGTGGTTCTACCATGGGGGTAAGGGGAACATGATGGACTTTTAGAGGTGGAAGGAAAGTTTGGGTAGGAAAGTTTGAGGACTACCCATCTAATTAATGGCTCACACAGAGGGGGAATGAGACATGGCCTTATTTTTATAGCCAGGTCGTGCTCACACTGAACCTTGAGTTCCCCTAACACTCCTAGATCATGTTACTGTTGACATCTGGCCTGCCCATTCTGCAACTCAACAGCGAACTTTCCCAAGTTGATGGCAGATCATCATGTTGATCACCATTACAATTCATCTCACAAGCTAAGCCTTCCTTTCAGCCTGCTCATACCATTTTCAACCTTCCTTTTGTTATTTTGGTATTTGCCCTTCATCTTGGATTTTGAGTCAGTCACAGAGCTGGACAGGATGTGACTCACGACTCAATCTTAGTCCTCAGTTCAGCATGACACAGGCCCAGATGAAGAAAGGCTATCTGGGCTGCTAGGAGAGACTTCACTTGGAGTAACAAGAATATGCACTCTCGGATGTTTAATCAACTGGGACTCTATCTTGCTGGGCTATCAGACTACATTTCTAAACTTTATCCACTAAGGGAAACTATGAAAGAGTTTTGTGAATGCCTCTTGAAATCAAGAAGCACTCTGTTTCTCCTTGACCACTTTGCCTATCAAAAGAAAGGGGAGACGTGAGTAGCTTGGTGTGGCAAGGATCCCCTGTGTTCCTTCCAATTGTCTTTCCTTCTGTTTATTCTTTGGCTTTACTGAACATTTTTTTCTTACTGACATCTTTCTATGATGCAATTATATTTCTTCATAAGAATTGTTTTATTTAATAATATCTGTAGTTTTATCTGAGCATTTATCTTCCCTCAATTTAGAAGCTTCCTGCTAATGTTCTTTCTGATCCTTATACTGCCAGTCCCTTATTATGAACCTAAGTTTCTGTATCTCTGAGACTTCTCTGGGGGTCCAGTGGCTAAGACTCCACGTTTCCAATGCAGGGGGCATGGGTTCAATCTCTGGTCAGGTAAACTAAGATCCCACATGGCCAAAAAGCAAATTTCTTTTTAATATTAAAAATTTTTTTGAAAAGAATCTAAATTTCAGTATCTTAACCTATAATTCAGAAAGCCAAATTCTATTATTTAACAGCATCTCTTTGGCCTTCTTAAAGGTCACAACATTCAATAGGAATGAACTGATAACATCGTGTACAACCTCAAGTCCTTTAAAAAGTGGTTTCTAAAAATGTGTTTTTACTTATAGATCTGTATCACTTTTTCATGTAATCTGCAGAAACAGGAGGGAGCTAATGGGTTGCCTGGCTCTGGATAAGTCTTCTGTCTTTGAGGATGTCATTTTCATGAAGGAATCTCATGCTTCCAACATGTCAGGATGTCAGCTGCTTGCCTGCCTTTTCTCTCTGCCACCTGAACTGTGCTGAAGTCGTGCAGAGCTCAAATGGGCTGAGGTGACAAGAGCAGAAGAATAAGCAGGTTGAGGTAAGAAATTCAGAGAGTGATCCTGGGTCCTGACTGACTGACCACTTGTCAGCCATGCACCATGGCCACAGATGCCAAACAAAAGACCTCATGACTCCGCCCCTGAGGACCACACAACCCATGCCAGGTCCATATTGTACCACCACTTCTCCTAATTTAAAATCTTTGCTTCCATTTTAGTGCTCCCAATTTCCAACTGAATACCACACGCCTCTTCTTGGCCCATATAATTCATTCCTTCAGCTTGAGGTTTCTTTAAAGTGTCAAGTTTTCATGTCAATTTCACACAAGAAGGTATTCTTAGATCTGTTACATAATATTTTGAGTGGCCATTTTGATGCTATGAACATTGGGTGGCTGTGTGGGTAAGAGATGAATGAAGTAGGGATCTGGGATGAAGTGGTGATTGTTTTGTTGACATGAGCATCTTTTCAGAACCAGAAAACCCAGAAGGCTACATCAAATTGGTTATTTCAAAACCTTTCTCTTGGTTCTGTTTAGCTTGTGACCTCAGCTCTGTTCTTGGCTCCATCTTGCATCTCACCAGGAAATTCACACTCCAGCCTGAACTTGGGAATCTGGCCTTGTGTTCTGACTTACTAGACAAGGACAGGAGTTTGGGTGATTGTGGGAATCCGCTGAGATAATCTTGTACATTCTGACCTCTCCCTATTTCTTTGTTCTTCTTATACATAAAGAAGAAAACAAACAAAAACCCTTCCAGATGCTGCTCATAATTCTTTCACCAGGATTTGTGCAAGAACAGAATCTGAGACAATTAACACACAGCGGGAAAAATTTGAGAGGACAAGAGAGTTCAAATATGGAGGCTGAGATACAAAGAAAGCAGTGGGTAGAGTTTGGAGCCTGATAAGATTCCATAGATTTACACAGTCATTTTTGTATGTTAGGAGAGGGCTTCCCTCATGGTTCAGATGGTAAAGAAGCTTCCTGAGATACAGGAGACCCGAGCTATCCACCCCAGTGTTCTCGCCTGGAAAATCGCAGGGATAGAAGAGCCTAGTAGCTACAGACCATGGCGTAGCAAAGAGTTAGACACAACTGATTGACTAGCAACTAAGACTCTCACTTGTGTATTAGGACCACAAGCTTTCAGATGGCTAAGGAAATCTGTAGAACACAGCGACGGACCATGGGGGACAACAAGGAAGAGACTGCTCTTGTGAAGGATGCTAGGGATTTTGGATAGTAATGGAAATGGGACAGTAAAAGTGTATTTGATTCAGTTCTTGGGGAACTCTAGAATTTTCTGGTGTCCTGGCTTTTCAGAGTCTTAAAGTTGGGGTTCTCTCAAACTTCACAGGGCAGCACAGTGACTGTCCTGAGAACTGTATATATGTATATGCATGTATATATGTATACTATATATATATAGTATATATATCAGTGCTTTCATCCATTGCCCCTTAATGACTCACAAACACGTGTGCCCATCTCTGCCTCTCCTCTAAGCCACCTAGGGGATAAATCCAACTCCCATGGGTATGTCAAAGGTATATAAAATTTAACAGACCCAGGCGAGGATGTTTGATACACCTTCATTTTCAAGCCTTCTCCCTCTAACAGCAAATAGGATTCCCTATACTCCCTATTTCAGTAAATAGCACCATCACCAATGTACCTGCAAAGTCAAAAACATAGGATTCATCCTGAATTCCTTCACCACTCACACTAATTCAGCTGGCAGTCCTATTCTCATTGCCCCATAAATATATCCCAAATCAGCTCACTTCTTCTTATCTCCACTGTCACCATCTTAGTTCAAACCATCATCCAAACCATTCCTTGAGTAGGCTACTTCAATAGCTTCCAAACAGGTAGCCCTTTAGATCGACTTTCATTTTCTCTTGTTCAAAACTCTTTGATGCTATTTAAGAAAAAAAAAAAACAACATAACCTGCAAATTCTTTGTGGGAGCTATTCAGTCTCATATGATCTGAGTCTTGCCAAGATCTCTATCTCCATCTCCACTTACTCACCCTGCCTTCCCTGGTTTCTCCCTTTCGTTGTCCACTTCCACCAAAATTTTCTCGACCCCAAGAGCCTAGTCAGTGACCCTCCCCACTGCCCAGAGCTTTGTCCTTTCAAATCTTCACCAGATAAACTCTTTATTATTCAGGTGTCAGCTCAAACATCCTTCCTCAAAGGTCTCTTCCAACCACCTTACTTACCATTTTTGGAAGTCACTCTTGGGCTCATTGCTCTGTAGTGTTTTTTCATTTTACCTGCAACCTTAAGTTGTCTTGTTTATTGATTTACTTACTTCTCTACTCATTTATTATCTGTTTCTCCTGCTAAAATATAAGTTCTAAGAAAACAGAAATCCAATATATCTACTTTACCACCACATCTTTTGTGCCTGGAACCTGACACTTGATAAATATCAATAATGATGTAACATGATGAAAATTCACCTTTTTGTTAATTTTAAAATTCTCCTTATTTAAACTAAGTTAGCTATGCTTCCTGAATATTGACAAAATGCATAAAATCTTAGCTCATAATGACAATATAGAACTTTACTGATTCAAATAAAAAATTATTTAGCTACTGAAACTAATAAACTGATAAATATTGATTTATCACAGGAAAATTTTTCTAGTGCACATTGTATTTATTTCACTGGAAACCATCACTATTTTAATCTTTTATAAGAAATTATGGTGTTAGGTTTCAACTTGATATAAAGTAAAGCAAGTGGCAAGAGATATAGACTTTTTCCTTGGTAGCTTTACCTTATTACTTACTAATAGATATCCTTGAAAAACAATAAAAATTACATTTAAAAAACCAGTAAGAAGCCTTTCTAAATCATGAATTATAATCTGAAAGACATGAATTAACTGGCAATGATCTCAAAATCCATATTTGAATGGTAGTATGCACAAGATCAAATAAAAAAACTATTCATATATCTATAAACATGCAGTTGAGAAATATCTCAGTTTGAACACACATACCAAATTTGTTCACAAACATATCCCTCAGCAAAAGCTCATGCAGGCAGAATAAGCAGTAGATAAAAAAATTCAGAAGGCCTGGATGCTAGCAGGGTGACCATCAACCAACATGCCAGGGTTATAAAAAGCAGTACAATTAAAGATAAAATAGTTGGCTTTTATTAAGCAATTATTGTATGCTAGACACTCAGTTCTAAGTGCTTTACAAGCAATGGTCCTGTGTCTCCAATACTTTTCAATTTGATCCTAGCATTAACAAGCAATTTTAGCAAGTGTCAAATGAAAGAGTTTATAACATAATCATTTCAGCAACCTAAGAAAGCCAAAGATTAGGTAGTTAAGGGGGAAAAAACCTTGAGAATCAGAAGTAGAGTCTGAGTGGTGGTGTTCCTCACGCAATGGTGATGGCAGTGGTTTAGTCAATCAGCCGTGTCCAACTCTTTGCGACCCCATGAACTGTACCCCTCCAGGCTCCTCTGTCCATGGGATCCTCCAGGCAAGAATACCAGAGCCAGTTGTCATTTTCCTCCCCAGGGGGTCTTCCTGACCCAGGGATATAACCCAAGTCTTGTGTCTCCTGCATTGGCACTGAGGCACCTGGGAAGCTCTTTCCTCATGGAGTACCATTCAGATATCTCAAACTTATGGGAAAGGCCAAACCTTGGACCAGGTTAGTAGCCGGTTCTTAGAGACTGGGAATTTGTAGTACCAATGGCAGGCATAGATATTGAAAAATGAGAAGGAGCCACGTGTGGAGGAAGTCCTTCACAACCTTGCAATGTCTGAGGTCTTCACTTGGTCTGCGTGGTTCCAGGTAGGCTAGCCTCTGTTCAGCCTCTGACTAATCTCCTACAATTCTCATCCACCTTGGCTTCTCGCTGTGCCTCCAACTTTCCAGGGGCCTCCAGCTCAGAGCCTCTGTGCTCTTCTAGTTTCTGTTGGCACGCTCTCCCCAGATAGACTGGGGATTGGCTCCCTTGAAGGAAGTCATCTTTCAATTGCTCATTCATTTTTTCCTTCTCAGAGATGCTCACCCTGACTCTCCAATTAATAGTGCAAACTGCTTCCCTCTGTCCCCAGCACTACTGATCCTTTAACCCCAAGTAACTTTCATTTTTCTATAACATTTGTCCCCTTCTCATCTGTTGTATAATTCATTGTTTTTATTATGTGTATTGTTTATTTCTTGACTCTGGAATTTAGGGTCTAAGAGTACATGGATTTTTATCTATTTGTAATATATTGCAAAAACAAATGGTTTCTCTTTCTCATCATCTTTAGTATCTCTCCCTACATTAATTTGCCATGGCTGCCATAAAAAAAAATGGGTGGCTTAAACATTAGAATTTTATTTTCTCACAGTTCTAGAGTCTAAAAGTCCACGATAAAGGTGTTGGCAGGTTTGGTTTCTCTTGAGGCTTCTCTCCTTGACTTGCAGATGGCTGCCTTCTTTTCTCGTCCTTGAATAATTTCTCTATGTGCATGAACCTGTGGTGTCCCTTTGTATATCCAAATTTCCTTTTCTTATAAGAACACCAGTGAGATTGGACTAAGGCCCACCCTAAGGACCTCATGCACTTCATCACCTTGATAAAATTCCGTCTCCAAATAAAGGTACTAGGGTTAGGGTGAGAGTGAATTGTGGAGGGGGAGGGGACACAATTCAGCCCATAACACACTCTGTATCTATAGATTTGTCACATAACCTTGCAGTGTTCTCCCACTCTGCCTCTAAGCTTAGCCATTAGATTTACTTTGGACAGTGGGATGTTAGGAAATATGATACAAACAAAGGCTTAAAAAGCACATACATAATTGGACTTGAAAATTAGGGTGCGTGTGTGTGTAAAGTCACCTCAATTGTGTCTGACTGTTTGTGATCCCATGGACTATATAGTCCGCCAGGCTCCTCTGTCCATGGGATTCTCCAGGCAAGAATACTGGAGTGGGTTTCCTTCTCCAGGCAAGAATACTGGAGTGGGTTTCCTTCTCCAGGGGATCTTCCTGACCCAGGGATAGAACCTGTGTCTCTTGTGTCTCCTGCAGTGGCAGGTGGTTTCTTTATCACTAGTGCCTCCCGGAAGCCAAAAATTAGGGTAGTGATCAAGTAATATTCATTCTGTGTTCTCATCTACTAATAGAGAGATAACACGGATACAGATGTCAGTGAAAGAGAAATCACAAATGAAATTAAATACTGCTGAAATAAAATGCTTTAAAAATTCCAATCATTACCAAAGAATTTCTGAACTTCCTTACTTGGGGAAGATCTTCAGTAAATATTTGTTAAATTGAAATTTTACTTCAAAGAAAACATCTGAAAAATTACATTTCTGCAATGAACTCAAATTTCTAGATTAATATATTATTAAGTTTTTCTGCAGTCTTTTTTCTATTGAGTAAAATTCCAGTAACAAGTGATTCACAACAGTAACCAAGTTTTTGGAATTTTGTCATGCCATTCATAGCATCAGCTCAGGAGACCAACTCTAGAATAAAGGAATTTAGAAGCAGAGTGGTCCACAGATGTGGAGACCACACTTAGATTCTGATCTCTTCTTGGGAATAGATACAAGACAAATTATTAAATGTTGTTTCACAAACTTCAGGAGGCCTTGTACCCAAGCTCAGAAGGTTTGGTTCTGATGGAGAACTTTGTAGAGGAAAGAGAATTTGCAACAACCCAGGCACACAGTGGGTTTCCCACGTGGTGCTAGTGGTAAAGAACCTGCCTGCCAATGCAGGACACGTAAGAGATGCAAGTTCAATCCCTGGGTCCAGGAAGATCCCTTGGAGAAGGAAATGGCAACCCACTCCAGTATGCTTGCCTGGAGAATCCCATGAACAGAGGAGTCTGGCAGGCTATAGTCCATGTGCTACAAAGAGTCAGACAAGACTGAGCACACACGTACACCCCTGGATGCAGCTACTTGTACTTGGGTTTGGCCATGTCATTTGGATTGATTTGGGTTAGGCACATAGGAGTAACTGAGAGAAAAACAATGTAGCTGGAGGGCATTGAGCCTAAAGATGAGGCTACAGTGGTCCCCAGGGGCCAGATCATGCCTGGCTTGGAAGGTCACATTCAAGCTGTTTGTCCTCATCCTAAGGGCAATGGAAAGCTGCTGAATATTTTCTGAGCTGTAACCATTCTCAGAGAAGGCAATGGCACCCCACTCCAGTACTCTTGCCTGGAAAATCCCATGGGCAGAGGAGCCTGGTAGGCTGCAGTCTTTGGGGTCGCGAAGGGTCGGACACGACTGAGCGACTTCACTTTCACTTTTCACTTTCATGCGTTGGAGAAGGAAATGGCAACCCACTCCAATGATCTTGCCTGGAGAATCCCAGGGATGGGGGAGCCTGGTGGGCTGCCGTCTACGGGGTCGCACAGAGTCAGACATGACTGAAGCGACTTAGCAGCAGCAGCAGCAGCATAACCATTCTAGAAGATACAATGGAAGGCAGAGTAAAGTGAAGCCACTGGGGCAATCTAGCTATACTTGAAAAGACTTATGGGAGAGAGCCTGGCTACAGCTATCTGCTATCTTGTCTTTTTCACAGGTATTAATAAAAATAGAAATGTGTTTTGAAATTGTTGTTGTTTAGTCACTAAGTCACATCCAACTCTTTGCAACCTCATGGACTTTAGCCTGTCAGGCTCCATGTCCATGGGATTTCCCAGGAAAGAATACTGGAGTGGGTGGCCATTTCCTTTCCCAGGGGATTTTCCCTACCCAGGGATCGAACCTACATCTTCTACATTACTGCTGAACTACCAGGAGAACCCAAAGGGTTCACTGTGGTTGCATGGGCCAGGCAATTAGCCAAAGCTTATTTTAAAGGGGAATAATGCACTAGATTTGTCGAAACTTTAGCTTAGGACTCTAAATATCTATCCATGGTGTCTTATCAATGAACTGTAATCCCCATTAAAAGAAGTTGTGAATATAAGCAAAACTCTAATGCTTACCCCTACACCAGGCAATAGCTCCATGAACGAATGACTACAAGATTCAAGGATTATAGATAAAGGGCTGCAAACAAGGAGAGATTTGAAGAAATGTGGGCTGTAGCTGTGGAAACTTCCTTTCTAAACCTCTAGTTTTGTTACTTGCAAGAATCCAGTCATTTTGAAGATGCATTTGACTATATGCCCAATCTATAATATACACTAAGCCATCGATTCAGACGGTAAAGAATCTGCTTGCCATGCAGGAGACCTGGGTTCTGTCCCTGGGTTGGGAAGATCCCCTGGAGAAGGGAATGGCTACCTACTCCAGTATTCTTGTCTGGAGAACTCCTTGGACAGAGGAGCCTGGCAGGCTACAGTCCATTGGGTCGCAAAGAGTCGGACAGTACTGAGTGACTAATACACCTCTATTAAACTGTACAGAATGCCCACTCAGCACAGTGTTTCTGCCTCTGGCTCATGTTCTTTTTCAAAACTGGCATGACCAAGATAACTCACGTGACTGTTCTGAGGTCAGCAATTTGTTCTATCTAGTTTCTCCATCCCAAGGCAAACAGCTCTGGGAAGCGAGAACGGAGGCAGCTAAAAAGAAATTGCCAGTTCTTTTGTTACCTTATTAAGTCTGGAGTATTCTATTTAATCATATCTTCCTCTAGGAGAAATCAACTACTTGGAGGAAAATGCATTCCTGATGTCTGAATGCTGCCTTTCAATAAGGAGCAAAGATCAAAGAGGGTGCATTTTCTAATCTTTGAACATTAACAATATCCCTTGTACTGCAAAATGGAATCACTCAGGGCTGTTATGGAGACCCCTGTAGTTTTGAGCATATAAATGGAATGTCTTAATACAGCATATGAAATTAATTGTAACATATTTAATATCCCTCAAATAAATTGGAAAGAACAAGGTATTTGGCACTTGGATATTTATTTTAAATGTTTCACCAAGTACATGGAACTCTGTAATGTGTCTGAAATATTTAACAGGGATAAGACATCTTACCCAAACTGAGCTTTTTTTCCAATGTTAATAATTTTGGGTATAAGAAAATTGAACAGTAATACCACCAGATAATATTTGTTAACCAGTCAGGGAAAAAGGAAAATGGGTGACAGCTGGATTAGCACATGGCCTGACAAAAAAATAAAGTACACTCATAGTAAGTGATTTTAATCTGTTGGTCAGTGCCCTATTTGGGGTGTCATATTTCTTTTATGCAAAGGCAAAAGAAAAGGTTCATAACATAAAATGCTGAAGTACATAACTTCTGTTTCGTATTTGCAAAGAGTAGGCAGCTCTTTGACTGGTGGGTTTATTCTCTGTATTTGAAAGAAAGTACTTATTTAATCAAAGACACTCCTCATTTTCATAACTGCATTATCATTCGCAGGGGATGCCAGTACATAGCTCATTTTCCCCCTCTTTCCAATACCCTTTATGCTGCTGCCTCTGAATCATAGGACACTTTGCCCATGAATGGATTACAGAAAATTGAGACACACACTCTGCCTGGATGAAGGCAACTGTGTCATCTACATTTCCCATGATTCAGCCCTGCCCTTTGTTCTTGGACATGATAGAAAATCTGTTTTCATTCTCAATTGGAAAGCCAGCATGAGTTAGACCAGATGGCTGTTGACCTTCAGGCGATGGAGAAGGGGAGAGATTCCCAACTGTTCTCATTACTCAGGGCAGTGACCTCCTTTGGAGCCGCAGCCTTGAGAAGCTGACACCTAGAAAACATTTCTCCTTGAACGTAGACACTTTACTGGTTGTGTGTTGAGAAGTTTAAGGTTACATAATTGTCATGGAGTCAATACCTTGTGCTCCAGTTTAGATTTATGACTCTTTATGCACGGAAGTCCAGCCACTAGTGTTATAAATATCTTGATAAATAAACAAAGACACCTGAGTTCAGATGTTTAAAGATGCTTAAATAATTTCCTGTTTTTATATCCATCCATGTGTAACACACTCAACCTGTGTCTATGTATTTGATTGAATGGCTAAGAGATAAATGTTAGCCACCATACCTTACATACCTTACATACCTTACATTACACATAAGTTATTTTCAGAAAATGCACATGTATAGAAATACAATACATACATTGAAAGTGTTATGTCAGTGTATCTCCCAGGAGAGCTGGTGTGATAGGCTCTCTTTATTATCCTCTTATGCTAGATGAACACCTCGATATTATGTAATCAGTAAGTGGGAGAACTGGCACTCGATCAAGCCTGTCTCTCCAACTCTGATGCTGAAATATTTAACTAGAAGGTTCTATCGCCTCCCTTTTTGTTATCATGGGGAGAAGACTAACCAGGTTAAAATTAAATCCCAACAGTCATGAGATATTTTCCTTGTAATTTTTCATAGTCCATGCCCGCTTATTCTTTATTTACATACTTAATAAAAGGCTATACGTGAGATATAATATATCAGTATTCTTGCTACAAAATTGAAAGATCTGATGAACACTTGACAGAGGCTGAGATAAGAGTATTTTTCTGTTCTCTTTCTACAAGGTTGCCCTTTCGATCTGATCTGAACTGACATCTCCCCCCAGGACATCTGAGTGTGCAGAGTTATCGGTTCTCTGTCTATTTCCAATTGTCTAGCCAAGGAAAAACTGGCATCTCGCTGGGTTGAGTCTCTAACCCTCTGCACTGCATATATTAAATGAATAAAACTGAAAGAACTGGGTCACTGGAGCAAGTGTATCTATGTTCTGGGCCACAGATGAAAAGGTATCTAAAACATACCTTTAATTATGGAGTGTAACTGAATCCAGTGTTATGTCATATGTTGGTTAAAATCCCAGAGAGAGAGGCCCTTTTTCACCCACTTAGCTATTCAAATATAGTGTCTTGCAAATACAGCATCTTGTATTCACAAACAGGATGGCGGTAAGTAGTTTTGTTTCTCACTTGGTCTTCACATCTTACTTCCATAATTCTGTCCCCTGGTTCAGCAAAAGAAATCATCCTTCAGGAGGTAAAGCAGAGTGGGAGGATCTCCCGCTATGAAGGGAAGAAAAATCACCTGAGGCCAGGTCTTCGTGGTACTGAGAGGCTGAGGGAATGGCCTATGGCTTTTGCTTCTCATCTCTCAGAATGGTTAACACTGCAGTTTGCTTACTGGGCACATTGTGTTCATCTTACAAGAAGGTGAGACCCACATCAGCATCAGTACAAGTGTCCACTTTACTCACACCCTCATCTTTATCCCCTCCATTGCAGAACCTTTGCATAAATCTAAGAATGTTCCTTTTCACAGCATGTTTCATTTATCCTGGTCCACACTTATCCATTCTAAATGTGTCTGTTATCAAGTATTTACCAGCTTAAAAGCAGCATTTTTTTTTAATATTTTGCTACACATTCAGAAGAAAACCATTATACATCTTTAAGGCCTTAGTGTTTGAATCTTAAGGAAAAGTGTAATTGGGCAGAAGGTTATTTACTAGGTATTTTTGAAAAGACTAAATAATAGCTTTTCAGCATATCCTACATTAAGCAGCATCAAAATGATGCATGAAGATAGTATCCAACAATGGCTTGATAACTATGTGTATACATGCCTGTGGCATTTTAATGCATTTGCCTGTATTCTAGACTCCATTCACAAAATTGTTCTGAGCTATTCAAGGATATTTTTACTTGGATTTATATTTATTATTTGGCACACACCTAGCCATTTTGTAATCATCACTTTAAAACTAACACAATTGATATGAAATCATGTTGAATTTGAAGGAAATTAAGCAATCAATAATCTGAGATACCAAAAGTACCCCCAATTTTTAAAAGTATCTCTCTTGTTTCATTAGGAAAACTCACTTCACAATTCTCACTTTATCATCCCTAAAAATGTTTTAAGATGGAACTTTTTCTCTCTGAATTAGTTATTTTCAAGGATGACTTGCAGGGAGAAAAAACGTGCCCTGTCTTCTCTTAGCTTTAATCCAGTAAAAATAATCATAGATTTCAAGGGTCAACTTTTACTTATCAGTTTTAGCTACTTTGAATGGTGAGAAGAATATTGAGGCTCCGTCCTGGCACAATGGAAAAAGCATTATCAATTAGTGATCTGCCTTGGGAACACAGCTGAGGAATTAAGCCCCATGTACCATGTATCTGACATCTGTGCTTTAGATTTTTTCTTAAATATAACCACTTTTATTGAGTTGAACTTTATGGAAAAAGAAGTACTTTACATAAGAAGATTAAGTGACTTGTATTTATTGAATATTACATCTTTTAGTCAAAGCTATGGTTTCTCCAGTAGTCATGTATGGACCTGAGAGTTGGACTATAAAGAAAGCTGAGCACCTAAGAATTGATGCTTTTGAACTGTGGTGCTGGAGAAGACTCTTGAGAGTCTCTTGGACTGTAAGGAGATCCAACCAGTCAATCCTAAATAAAATCAGTTGTGAATATTCATTGGAAAGACATGCTGAAGCTGACACTCCAATTCTCTGGCTACTTGATGTGAAGAACTGACTCATTGGAAAAGACCCTGATGTTGGGAAAGACTGTATGTGTGAGGAGAAGGGGATGACAGATGATGAGATGGTAGGATGGCATCATCGACTTGATGGACATGAGTTTGAGTAAGCTCCACGTGTTGGTGATGGACAGGGAAGCCTGGTGTGCAGCAGTCCATGGGATCACAAAGAGTCAGAAACGACTGAGTGACTGAACTGAACTGAATATTTGTTTTTAAAAGTTTGGCTCTATGGTACAAAATATAAGACATGACAGAGATCTCATCCACTTAATAATCACAATTTTGTATTACACTTCCCAGCTTGCAAAGCTCTTCATAGACATAATTCCACATGTGCTCCAACAAGCCTGTGAAGTAGCTGTTGGCATATGGGTGGACCAAGATACAGAGTTTCAATAACTTTTCCAAAATTACACCCAGGATGAAAATGTCTGCCTTGTAAAAGTGATACAGTAAGATTGTTGAGAATAGAAAGAGTTCTGAAAGGGGTATATTTAGTCATGATGGGGATTCTAAAATCAGTCTGAGAAGAGGCTCTCTAGACCACCCAGGACACAGCTGATATGTGATTGCCCCACTATATGGTCCAACCAAATCAAACCTCTTTTAGTTCCACAGTAAGAAAAACAAATGGTGATTTCGTACATCTGTCCTTTTGCTCTGAAATGTCCTTGCCCATTTTATCATCTGGTTAGCTCCTACCATTTTTTGTAAGGATGTTTTTGTCTTATGTTTTGGGTGTTTGGCCCCAAAGCATGGGGGATTTTAGCTCCCTGATGAGGGATTGAACTTGCACCCCCTGCATTGGAAGGCAATGTCTTAACTACTAGACCCCAGGGAATGTCTTACCTGTTCCTTCCCAGAATTGAAATGTTTCCCTCTTCATTCATCAATCAACTAAGGAATGTTCGAGTATAGCCTCACACCAGGGAGCTTCCACTTTGGAGGGTTATACTGGGAAAATAAAGGGAGTTTTTATTTAATTATTCTGATTCCCAGGACATTCACTGGACGATGTGGGATCATCATGCCTTAAAACACACAAAAATTCACACTCTGTTTTCCCTTTCTTGCAAAGGTCTCCTTTCCACCCTTTGTGATAGCCAATGGCAGGGAGGGCCCTACCTCCTGGGGCCCCTTCAGGAAGCCTCTCCCTGTTCCACTCCAGGGAGTGGGATAGGTTCTTAGACACAAAGTCTCCTCCTTTTTCTTTTGTTTCTTTCCCTTCACTCCTTCTCTGCTTCCAGAGATTGGCTCCAGAATTCAGAATATGGGGATGAGATCTTTTTACTGAGCCCCCACTTAAATCCTGAGGCTCAAGAAATACTCTCCAATCCAATGTTAACAGAAACTCTTTGCTAAATGATTAGACACACACGAAGCCATGAAAAGTTACCTTCATACTTCGTCTGCTGCTGGTTACTGTTGGGGTAAATCCTTTAGAAAGGATTGTTGATTTGAAAGGACATAGACATTCTTGATTCTCTGGCTATAACAGCACATAATAGCAATGAATCCCCATATCTATAACACTCCTTCTGAATAAGTAGACCTTACAGCTCAAGACCTACTGAACCATTTCCTTCAGTATTATTTTAAAGGATCTCATTCATTTTTATTCATTCAATTACTTGATTCAACAATTTCTTATAGGGAGACCTCCCTGGTGGTCCAGTGGTTAAGACTTTGTGCTGATGATAGAGGTGCACATGTTCTATCTCTGGTCAGGGAACTAAGATCCCACACGCCATGCAGCACAAACAAAATTTAAAAACAAAAAAAAGTTCATGAGTACTTGACATTCAGTAGGTGCTTATTAAATGAATGAATGAACATTAAAAAAATAATTTCTTACATGCTACCCCTATCAACACAGCTTAAAATCATATAAAACGCTTTGAATCCATTCATTGCTTTGTATAATCATAGTTCCCTTGTATTTTTTAGGCAGCAAGATAATTGGGAAGGTCACAGTGGACAATTACTTTTAGCAATGGCTGTACATTGCTCTACTGCTATTACTATCATGATGTGCAGTAAAACAATGGTGCTCATGTCAGAGTCAAAGGGCCGAGGAAGCAAGTTAGTCTCATCATTATTTCCTCTCCTTCTATTAAATTTCTTCAGAATCCATCTATATTTGCAAAAAAAAAAAAAAAAAGATATAAACTAGACTAGATAGAATTCACCACTCTTTCACTCTGCTTGTTTGCAGATTATTTTCAAATGACTAGAGAAGCAAGGATGAGTAAGATTGTGAGGGATACATCAAGACTGAGAGCATTGACGTGTCTGTGCTAATAGACAACAAATCACATACATTTCCCTACATGTAAATGCAAAATAATGAGCTTTCAAGTAAAGAATATAAAGTTGGAAATAAAATGCTTACTGGAAAGGTGTGGCAGTATGCTCATTAGAAACACATTTGAGAAGTTGCTGCAAATCTTATCCATTTAGCCTTCAGCCCAACATGGAATTGCAGAGAGATACTGAGTTAAATTGAAGAAGGAAATGGCAACCCACTCCAGTGATCTTGCCTGGAGAATGCCATTGATGGAGAAGCCTGGTAGGCTGCAGTCCATGGGGTTGCACAGGGTTGGACACAACTGAAGCAATTTGGCGGCGGCGGCGACTGAGTTAAATTACTAAAAATTTTTTTAAAAAGTGTCATAAATCAAAGGTAGAATCACTGTAATAAAAAGTAAGTATACATTTGCCCATAGAAAATACAGAGCATGGGTCACCTTGCTCTAAAATCAAGACATCAAAATAGTTGAAATGGGCCACATGCTGGGTCCAAAATAACTCTGAAGTTCAAAAGAAGTTTTGTGAAACAAAAAGATAAAGTTATCAGTCGAAATGGTAAAATAATTACACTAGAAACAAACTGTAAAGAGGATGTTTCAATATTGAAAAAGCGAAGTGTACAATTTATTTTTATAAAATTATATAAATTTGAATGTGCTTTAAAAATATCTTGAGGCAAGATAATCAGTGAAACAGAGATATAATGAAATATTTTCTGAGAAAGTTCTGCAGAATCCTGAATGAAACAAATCAAATGACAAGAAGAAAATCACTGGAACCAAATTAAGGATTAGTTTTTTTCAGTTTTTGAAAGGACCCTGATATTCTTTTAATTCTGTACATCCAGTGAGCTGTCTTGCTAACCTCAAGACCATCAACTGTGTGAATAAAGATTTATTAAGAAAATGTTACCCAAAGTACAAATGCATTGCCTCAAGTATAGAGCCTAAAATATTACAAGTTTTACTAAATCAGCATTCAAATAATTAAAATATAAGAATTACATAGGCTTCCCTGGTGGCTCAACAGTAAAGAACCTGCCTGCCAGTGAAGGAGGAAGATCCCCTGGAGAATGGAATGGCAACCCACTTCAGTATTCTTGCCCGGAAAATTCCATGGACAAAGGAGCCTGGCAGGCTACAGTCCATGGGATCGCAAAATAGTCAGACACAACTGAGTGACTAAACAACAGCAAGAGTTACATAAGACTTGTGTCTCCTAATATGCTTGATGTCCTATTGTATAATTAAAGACATGGAGCAAAATTGCCTTTTAGTTCACAGAAAAAGAGGAAACTTCCCTAGAAAAAGTGTAGGTCATAGGAATCCCACTGCTGTTTCTAAACAGTTACCATAAATTTTAATTTCAGAAAAAAAGATAACTAACTGAAATTGTGCTCTATTGCAAAAAAAAAAAATCATCAATGAATTATGAACTTTTTCATAGGAAAATAATACTATTTTATAGAAAAGTACTTTTGTGTAATTTCCTGAGATTTCTTCAGAATTCTAGTTCTATCCATTTAGCCTTTATACCTAGATAAGAATATTTCATGTATCTCTATGAAACCTGTTAACTACTTATGTGTGTGTGTGTGTGTGTGTGTGTGTGTGTGTGTTAGTCGCTCAGTCATGTCTGACTCTTTGCAACCCCACAGACTGTGCAGACTAACACACACACACACAAGTAGTTAACAAGTACTATTAAAATTCAATTTTACCCAAACACTTCCTACAACTAATACAGATTCTCTTTGTTGTTGCTGGTATTCTATAGATATATGTCCATTGTTGTTATCATCAGTTACCAGAATGTGACAGTACAGACACCAGCATGCAGCCCCAAACACATATCTTCATACAGTTTGAGTAAAGAGCAGTGAATATATCTAGATATTTGAGGAAAAGTACAGGACTTCAATTCAAGTTATTTAACTTGGTTCAGTGGTTATTTTTCCAGTTGTCTGTTTTGTCCAAGGCACTTTGATCTCTAAAATGTTCCCCTCAAAGTCCACCAAATGGATAATCCTAAACCAGATCTTCAAAAGTGGGACAGCTCCCATGTCCTTTGCTATGGGGTTATCATGGCTTCGTTGGTCCGACAAACTTTCCTTTAAAGAAGCATCGGGGGCTTCTTATCTGACTTCCATGTCTGTGGAGTCTAGTGCAACAGGGACTCAGAAAATGCCATTGGCTTGAATAAACCTACAGAAATTGGCCATGGCATTGTAGAACAAACCAGAAAATAAAGTCCCAAGAATTGGCACCCCACCTCTTCCATCTGCCCTTTGAAATCTGCACATTCAGAACATGGTCTGGAGATGAAGGACCGGTAAATAAGGAGCATTTAAGGAGAATCTCCCTCTGCTTCTCAGACTGAATCCTGAAGCAACTGTTCAACGCTCTTTTATGTTTATTATCTCTGAGCTCCTTAATCCTTGCAGCATCTCTAGGAGGCAGCCTATATTATCATCCTCAGTGCACAAATGGGTGAAGTGTGAGGCAATGAATCATCTGTCCTGAGAAGCTGTGCTTATCTCCTCACGGGCTGCATCAAGGCCATCCAGTATTTGGCTTAATCTCAGGGGTGGGCTAGCCAGTGCCTCAGAGAAGGAGAAGAAATGGGAGAACTAAATCTGTGTTCCTCTAAAAGGGAAGATTGGTAGGGACTTCATTCCAGTTACCCCCTTTGCCTACAAGTATACAACCTTCGCTAATCTCAAAGTACCTCTCTAACCTCAGACAGTTGGCTAGAAAGAGGACTCCCGCTGATTTTCCTCTTCACATTTTTCTAAATGCTCTCTAAAAAGGGAATGTTGTATATTCACATTCTAAACTTCCAAATGTTAATAATTAGCTAGAGATTTAGTAGATGCAACCCAAGAATATATCCCAGTGTTTGTCAGGTAATGGTAATGAATCACCTGCCAAGCAGGAGACACAGGTTCGATCTCTGGTTTGGGAAGATCCACTTGAGAAGGAAATAGTAACCCACTCCAGTATTCTTGCCTGGGAAATCCCATGGACAGAGAAACCTGGTGGGGTACAGTCCATGGGGTTGCAAAAGAGTCAGACTTAGCAACTAAATACCAATAACAACAATGCCCATTGCCTTTATTCATTCATTCAGCAAATGTTTGCAGTTTCCTAAGCTGTATTTGACATCAAGGGTCTATAAAAGGAATAAATTTTCACTGCTTAAAACATAAACTCTCTAGTAGTTGAAATAAGTACTAAATATGATAGGATAATATAAACTGCAAGATCAAGATAAGCAGATGATAGTATGGGAATGTAGAGGAATAAAACTTAAATAGAAAAAGGTCAGGGAAGGATAATCAGAGGGTGGGAAGGGTGAGAAAGGGTTGGTGGAAAGAGAAACCTATGTAAGGGAACAAAGCTGTGGTTAGTTGCTGGTGTGTTATTATAACTGGAGGAACATGAATAGAATCTCAAGAGAAGATGAAAGCAGAGAGGAAGCCAGGGACCCTGATGTGAA
>NW_011494748.1:234293-258191 GCF_000754665.1 Bison bison bison | reverse complement strand
AAATATGAATTTTATCCTGAGGGCAGTGGAGAATCATTGAAGGATTTAAAAGGGGCATTCATTTCATAAAGATCCCTATGACAGCAAAGTGGGGAATGGGTGGGAAGACAGGAGATCACGTATGTTGGGGAGTAACTGACACAACCGTGACGGAATTAGAAACTTGCCATCTTCACCACTGCACTGAAAATTGTTTGTAAGCTGGGAAAAAAAGGTGATGTTCCTGTCCCTTTTGGAACCATGCAAACAAGTTTTACTGAATTCTGTGTTTTTATCATATCTGATTATATTTCATGTCACTTCTTTCTTCCAGGTCAAAAGCTGGTTCAAATTCAGGATGCACTCTGGCTTCTGAACCTCCTTGTATTCAATTCTAATAGTATTTCTATGTTTACCAAGAACTGTATGTTTCCTTTAAAAAAATTACTTGTATTAATAACTAGAAACAAAAACTACCAATTTATACAAAGAGAAAAATTGGGTGGGAAGGTCATTATACACCTTGTGCATATTCAGTCAGATAGATATTACCCTTTTATTTGTGTGTTATTAAAACATTTTAAAATATGACCATAGCATTCTACAGTGACCATAGCATTCTAGCAGAATTTGCTATGGAAAAAAATGTGTTTTACTCTGTAAGAAAGCCTAGGCACTGTGCAAGATTTCTTGTTCCCTGTTCTCTAGGTTAAAAGGTATCATTTATAAATGGGTCAATTAAAAATAAGTTTTTAAAAATGTATCATTAAAAAAAAATTTTAAATATATCATTTATAAATGGAAATACAGATGCTACACATGATTTGATTTTTGAACCCAAGTTTATCAAAGCAATGTTTAACAGTGTGTTATCTATATTTTGCAGATGAGCAATTAAGATTCAGAGAGATTAAGTGATTTGCTTCAGGTATTGCAGTAGATCTGACTCCACGGTCGTGTGTTTTCCATCTCACCAAACATGTTATTATAAAGTGCTTTATATTTTACAAAATGCTCCCATGTACCTTTTCTTATATGATCCGTTCTATAGATGTGGAAACTGAGGACAGTAGCTATGAAGCTTATAGGCATAAGGCTCAGAAGTGCTAGGTACTACACTGAAACCCCTTTTCCTGAGTAGAGATTTTGCCTCCTTTCCCTCACATCTTGTTCGTCTAGGGTATATTCCACAGAAAAGAAAGCTGGGAAAATAGACATGAGTGTATTGAGAGAATGAGAACAGCTCAGGCATTTTGACCTTTCTCCCTTTGCAATTCATTCTTGAGACCTGCGCTCATATAGAAAATTTTCCTTTTAGAAATAGTCAGTGAAGAGCACTCTTGTATTAAACTTTACCAAAAATGAGGATTGAAACATCAAATACAGATAGAAAATTTTAGAAGTGGCTCTTTTTCAAAGGATCTTTATTGAATTTGTTGCAATATTGCTTCTCTTTCGTGTTTTGCTTTTTTTGGCCTTGAAGCATAGGGGATCTTAGCTCCTCAATCAGGGATCGAACCCACACCCCCTGCATTGAAAAGTGAAGTCTGAACCACTGGACTGCCACGGGAGTCCCAGAAGTGGCTCTTGATAGTTGTGTTTTATATCAGCAATTAGAGGTCCGTGTGTAAATGAGAATTCATACACACACATACACATCAACTAGATATATACCATGTTATTTCTATCAAAAATCCAAAAGGTGACAGAACCCAGAGTCCTATAAATTCTATTAGATAATTACTTATATCCTGTAAAACTAAGCTACACAAGACTGAAAATAAAAGCCTTCTTGCTTTTTTTCCATAATGAGTATGTAAGTTGGATTATCTGTTTGATGACTTTGAATAACTCAATTTTCTAGTGAGCATTAATGAGAAAATGATAAGTCAAAATGATAATTGTAAAGCAAGAAAATATAGCAACACTAAATGCATCCTCAACAACTTCATTAATTTAAAAGTATCTAAAATATTAAAAATAAAACAGAGGTGCAGGGATTCTAGTATGACTTCTGTCACTTATTAATTTGCTACCTTCAGTTTGTCTTCTTATGTTCCTTGTCTCTTAAAAGTAGATGATAATTTCTTCCCAGTCTACATAATGAGTTGTTCTAAAAAGTGGAGTGATTTCTATAAAACATATATTCCACAGTATTATCCATGTTATCTTATCATTCATTTATTTATTTAGACTGAACAGCTTTTCTTCCTGTCATCTCTTCAGGGAATAAAAATTTGATTTAAAAAAAGAGATTAAAAAATGCAAAGGATTTTCATCAAATTGACAATGACCATCAGTCAGAGTATAGGTGAACTAGTGCAACAGCAGGAATAAACCATTTTTTAAAAAAAGAAGAAACAACTTCTTTTTTCTGATATTTACATGTGGAAATACATTTATGTCACAAACACTGTTTTTCTTACTTTATAGTTCCTTAATCTTCTCATGCTAAAGACCTTCAATCCTACCTCATTTCAGCAACATTCTGAAATATCAGCATTACCCTAAATGAATTGGTTTTGAGATTTCAATCACCAAAAGCTCTTTTACTACAATTTCCCTTCAACAACTCCTCATTTTCTCTCATTTCTACCTACCTGTTCTCTAATGTTTCCAAGGCCATCAGTTTCTTGATGGTTTCATTCCTTGTCAATTAACTTCTCGCTTCACTATTAAGCATTGAACCCATGGTCTAGCTCTGAAATCACTCACCATCACCCTCAAGCCTTCTGCTCCCTTTTTCTTTATACCTTAATGATTCACCGAATCCAACTCAGTCCAAATCACTGATTTGGACCAAATCAGGAGAAGGCAATGGCACCCCACTCCAGTACTCTTGCCTGGCAAATCCCATAGATGGAGGAGCCTGGTGGGCTGCAGTTCATGGGGTCCCTAAGAGTCAGACACAACTGAACGAATTCACTTTCACTTTTCACTTTCATACATTGGAGAAGGAAATGGCAGCCCACTCAAGTGTTCTTGCCTGGAGAATCCCAGGAACGGGGGAGCCTGGTGGGCTGCCATCTATGGGGTCGCACAGAGTTGGACACGACTTAAGTGACTTAGCAGTAGCAGTAGCAGTAGCAGTGATTCAACTCTGTAGCTACAGGTAAACAGCATGGAACCTATTCAGCAGCTGGACATCATTGCTACCCAGACAGATGCCACAAAGAAGTGATACTGACCTAAATGTTTCATTGAATGACTCAGGACTATTTTCAGACTCTGGAGTTGATGGAACCTCATTTATAGACACAATGTATTACTCCAGTATAACATTGACCACATTATGATACACACCAATTTAGCTATGCCCCTCATGCTAATATCAAAAATTTTATTTCAAAGGCAGCCACCTTCTCATGCCTCAAAGATCTGCTACAAGCCCAGCTCTTCATGCCTCTTCCAAAACTTCACACGGACCCATGGTTTCCCTGTCCTTGTCCTCTGGCTTAATACCTGTCTCTCTGCCTAATAGGGCTTCCTTGATGGCTCAGCAGTAAAGAATCTTCTTGCCAAAGCAGGAGATGCAGGTTTGATCTCTGGGTCAGGAAGACCCCCCTGGAGAAGGAAATGGCAACTCACTCCAGTATTCTTGCCTCGGAAAATCCCATGGACCGAGGAGCCTAGTGAGCTACAGTCCCCGGGGTCATGAAGAGTTGGACACTACTTAGCAACTAAACAATAGCAACAACAACACTGCCTAATTATATTGATTAACTCTTCAACAGTTTTCCTGCTCAGTGAGACAGTTCCTTGACCCAACATTCAAAAGGTCAATGTTCTACACCCAATTCAGACTATAGACTTTCACAGAGATGGGAACTTCAGGCCTCATCTTGCCTGGGAGGAACAATCAATTGGGCATATTTATTATGACTACTTGTTTGTACAGCTATATCATCTAGTGCAGAGTGAAGCACTTATAACCAAGAACTGAGAGTTCAAGACATAAAGGTTAAAAAACTCTCCCAAACAATCTTCCATGGACTACTTGCATCACAGTTACCTGGGATTTTTTAAATATATTCTTTCCTGGACTTCACCCAATACCAGTCATATTGTTTTCCCTGGGGAAGAAACAGAAGCATTTGAACAAGTTTCCCATGTGATATATTTTTTATTTATTTTTTTTGCACCATTCCAAAGTGCATGTGTGCTCAGCCGTGTCCTATTCTTTGAGAGTCCATGGACTGGGGCCCACCACACTCCTCTGTCCATGGAATTTTCCAGGCAAGCGTACTGGAGTGGGTTGCCATTTCCTCCTTCAGGGGATCTTCTTGACCCAGGGATTAAACCCAAGTGTCCTATGTCTCTTACATTGGCTGGCAGATTCTTTACCGCTGAACCACCTGGGAAGCTCCACTTATTTCAAAACCTATACTCTAAGGAGACACATGTTATAGTGGTGAGAAGTGTCCTAAGTACTCCAAACAGACTATAAAAAATAGAAATGCAGAAATTAACCCAACATTGTAAATCAACTCTTCTTCAATAAAATTCAATAAAATGAATTTTTATTTAAAAAAAAAATAGAGATAAGTAGGTTCTGTGTTGGTATAAAGTCTCCTTTTCGTGTTCCGTGGTGGATTCATGTTGATGTATGGCAAAACCAATACAATATTGTAAAGTAATTAACCTCCAATTAAAGAAAAATCTCCTACTACTTACTTCCAAAATATCTCTGTGCTCCCTCTACAGGGTAAATCCCAGGGTTACCCAGGGTTTTTAAATTTTCTAATTCCATAAATGTGGTATTTTATGTAAAATCTGCTGAGATTTATACAATAACAAACAATAATTTGCTAAAAACTTCTTTGAATTACAGAAAACATGTCTACAGCCAATTTGTAGATCTGATTTTAGAAAACCCTGAAAAAGTGTAACTAGAAAACACAAAACTAATGGCCAAGAAAGTAGATAAACAGCATTTGAAGGTGAACCAAGGAAGTAGGGACACAACTGAAATAGTCCACAAAGAAAGAGAAGGATGAGGAAGAGGTCAAGGGAAGAAAGGATTACAAATAAAAGCAGCTCAGCAGCATCACGTGGTGTGGAGAGGTCAAGCTGGACCAGACTGAAAACACACAGTTGGCAATTAGCAGGTCATCGGTGACTTTGGTGAAAACACTTTCTGAGTAGTAGGGCAGAAGCCAGGGCAGAGAATACGTGAGATTAAGAGAGAATCAAGTAGAAATTATTCTTTCCAGACGTTTGGCAATAAAGTTGAGGAGTGAGATGATGTAGTACATTGAGAGTGAGACAGTACAAATAAAGCTGCTCTCCTACCATTTTTATTGAAATAGAACACACACACAAACGTTCACAAATCTTAAGTGTAGGGTGCGGTGAATTCTCCCAAAGCAAACACCCTTTTTTCTACTACCATGGTGTAGAAGTAAAACATTAGATTATTACCAGCATCCCAGAAATCTTCCTCATGCCCTTTCAATCATGTCTGTTTTCCATCACCAAAAGTGACTTTTATCCTGGCCTTGAAACACCGCAGAGGGCGTTGCCTCTTGTGAGCTTTGCACAAATGAGATCAAAGACTATGTAATCTTAAGTGTTCAGTTGTTCACTCAAAAATAATTTTAATAAAGTTTATCCATGTGATTGCATATAGCTAGAGTCACTTATTTTCTTTGCTTGATAAAATTCAAGCATAATGAGTGCAAAAGGATATGTAACTACAGAAATGAAAATCAAACAGATTTCCTTACTGGCCCAGTGGTTAACACTTTTTGCTTTCCAATGCAGGGGGTGTGGATTCAATCCCTGCTCAGGGAACTAAGATCTCGCATGTCTTATGGCCAAAAAACCAAAACATAAAACAGAAGCAGGGCTGTTAGCAGATTCAATAAGGACTTTAAAAGTGGTCCACATCAAAAAGAAAAAAAAAAGAAGGATATCAAGAAATAGGGCAACACTGTTGTAACAGACACTGTTGGTCTGCCTGTTGGTATTGGTATTAATGGGAAACTGGTTAATACCAGTCTGCCTTTAGTCATGTGGCGCTAGTGGTAAAGAACCCACCTGCCAATGTAAGAGACTTGAGCCACGGGTTCAATCCCTGTTTCGGGAAGATCCCCTGGAGAAGAAAATGGCAACCCACTCCAGTATTCTTATCTGGAGAACCTCACGGACAGAGGAGCCTTTGTGTCCCTGGGGTCACAAAAAGTTGGACATGACTGAAGCAACTTAGCACATGCACATATTGTGGATAAACTACATTATATTGGGTTGGTCAAAAAGTTTGTTCTGTGTTAAGTACAACTAAAACAGGTATTTTTTCATATTCACCAGGAACTTCATTCAACAGTGTACTCACTAACCGAACAAACTTTTCAGCCAATGTTTAGGACATATCTTTAGTTCCGGCAGTGATGCTGTTATGGATATTTTGTATGTAAACATTTTGTGTATGTTTTTATGCACATATGCATGTTGATTATATACCTGTGAGCGGAATGACTGGGTCACAAGGTAAGTGTATGCTTAAATTAATCAATGCTATTCCATTTCTCAAAGTAGTTGTATTGTTCATGTTTATGCTGACATTGTCACCATTAACATATGACTTCCTATTGCTCCATATTCTTCTAACATTGATTATTGTGTTTTTAATTTTAGCTCATTGGTGTTTTGAAGTGGTATCTCATTATGACTGTAATTCATTCACATTTCCTTGATGATTAATGAGTTGGGCTACTTTTCATATGTTTGTTGACCATTTGGGTACCCTACTGTTTTGAAATCTCTGCTCAAGTCTGCCCGTATTTTTCTAAGTGATTCCCATTATTTCTTGTTGAATGAAGGTGGATTCTATATATAGACTGTACAAATGGATCTTTTTTATTTATATATGTTACAAATACTTTCTCCCACCCTACACTCCTTAACAATCATTTTCACTGTCTTATTGATGTTTTCCAATGACCAGAAGAACTTGATTTTGCATAGTCAAATTGATCAATTTTTTCATTTATGTTAGTGCCTTAAAATCATGTAGCCGTAGAATAAGTCTTGATATCTAGCGGAGCATGGTCTTCCACCAGCTTTTTTTTTTTCTTCAAATATCTTATAACTATTCTTGGCCATTGCATTTCCATATAAATTTTAGAACTGGGTTGTCAACTTATACATGCATGAGCACGCAGGTGCACACAAATAAAACCTGTCATTTTAATGAGGATTTCAGAGAATTTATAGATCAATTTGGGAATTCACCTCTCTTTAATATAATGTAGAGATTTCCAATTTATAAACATAATATATATCTCCATCTATTTACATCTCTATTACTTCCTTTCAATGAAAATTTTATGGTTTTCTGGGTAGAGCTCTTTCATAGCTTTTGTTAGATTCATTCTTAGGAATTTGATGTATGCTGATGTTCCTATAAGTTGTATAATTACTTAAATGTTATATTCAAATTATTTGTTCATTAAAACCTTGCTAAGATCACATATCCTAATAATTTATCGGTAGATTTATATTTTTTTCTACATAAAGAATCCTGTTGTTTGAGAATAATGAGTTTTACTTCTTTATTTCTAATCCTTATCCTAATATGCATTTTCTTGCTTTTTCAAACCAAACTTTTCTATGATGTTTAAAGATAGATGATAATGGTCATCATTCCCTTGGTTCTGATCTCACACACACACAAAAAAAAATTCAAGTTTTTACCATAAATTATGCTTGAATAATTATTTTTAACCTTTCTTCTTTTTTATAAAAAAATTTAAGGTTTTAACTGCATCTCACAAATGTTGATATGAAATAATTTGAAGTTTTTGAAATTTTCATTCTATTTTTTCCTTTAACTCATTAGTAATAGAAATGTTTAAAATTTCCAAGATAGATTTTCTATTGATAGTATCCTATTATTTATTTTGGGGGGCCTCTGGTGGCTCAGACGTTAAAGAATCTGCCTGCAATGCAGGAGACCCAGGTTTGATCATTTATTTTTTAATTTTACCATGATCAGACAGCATTTTAAGTATTATTTCAATCCCTTGAAATATGTTAAGAACTAGTTTATGGTACAGCATATTGTTAATTTTTAAAATTTCATATATATTTGGAAAAAAATTTTTTTCTTTATTTAATTTAAGTTTATTTATTTTAATTAGAGGCTAATTACTTTACAATATTGTATTGGTTTTGGCATACATCAACATGAATCCACCACGGGTTGAATCCTTCAGTTTGGCAATTTAATACTCTATATCTGTCATTTATGTCAAATTTGTTAATCATGTTATTTAAACCTATATACATTTTAACATTTTTTCTGATTTTTAATCAGCTAAAAAGATGTATATTAAAAATCTCCCCTATGAATACAAATAGATCTATTTCTTCTTGTAGTTCTATTAATTTGGGGCTTATAAAACTTAAAAGTCACATTATTAGTTATATCTTATTTAAAATTGTTACCTATTTCCACTGATTCAAATCTTTTGTTACTATAAAAATTTGTAAGTAGTCATTTAGCTACCAATATTCATTTATTTTGCCCAAATAATTATTATTTTTGTTCTTTATTCCTTCTTGCATCTCCAAATACTCATCTTCGATTATTTTCCTTTTGCCTGCAAAAATATTTTTTGAGACTGTATATCCTGGTGAAAATTCTCCTAGGTTTTCTTTAGCTTTAAATTTTTTAATATCACCTTTACTTTTTGTTAAGAACTTACACATTGTGTGTAGAATTTGATGTTGGCAATGATTGTCATTAAAGACAGCATTACTTTGTCTTCAGGTTTTTAATTTGTATGTTAAGAAATTTTGATTATGACTCCTTTAAAAGTCGTGCATGTCTTTATCTCTGAATGCTTTTAGAATACTTGTCAACAATTGTTCTATTACTTGGTTGTGATGTTCTCTCCTCTGATCCAGTATGAGTCAGTAGGGTTCACAGTAATCCTTGAATTTGCAGCTTGTTTCTTTACTCTGCTTTAGAAAACTTTTAGTCCTTGTCTTTTACATATGTCTTTTTTTTGATACTTCAATTACATATATGTAAGTCATTTTATTGTATGTTTATGTCTCATGCTTTCTTTTCTTTTTATATTCTCCGTCATTTTTGGCTCTCTGTGTTCTGCTGCTGCTGCTGCTAAGTCGCTTCAGTCGTGTCCAACTCTGTGCGACCCCATAGATGGCAGCCCACCAGGCTCCTCTGTCCATGGGATTCTCCAGGCAGGAACACTGGAGTGGGTTGCCATTTCCTCCTCCAATTCTCTGTGTTCTACTGTGTCTATTTTCTTGTGTCTTGTCTTTGAACTCACCAATTCCCTCTTCAGCTCTGTACTTTCTCCTATTATTCCTGACTATTGTTTGAGAATTTTCATTTGCTTCTATTTATTATTTTCAGTTTTGTGTCACAACTCTAAGAAGTTTTCTATGTGTTATTTCACTATTATTTGCCATGTTTTACTGTCAGAATAATATATATTCATCCCTTTGCAGTTCAGTTCAGACGCTTAGTTGTATGCGACTCTTTGCAACCCTATGGACTGCAGCATGCCAGGCTTCCCTTCATCCATTTTAGGGTATACATAAACAAGGCACAGAGAGGAGAAGTAAATTTTCAAAAGCCACACAGAAAGGAAGGCAGATTTTTTTTAGCTGGCTTTGTGGGGCTCAAAAGCGCATTCTCTTTTCCAGTTCATTACAGCAGCTCTGATATTCTATAACCCTAGGAAAGTAGAAGCTAAAGAGACTTTACAAATAACTCAGAAAGAATATATAAAATAGTTAATTTTGTATTCAGCAAAATTTAAGGCAGTCTTTCCTAAAATACTTCCGTTATACGTCTCTCGGTTTGTCTGAAGATACTGGCGACAGGAACCTAAGCAAATGTGTTTCTGTTGCATGACAGAGTCCCAGGCCCTGGAGCCTCTCTCTCATCTGGCTACTTGATGGGCAGTGAAAGTGAAAGTGTTAGTTGCTTAGTCATGTCCAACGCTTTGTGAACCCAGACTCCTCTATTCATGGAATTCTCCAGGCAAGAATACTGGAGTGGGTAGCCATTCCCTTCTCCAGGGGATCTTCCCAACCCAGGGATCAAACTTGGGTTTCCTGCATTGCAGGCAGACTCTTTACCATCTGAGCCACCAGAGAAGTCTAACTTGATGGCCAGAGGGGTGGTACTAAGAGAATATTTGTGGATGGATATTAAAAAAAAAAAAAGAACAAACAAGAAAAATAAAATAACCACAATCTTTAATGTGGCTTTGCAGGCCTTCCCCCTTCCAGCCTTCATCTATCTTCTTGAGTTTCTCAGCCACTCCATTCAGACTCCTCTCTGATGTGAAAACAAACAAACAAAACAAAAAATTCAAATTTTTATTTTGAATATATTAGCTTGAGATGCTTTTCATGCATGTTATTTACCAGGCAGATACACTGGGACAATAACATGACTTTCCCATCATATCTACTACAGAGCATCTCAGTTCACAATCCAGTCATGACAGAAGCATCTTTGTCTTGGACTTCTTTGGGTCCTTCTGGCTCTGATAATCACTAAGGCTCATATCATGGCACAATCGTCATGACCTGATGCATAAGTTCTTCTCTAAGAGGATAGTTCACTCAAAGTAACTTCTGCTGCTTTAGTTACTACACTATGGATATTGTCAAAGTGTTCATCATTCAGTGTAGTCTGACTCTTTGCGACCCCATGGACTGTAGCCCGCCAGGCTCCTCTGTCCATAGAATTCTCCAGGCAAGAATACTGGAGTGGGCTGCCACTTCCTTCTCCAGGGCATCTTCCCAACCCAGGTATTGAACCCAGGTCTCCCACACATTGCAGGCAGATTCTTTACTATCTGATGGATACTATAGAAGGAGAAAATACAAGGGGATACAAAAGAGAAAGACTGTGACATACACTTTAGCCTACAGGTGCTCATAACATACAACAGAGGGTGAAGATGTGCCAAGCTGGAGATTCAAGCACCATCTGCCATGGATTCATTAAGCCCTGGAAATGTATGTACCTAGAGGCTCCATCTTAAGGAGCATCAAAGGGGAATGAGTGCCTGCAAATTTGAATTGACAGAACTGTGAAGTCATTTGTGTGTTTTATTTTTACAAACACAAATCCACAGGGTCTTGTATAACATTTCCTCTCATAGTAACCTTTAAAAAGGTTCTATTATCCCATTGTGGAGAATTATCTGAATAGATTTTTGCCTGCCTTTGGAAACTGAGAGGAATACCTTGTCCAAGCTAAATCATCAGCACAAGTGTATGTATTAACATCTTAAGACACACGTCTTACCAGCAATTAGTTCAGACAGCAGAGGGTTCAAAATACACATTTTAATTTTCCAAAGCATTTGAAATAATAGCCATATTTCCAAGAAAAATCCTGCTGAAGGACCACTTTAAATACCTATTTGAGATTCAGAGTAAAGGTGTTCTTTAGCATGTTGGTTTATATAGACATCTTTAAGAAAATAATGAATTTGAAAGACTAGAAAAATAGCACTAAATCTCTTGATTACTATCGTGTTCCTTTTCCCAAAAAAGGATGGAGTAGATTAAGAGGTAACTGATAACTATAAGGATTATGGTAAATAGAGACTTTAAAAGAATAACAGAAAAATATCACAATCTTCATTGGCTATATGAGGATACTTGCTTGACAATTTACTCAAGTTATAAAACGGCCATTTTAAAATGTGGTGTTATGCTGTATCTTCCATGTTATATTCTCACACATTTTATTGGAACATTTGTAATTACAGTAGACTATGTGTGTGTGCTCAGCTGCTCAGTCATGTCTGACTCTTTGCAACACTATGGACTGTAGGCCACCAGGATCTTAAGTCCTTGAAATTCTCCAGGCAAGAATATGGGAGTGGGTTGCCATTTCCTACTCCAGGGGATCTTCCTGACCCAGGGATCAAACCCCCATCTCTTGTGTCTCCTGCATTGGCAGCAGGATTCTTTATGACTGGGCCACCTGTAGTAAAGAATATTAGAATATCATGCTATTTGGGACAATGTGGAACAATCGCACAGAACTGAACATTCTGGTATTGTCTCTGCTCACTTTTTGGGCAAGTAGAACTGAACTCAGCATTTATTACATAAGATCTAATAATGTGTTTTCTATTTTATCTTCTTTGCTTATTGTTTGTTTTTATTGTTTGATTATAAGAAATGTGAATTTATATATTCATTGAACTGTATTAAAAAGAACTCAGTAGGAACACAAAGGAATTGGGTTTTCAGGGACTTGGGAACAAACAAAAAATTTAACTAGGCTACTGTTCAAACGTTATCAAGCTTGGGAAAACCTAAAAATTATTGATATTTGATTGTTAGGGGGTGACTTATGTTAGGATTCACAGCTCAGCATCAGGTATGTATCTGTGTCATAAAATAATCACAAGTATTTGCTTTCTTTTTGAAAAACAAACTGAACTCTTCTTTCTCTTCGCCAACCTCTCTAGTTTAGGGAAGAGGCCCACCAAGGTTGGTGTGTGGATGAAAATGTTTTCATAACCAACTTCTGTTTGAATTAAGATATAGGCAAAAACAACAAGTAACTCCCTGGGGAATGAATTGACTGGAGCAGGAAGCAGATAAACAAGAATTTGTACTTTTTATTTAAAAATCTATAGTGTTAGTTATAGATGCATAACTAATATTTAAAAGAGATATCTACATTAGCATTTGAGTTTGGAAATCCTTACCTAATATGATCAACTCAATACTAAAATCTTAAAAGGCAAGGATTTTAATGTATGTGGTTTGGGTTATGTTCTATTGAAGCCTATTACAATTCCTACTTATATTCAAAAATATTAAGTTGCTGTTGAACATCCTCTACTAGCTGTATATTTTATGACTGTACCTTTTCTTGTCAGCAATACAGAAAATTTACATGTTGACTAAAAAGAAGGAAGAAATATTAACAATTTCTTTATCTTTAATTAAAAAAATTATAAAGATCATAATTATTCCTGTCCCAGCATATTCCCTGAAGTTTATAGATAGCTTTCAATTATTTCTTACATGAAATTCTATCTGTTTGTAAGAACATAGAAAAAGAGATTATCTGACATAAGACAATACTGGCAATAGAATGAAATAATGGCTTTTGCCAAAGACACCTGGAATGAGAGGGTAAATAAGTTATATGAGATGAAATGAATTCTACCCTTGCTGTAACATTCAGTCTGAATCTATTCTGGATGCTTTGATGAGAAAGGATAAAAGTATTGGATCATTTTATTACATAAATTTAATTTAAAGGAGAGAGTAAGAGCAATAGATTAAGTAACAATCAAACTTCCACCATTAGCTATAGATGTTGTGTAATCTAATTCCCAGATTTTTAAATGAACAGTTCCTGCCCATCCCACCCCACCCCCACCCCCACTGCAATATACTTGGAACAATTGTTTCCTCATTCCATTGGTTGAAAGCCAGAAGAAAATTTTGCTACAGTAACTTGGGTTCATTTTTCTTAGAAAGAATACATGCAAATTTGGAGGAACCAAAAAAGCAATATTTTACATATAAAGTATAGAAAGAAAATAGCAGATTCCATGTCTATGTATACCGTATATATACACACACACACACACAAGTGCACATGTACACATATTCACACACCATGTGCTTGTTGCAAATATGTCACAGAGCCCTGATCTTTTCCCTATAGGAACTTAAGGGGCAGCACTGAACTCGTACCTCCTTGGCAGAGGCAGGAAACATACAAGCTTTACTCTGTAAAATGTTTTATATTGTATTCTTGCTGCTATTCAGGTAGTTAAAATGTATTTTTTTCATTTTTTGCCATACCAAGACTACTTAAAATAACTAATAAAAGAGAATTAAATAGAATATAAAGCTATCAATTATTTTTTCCTCTCAACATACTAGCCTATCTCTTTCCAATAGAAATATCATGCAACCAAGGTGTGTAACTTTTTATTTGTCTAGTAGTTACATTAAAAAAAAAAAACTAAATCTGAAAAGAAAAAGGTGAAATATTTTGTAATATATTCTATTTCACTCAAGGTAGCCAAAATATTTTCATTCAACGTGTTGTCAATATAAAAGTAACTAATGAACTAGTTTTCATTTTTTTCTTGTCTTCAAACGCACTTACATATTGCTCTTACAAGGCATTCCTCTTTGCTCTAGCTCTGTTCCAAATGCTCTGTAGCCACATGAGGTGTGGTTGGATGAAAAGTGCTTCTGATTCTCAGTCTATACCCTTCCCAGAGTTATGCCTAAACTCCTGACTCGTATTTCCAGTTGCTGTTGATGATTGCCATCTACATATAATATATTGTGACTGACCGCACTATTTTTATCTTCTTCTGATCACATTGCTTCACCACATAGAGTCTCTTACCTTGGTCAATAGCATTTCTACCCACACTGCTAACTGTTCAAAGTAAAAATATCAAGGATATCCTCTATTTTCCCTCTCACTCATTCATCTTCAATGGAATAAAATAAAAAACATCCCAGGTTTGCACCTTTTTGGTTTCCTCATTGTCTCAACTTTATTCCAACTGTAAACATTATGTGCCTGGTTTATGAAGGACTTCTTAACTCATTGCTCTACCACCCATCACTTCTCTTACTTCAAACCACTCCATATGTCAAAGGGTTACTGGTCTCTTGAGCATGTGGGCTGATTCTTTTTTTTAAATCTTTATTTACTTTTGGCTGCACAAGGGCTTAGTCGTGACACTTGGAATCTTCGCTGCTGCATGTGGGATCTTTTCTTGCACTGTGGGTACAGTAGTTGTGGGGCAGGGGATTAGTTGCCCCAAAACGTGTGGGATTTTGGGATCTCAGTTACCTGACTAGGGACTGAACACGTGTTTCCTGCATTGCAAGGCAGATTCTTAACCCGTGGACCACCAGGGAAGTCCCTTGTACAGATTCTTTTAGTTTTATCCTTATTTTAAAAATAATACATTGCATTTCTCCACATACTAATTGTTAGATACACAGCAGCAAAAAAGACAAACTGTCTTCCTATTCTCAAGGAGCTTTAAGTGCAGTGCCTGTGAGATGCCCACTTAGAAAGACAAAAGAAAATTTTTTAAAATATGACCCTATATGACACAATCGGTTTTCCCTGAGCAAGTAACATGCAAACAGTAAGCCAAAGAAAAATCATCTTTAGGGATCTAAGACCTTCAAAAATTAGTTTCATCAGAATCATTGGAAGACTAGTCAAGGTTTTTTATTTTGTTTGTTTCCCCTTAGGAGTCAATAAGCACTCTAGTTTATCCTTATATAAAGTAAGTCTCTCTATAAAGGAAGAGAGATGGTTCTAAGTTAAACAGAGTGTTAAACACAATTTCTGATTATATTTCACTAATGAATTATAATAGTATTAATCTCTTGGTCTCTTTTATTTTAGCTGTTTATTTATTTCAATTCCCTCATTTCTGCCTACTTCTAATCCCAATTCATTGGATTGTTTCTTCCCTATTTTCATTTGTATAGAAATCTGCAGAAAATTACTTTGAGATTATGAGAAATAGGACATCTTTTTAGGGATACATTTCCCCTCTATAAAATCCTAACAAGCCATACGGCAAAGTTGGATAATTGTTAAGACACTCTGAGTTATGGAGCTTTGAGTTTCTTCATTGGATTCTTGGTCTGGCTAGAGTGCAAGGAAATGAAGAGTGTGGAGGACTGTGCAGAAAGTGTGATAGGACAAACCATCAATCACGTGGTCTGTGAGATAGTTTCTTGGATATCAAAGAAGAAAAAGAAAGGGTTTTTGCCTATAAAGCTACATTTCTTCTGTTCAAGGAAGTGGGTATTTTGATCCTCACTGTATAAATGAAGACAAGAGGTATTAAGAAGCTTGACCAAGATCACAGAGCTAATAGGAAAAGAGAGAATCCAAATCTAAATAATCTGACTTAAAAACCATTTCGCTTTCTACAGTTTTTTTTTTTTTTTTTCTGGCTGATTGTTTTTTTCTTAGACTTTTCCAAAGTAATGCGGAGGCAGTGGTTGTCCTACTAACATTTCATTACTCGTTGTAGTAATTTATTTGATTGATAAATTTGAAAGAAACACCAGGCATGTTTGACTCAGTCCCTTAATCTATTTAGAGCAATCTGTGTTCAGAATGTTCTGGTTCATCTTTCTGCTGTATGGGAAGTGCCTGCCTACTCAGGGCTACATTACAGTTCTGCCTTAGGCTCATGTTGGGGAGTTATTTAGAGTGTGAATACTAGAAAGACTTGACTGTGGAGCCAAGCCACACTCCCAATAAAACTTTTCACTAATATAACTGATATCTTGATCTTGTTCCATCTCTATCCTTTCTCTCTAATGGTTTTAAACTTCGGAGGACAAAAATGGGATATAGCTAAGCTTAAATCAGTCTACTATTTCATTTAATTTTTTAAAGCAATAATTTAGCATGCAAAGTTAAAAAGTCAATGTACATCAAAGGTGAATAAACCCCTCCCAGAAGAATGCATAGATGTTACAAAATTCCAAGGCAATTCAAACAACATATTGCATAACACTTAACAATTTCATTCTAAATCATTCTGTTTAACTTCAGTTATAACCAGTGATGGAGCAGTACCTTCAAATAGGTGGTATGTAACCTAAATCATCCCAAGAATAGTTTTGTCTTTGCTTAGAATGCATAGAAGCTTGACATTGCCAGGTAACCCAGTGACCAACACAGATACTCATAGGAGAGGGGAACAAACTTTAAGAGGTCAGACTAGGCAAAGAGAAATGAGGACAAAGACCTCCTGAACCTTGGTCCAGTTTTTATTATTTCATATTTGAGAGTAAATATATTCTTTATTAGGAGTGACTTAATTCACTGCAGTAAAGAAAAGTACTTCCATATATACTCAATAACAGAGGGTTGATATTTCATTTCAGTTAATCCATGATGTGAATCTAAGTGAAGTTAATGAGGACTGGATTTTAGATTATATTTTCTAAAGGGATTTTTAAAATGAATATTTGTCCATACTGGAAAAAAAATTAAGGAAGCTCAAGTAACATGCTCTGGGTCAACAGTATAAGTACGAACAACAAGCAAGAAAATAAGCTAACAGTCCCTCTCTACAACTTATAAGTACAACGTAATAAAATTCATTATAATAGCATTCTAGCTTTGTCATAAAACCATAACAAACCATAGTTATTAAATGAAAAATAGAGTACCTAATATTTTGCCTAGTAAAACTATAGTAAATTGGACCTAGTAATAGCAACACTATAATGATCACACTGAAATACAGCAGCGAGTTACAATCTGTATATTTACTATGCTATTATAATAATTATAGTTCTACCATAGATTTCTTTTATACAAAAGCTAAATTTACTCTAGTAATTGCATTCTCTTTCTATTTTATGTAATTATAAGACTGTAAAAGATTAACTTTTGGTTGGAAATACGAAAGCTTCAAATTTGGGGGTTTTTTTGTCATTACTAAATGATTTGAAATTAGGAAAGATTAAAGGAGAAAAACACAATTTTTTTCCAGAACAAATATATCTACTGTGTAAGACTAGTAAAACGTCAAAATCAAAAGGTAAGTTATCAAAATTTAATCCTTAAAAATGTTGTCTTAATATGTAGAATCCAGAATAACCTGAAATAACTGAACTGAAAAGAAGCTCTTGAACCTATTCTGTGTCATCTCTAAGAGATGTCTCCATCTCTTCCTTGGGTGGTGACAGGGACCAATGCATTTAAACTCTGATTTTTGCTTGAGTCCTCAGAAAAGGGTAAGAACTCAACAAGAATTTCTAAGGAAAAATGATACAAAGGGGCTCATTGAATCTCATCAGAGGATGCAATAGTTGAAAAGCAATGAACCTAGGAAGAAATCAAGACAGTTTCTTGGCTAAGAACAGCCTTAACTAATTAGCTATAGACCTTTCCTATGAGTGCTGTGCTGTGCTTAGTCACTCAATCATGTCCGACTCACTGTGACCACATGAACTATAGCCCACCAGGTTCCTCTGTCCAGGGGGATTCTCCAGGCAAGAATACTGGAGTGGGTTGCCATGCCCTCCTCCAGGGGATCTTCCCTACTCAGGGATCAAACGCAGGTCTCCCACATTACAGGTGGATTCCTTACCAACTGAGCTACCAGGGAAGCCAAAGAATACTGGAGTGGGTAGCCTATCCATTCTCCAGGGGATCTTCCTTAGCCAGGAATTGAACTGGGGTCTCCTGCATGGCAGATGGATTCTTTACCAGCTGAGCTACCAGGGAAGCCCCTTCCTATAAGTATTCAGATCTAAAAATATTTAATTAAAGTTTTTATAGAAACTTCAGCATCCGTAGGAAATCATTTCTCCTTCTCAGCCATTTGCTTCTACCAGTTCATACACTGGAGCTACCATACTGGGACAGAGCCTGGCTATATTCACACCAAAACTGTTTCCAATTCCTGGACACAGAATTAAATACATTCCCCAGCCTATTTTTAATTAGGTGGGCTTGTATGACTCTGTTCTGTCCTAGACAATCACCCTCTTGAGATCCTCTTTGTGAGCTCCCTCCTACATTTGTTGGGATGGTAGCACCACAAATGAAAGGCACCTGAGTCCCTGTGTCTCCTGCCTGTAAGACAGCTTCCCAACCCACGTGGGCTGTAAGGTGGGTAAGCAATTATTCTTTATTGTATTCAGCCATCGAGACTTGAGGTTTTTGTTACAACACTTGACCTTCCCTGTCACTGGGAGCCCAAGTTCCAGGGCCTCTCTCTATTTTGCTTTAACACTATGTGTTGAAGCTGCCAGAGAAAATAACTTCAACTGTATTATTTTTTTTTCTCTCCTCCTTCACTTTCTCTGTTCTTCCTTCCTTCCTTCCTTTTTTCTTCTTCACTGCCAATCCAAGTGGGTAAGTAGAAGGCTATTTCTCTCCCATACCCTGTATTTCCTTGCCCTTCCTTTCTTCAACTTTCAGAATCATCTCTTTGTTTGTGTTTTGAATTATATTTAGAATAATATTATAAATGCAAATGTGTAATGTTTTGACTGTAACCTCCTAAGAACCTCTGCTGAATATCTATACAAAAACTAGCACAGAGACTCAAGCAATAAAAGGTTTATGTATAAACTGTCTAAATAGCTTAAGGATGTATCGCAACAGTGAATTTCCTGTTATTTAACATTACTTACAGAAAGGTATAAAAACACCAGTGATTTTAATTTTGAGCTCTACAATTCCTAAGGCAGAGAAGGAATTATGTTTTTGTCATGTTTAAGAGTTTTTTCCTGTAATTTACTGCCTACTGCTTGTTTTCAGAACTTGAATTGTGTTGTCTCCTTCCACCCAGCTTTTTGTATACACCTCTGCCATTCATTTCCAGATCTCTCACTCCTTTCAGGAGAATTGAAAATCCAGCTTAACAACCCCACAATCACTGCTATATTTTATATGATTTTTTCAGAATATTCCCACATTGAATCACCTTATTCTCTTCTCATTGTATTTGTTTTCTTAAATTGAATTCATCTTACTGTACCTCTCACTGCCTGTTACAGGGCATTATCCAGAACATGCAAATATCTGTCAGGGTGCTTCTGCCTTTAGTAAATTTCCCTCTCTACAAAATAAAAAAAAAACTCGAAAGAAGAAAAAGCCTTAAGTGCCATTTGTGCATACTAGGTCGCTTCAGTCGTGTCCGACTCTTTGTGACCCCATGGACTGTAGCCCACCAGGCTCCTCTCTCCATGGGATTCTTCAGGCAAGAATACTTGAGAGGGTTACCATATGTATGTGACTGAGCTTATCATGTTTTTAATTGGTTAGAAGGAAACAATTTTTATAGAAATTGTCAAAAACAAGTTTTGCTCTAAATGAAATTTGGATTTTGTTTGTTATACATGAGATAAAGGGCTTGCCAGGTGGCTCAGAGGTAAAGAGTCCGCCTGTCAATGCAGGAGATATAGGAGACATGGGTTTGATCCCTGAATTGGGAAGATCCCCTGAAGGAGGAAATGGCAACCCACTTCAGTATTCTTGCCATGGACAGAGGACTCTGGTGGGCTATAGTTTATGGGGTCACAGAAGAGTCAGACATGACTTAGTGATTGAGCACACAGGCAACATGAGATAATCTGGTTCACTTGTTTGGAATGCAGGCAGCATGGGAGCACTGCTGCTCCTGATCTGGGGCTTCAGGTTGGAGAGGCTTGAACAGAATTGCCGAGTAGCTGTCTGACCCAAGAACCCCAGTTCTCTCCTCTCCACCAATGGCAAACATTCAGGGTCCTCCCAGAGTGACCCCTGAGAGTGAATCCTTTACACTGTGTTAAGATCAGAATAAAACTTGAGTTAAAATCTACTTTCCATCTCTTTGTTATGAGATTACTGAACATGGATTTGAAGGTCCAGAAGGCCTATGTTCAACTCTCTGCCACTAACTTGTTGTCAATCAAGAGGACATTTTGGCACTGTTACTTAGGGTGTTGAGGTGACAGTTGGTCTCTAGCAGTGAGCCCAGAATATGGTATGAGGCTAGTACCCAAATTCCCCCCTGTTTTGCACAGTCCCCTGTTGGGTTGGAACATGGTCTCAGAGGTGAAGGTCATGGCTGGCTCAAACACTTGCCTTCTCATGCATCTAAAGCCTTGACAACTTCCCTTTATCAAAATCTGCCTGGACTTGTTGGCTTTTTGAAAATAAAATCCAAAATGCAAAAAGGATTCTGCACTGAAATGCTGACTTTCACTCACGCTTAGACAGAAGAATAGCCAGGACATGGATGGAAGAGTGGCTACACTTATGACCAGGGAATTTATACCTGCCCTCCTTGCAAAAGCAACCACTGCTCTTTGGGGCACTTTTCCTGCTCTTGTGTGTGCATGCACACACACACACACACACATACACACACACACACACACACACACACAATCTCAGCCCTGGGCATCCTGAAATATGTGTCAATCAATGTGTCAATTTAACAATGTCCTACGCATGATTAGGTACAACATACAAGCTAGTTCTCTTGTCTTTCTAGGTGTATCTATTCTTGATCACTACTTCTGGATATGTCTATTGTTTATTGTTCTTCCAATCACTTTATAGTTTATCAAAGGGATGGGTATGTCATTCAAACATGATTCGGATGAATTTCACACACAGAGGGTAGTTGAAATGCTAGGCAGTCTTAGATTTAGGAATGGAGATCTCAAATATTAGGAAGAAGACTGCTAGGGAACTTCTTTCAATATTTTTTCCTAGTTATGTAAATGCAAGGTGGTAAATAGCTACCCTTGGTATCGAAAGGACAATGGAATGAGAATGTTCAGGAATTCTTTTGTTTGCTTTTAGAATTTCATTCAAAAATCTCTCTCCCCTACAGACAGATTGAGTGTAGCATTGATGTATATACACTACCATGTGGAAAATAGATAGCTAGTGGGAAGCTGCTATATAACACAGGGAGCCCAGCCTGGCACTCTGTGACAACCTAGAGAGGTGGGGTGGTGGGGGAGGGAGGCTCAAGAGGGAGGGGATATATGTATATTTAAGGCTGATTCATGTTGCTGTACAGCAGAAACTAACACAACACTGTAAAGCAATTATCCCCCAATTAAAAATTTAAAAATCTCCCTCCCCTAGAGAAGTGGGGGGGGGGCTCTATAACCAATTGACAAAGGATACTCAGGAGTCTTCAAATCTAAGGAGACCCACTGGCGTGAATGTGGATGCGGCACATCAGGACCAAAGGCAGGGAAGCACAACAACACTCATACAATTCAATTATCTGGAGGAAAAGAAGAGTCTGGGTTAGCATCTGCTCACTCTACAAGGGATTAAGTGCTCATTAGACAGAGATTGTGTGTGTTTGTATGCTTTCCATGGCACATGACAGATTCTGGAAGCTTCTACTGACCCAGCAATGCTGGCACAGTGGTTGGAGCTTGGGGAACGATGGCCAAGCCCATGGGCATGAAATGGAGAGAGCTGGAATGTGGGCATCGGTGCAGCTGGCAGGCATCTGAGCATCGTGGGCAACCTGGCAGAGCAGACCCGAGCCTCTCACACACTGGGGTCTCCCAAAGTGACTCCACGTGGCGGCAACAGGCAACAGCACGGCTGCAATTCCAGATTCCCCTCGAGCACCTTATTCAAGGCACTACTGGCTCTGCTTCAGAATTGGGAGCACAAGGGTTCTTGAGCCCTTGGCCTGCGGGGACTTCAAAAGGAATGTCTAGGATTTCATGGCTTTTGTGATGATGTCCAAGAAAGTAATTGAAAAAAATTAAGATGAATATTTATAAACTGAACTGGTGAAGCAAGACACTGCAGATGTTTCCATATGCAATGTCATCTACTCCCCTCCCTGTTTCCCGCTCTGTAACACAGAAAATAGAAGATGCTAATATACGCTTCCATAAAGATCAAGAATCTTATTTACTACAGTCAGTAAAAGAGAAGCTGAAGAATCCACTTCAAACTGAAATGTGTAAATGAGAATTCAGAGCTATGAATGTAGGGAGCTATAACATTTATCATTACAGGCAATGAACACTCTGTATAATAATGTGGATAATTGGATCCAATCTGCAGTGGTTAAGCACTGATTCTCACAAGGCACTACATCTGAGATTTTGACCTTAAGATGTGGTATATAAGGATGAACAGTATTGACTCAAGAGTCCAGCTACCTGATTCTTATTACAGGTCTGCATCTCACTACCTTTGTGCCTTAATGTCTCTGGTCCTCAGTATCATACAGAAAGTCAGGGTTAATAACAGGCCCCGTCATACCATCTTATTTTTTTTTTTACTTTTAATTTTATATTGGAGTATCAGTTCAGTTCAGTTTCTTGTCATGTCTGATTCTTTGTGACCCCATGAACTGCAGCATGCCAGGCTTCCCTGTCCATCACCAACTCCCAGAGCTTACTCAAACTTATGTCCATTGAGTTGATGATGCCATCCAACCACCTTATCCTCTGTCATTCCTTTCTCCCACTTTCAATCATTCCCAGCATCAGGGTCTTTTCAAATGAGTCAGTTCTTCTCATCAGGTGGCCAAAGTATTGGAGTTTCAGCTTCAGCATCAGTCCTTCCAATGAATATTCAGGGCTGATTTCCATTAGGACAGACTGGTTTAATCTCCTTGCTGTCCAAGGGACTCTCAAGAGTCTTCTCCAACACTACAGTTCAAAAAGCATCAATTCTTTGGTTCTCAGCTTTCTTCATAGTCCAACTCTCACATCCATACATGACTACTGGAAAAACCAAAGCTTTGACTAGACAGACCTTGTTGGCAAAGTAATGTTTTTGCTTTTTGGTATGCTGTCTAGGTTGGTCATAACTTTCCTTCCAAGGAGTAAGCATCTTTTAATTTCATGGTTGCAATCACCATCTGCAGTGATTTTGGAGCCCAAAAAAATAAAGTCTGACACTGTTATTGTTTTCCCATCTATTTGCCATGAAGTGATGGGACCAGGTGCCATGATCTTAGTTTTCTGAATGTTGAGCTTTAAGCCAACTTTTTCACTCTCCACTTTCACTTTCATCAAGAGGCTCTTTAGTCCAAGAGCCTTCTTCACTCTCTGCCATAAGGGTGGTTTCATCTGCATATCTGAGGTTATTGATATTTCTCCTGGCAATCTTGATTCCAGATTGTGCTTCTTCCAGTCCAACATTTCTCATGATGTACTCTGTATTTGAGTTGAATAAGCAGGGTGACAATATACAGCCTTGATGTACTCCTTTTCCTATTTGGAACCAGTCTGTTGCTCCATTTCCAGTTCTAACTGTTGCTTCTTGACCTGCATACAGACTTCTCAAGAGGCAGGTCAGGTGGTCTGGTATTCCCATCTCTTGAAGAATTTTCCACAGTTTGTTGTGATCCACACAGTCAAAGGCTTTAGCATAGTCAA
>NW_011494748.1:228769-234193 GCF_000754665.1 Bison bison bison | reverse complement strand
CTCTGGTGCCTCTGCCTTTTCTAAATCCATCTTGAACATCTGGAAATTCATGGTTCACATACTGTTGAAGCCTGGCTTGGAGAATTTTGAGTATTACTTTGCTAGCGTGTGAGATGAGTGCAATTATGTGATAGTCTGAGCATTCTTTGGCATTGCCTTTCTTTGGGATTGGAATGAAAACTGACCTTTTCCAGTCCTGTGGCCACTGTTGAATTTTTTAAACTTGCTGGTATATTGAGTGCATCACTTTCACAGCATCATCTTTTAGGATTTGAGTTGCTGACAAAACTCCGAATAGTTAAAGCTATGGCTTTTCCAGTAGTCATGCATGGATGTGAGAGTTGGACCATAAAGAAGGCTGAGTGCCAAAGAACTGATGCTTCTGAATTGTGGTGTTGGAGAAGGCTCTTGAGAGTCCCTTGGAGCACAAGGAGATCAAACCAGTCCATCCTAAAGGAAATCAGTCCTGAATATTCATTGGAAGGACTGATGCTGAAGCTCCAATACTTTGGCCACCTGATGTGAAGAGCTGACTCATTGGAAAAGACCATGATGCTGGGAAAGATTGAAGGCAAAAGAAGTGACCAGCAGAGGATGAGATGGTTAGATAGCATCACCAACTCAATGGATATGAATCTGAGCAAATTCCAAGAGATAGTAAAGAACAAGGGAGCCTGGCATGCTGCAGTCCATGGGGTCACAAAGTGTTGGATACTACCTGGTCACTGAACAGCAGCAATAACAGTTGATTAACAATGCTATAGCACAGGAAACTATTCGATATTATGTAACAACTTAAAGACTTGTTGTGGGAATTGAAGAACTATCCAACTTAAAGCTCTTAAACAGTGCCTGGCAGATCATAATAATTAGGTATTAGTATCATTATTATTGTCATAGTTATTATTACTAGTAGTTATGCCAATAGTGTTATGTTACTTGAATAAGGAAGCAACATTAGACCCTAACTCCAAAGATTAAAGTAATTGTAGACTGAGAGGATAATGAAGAAAGGAGACAGGGAAAAATCAAAAGGAGACAAATAATTGAAAATACCCAGGACAGTTATTTGGGGCAACTGGGAGGAGAGCATTTTTTGAGCTGCTGCTGCTGCTGCTAAGGCGCTTCAGTCGTGTCCGACTCTGTGTGACTGTAGCCCACCAGGCTCCTCTGTCTCTGGGATTCTCCAGGCAAGAACACTGGAGTGGGTTGCCATTTCCTTCTCCAATGCATGAAAGTGAAAAGTGAAAGTGAAGTTGCTCAGTCATGTCCGACTCTTAGCGACCCCATGGACTGCAGCCCACCAGGCTCCTCCATCCATGGGATTTTCCAGGCAGGAGTACTGGAGTGGGGTGCCATTGCCTTCTCCATTTTTTGAGCAGTTTTACCCATTTAAGTTAGTATACCAAAGACATTCTTGGATTGATACATCAAGAAATAACTTTGTAGAGCAGAAACCCAGATTTCGTTGACTCCCCTCCCAAGGTAATAATGCCTTCATTGGTGTTCAAGTATGAAATATCCATCCAATAACAGCTTCCCGCTCCACTGCAGCCACAGGGCCAGGAAGGAAGCTAGCTTACTGCCACCAGTTGTTAATTTCTGAGTGAGATGATAATTAATAATAAGTACCACACTTCAAAGAAATTAATAATAGTATAGTATGCTCTCTTGATGGTATTCAGTAGGCATGACCTCTGGTCTGAACTCGAGCAAGAACTACAGTTGCAGAAATACATTGAAAAACTAGGAGTGCTGATTAGTCTGTGGCTTCCTAGGGGGCTCAGATACAGAGTCTGCCTGCACTGCAGAAGACCTGGGTCTGATCCCTGGGTCAGGAAGATCCCCTAGAGAAGGAAATGGCAACCCACCCAGTATTCTTGCCTGGGAAATCCCAAGGACAGAGGAGTCTGGCAGACCCCAGTCAAAGGGGTCACAAAAGAGTCAGATACAATTCAGCAATTAAACAAGTCTTTGGTATTAACTTCCATTTTGGATCATTCTCTTCTATGCAATGACTTCAGTCCAAAGTTATAGTGCAAAAAGTGGGATGCAAAGATACTATTTTGGACATAAATGGAAAACAAAGAGAAAAAATACTTTTCCTAGAAGATAGAGAAGCACATGTTTTTAGAAGGAAGAATATTTTCAAGTTGTGTCTACAAAGACAGCATATAAGGGCACTAATTTAGTTGTTTTCAGTAGCTATTATCAAACAACAGATTTGGAAGGGGTTTTTCTCTCAAGTGAGCTATTTATTCCTTTTTTTTTTTTTGGTGTATGAGAAAAAAGGGTCCAATGTCTAAACACTTGCTGGTTCAAAAAACAAATTCATTACCTGATTTTAATTTTTTGCAATAGCATATCAAAAACTCCTACAGAGAGTTAGTATATCCAAATTCAAGAGAAACCAAAAGGTGAGTAACGATCCTCCCACGTTCAGAATACAGAGATTAGTTATTGAATCATGACTCTCTGGGTGGCTCAGAAACCCTAAAATTGGGCCCGTTTTTCTTTCTTGATTTTCCAGTTGGCTCCATCTGCTAATTCTAAATTTTTACTTTTATTTGGGGGTGGTAGGGAAAGGTAGTTTTCCAATAACCTTTCAATGACAAAAAACAGAAACTGGAGTTTGCAGCTTTGGAAAAGCTAGAGCTTCAAATTAGTAACTACATCTAACATCAGCAGCTATGATTAGAAACAAACTCCTGCCAAGATGACCAATGGTTTCAACAAAAAAGAGGGAAGCAGAGGCACACACAAAGAAAGCAAAACTTCTGCAGGAGAAGGGGAAGGTCCTGATGATGCTGAAGAAAATGAACTTACATTACTAGGACTTCAACATATAGGGAATAGCATTTATTATATTTATACTGTACACATACAACTGGCAACAGGGTTAGGGGACTGTTTAGTTAGAGTTAGGGGACATGTTTCTGACTTAATGGTAAAACGTGATTTAAATACATGAATATCACAGGGTCTTCTGCTGGGAGCTCCATTAGGCAAGTCACCACATTCTGGGACATATATTGGGATAAAGTACACTGACTGTGAGAAAATACACACCACTATCCTTTTTTAAAATTTATTTATTTTAATTGGAAGCTAATTACTTTACAATATTATAGTGGTTTTTGCCCTACATTGGCATGAATCAGCCATGGGTGTACATGTGTCCCCCATCCTGAACCCCCTCCCAGCTCCCTCCCCATCCCATCCCTCAGGGTCATCCCAGTGCTCCAGGCCTGAGCACCCTGCCTCATGCATTGAACCTGGACTGGTGATCTATTTCATATATAGTAATATACACGTTTCAATGCTAGTCTCTCAAATAATCCCACGTTCACCTTCTCCCACAGAGTCCAAAAGATTGTTCTTTACATCTATGTTTCTTTTGCTGTCTTGCATATAGGGTCATTGTTACCATCTTTTTAAATTCCATATATATGCATTAATATACTATATTGGTGTTTTTCTTTCTGACTTGCTTCACTCTGATTAATAGGCTCCAGTTTCATACACCTCATTAGAAGTGATTCAAGTGCATTCTCTGTAATAGCTGGGTAATATTCCATTGTGTATATGTACCACAGCTTTCTTATCCATTCATCTGCCAATGGACATCTAGGTTGCTTCCATGTCCTAGCTATTGTAAACAGTGCTGTGATGAACATTTGGGTACACGTGTCTCTTTCAATTCTGGTTTCCTTGGTGTGTATGCCCAGCAGTGGGATTACTGGGTCATATTACAGTTCTATTTCCAGTTTTTTAAGGAATCTCCACACTGTTCTTCATAGTGGCTGAACTAGTTTGCATTCCCACAAATGTAAAAGGGTTCCCTTTTCTCCACACACTCTGCAGCATTTATTGTTTATAGACTTTTTGATAGCGGCCATTCTGACTGGCGTTGAGATGATACCTCACTGTGGTTTTGATTTGCATGTCTCTGGTAATGAGTGATGTTGAGCTCCTTTTGTTTTTTTGAACAATTTCTTAATTCTGATTATAGAAAGTCAGGTATTTGGAGAAAACCTAGAGCTTACAGAAAAGAATAAGAAATCAAACATAATCTCACTATCCACAAATCTTTGCTAATATTTCACCTTTTTGTCTGTCTGGCACCTGTATGTCTGCATGTATAGGATTAATATTACAATGCAGAAAAGTACTTTGATTTCTTTTAAAACTATATATATTTATATATATTTTAAAACCTTTTAAAGTATAATTTATTTATAATATTGTATAGTTTCTGGTGTACAGAAAAGTCATTTAGTTATATACATTTATATATATAGGCTTCCCAAGTGGCTCAGTGGCAAAGAATCCACTGCCAATCCTGCCTGCAAATGCAGGACATGCAGGAGACTTAGACTTGATCCCTGGATCAGGAAGATCCTCTAGAAGAGGAAATAGTAAGCCACTCCAGTATTCTTGGGAAATCCCATGGACAGAAGAGTCTGGTGAGTTACAGTCTATGAGGCTGCAAAGAGTGGGACATGACTAGCAACTAAGCATGTATATATATATATCAGATCAGATCAGTTGCTCAGTCGTGTCGACTCTTTGCGACTCCATGAATCGCAGCATGCCAGGCCTCCCTGTCCATCACCAACTCCCAGAGTTCACTGAGACTCATGTCCATCGAGTCAGAGATGCCATCCAGCCATCTCATCCTCTGTCGGCCCCTTCTCCTCCTGCCCCCAATCCCTCCCAGCATCAGAGTCTTTTCCAACGAGTCAACTCTTCGCATGAGGTGGCCAAAGTACTGGAGTTTCAGCTTTAGCATCATTCCTTCCAAAGAAATCCCAGGGCTGATCTCCTTCAGAATGGACTGGTTGGATCTCCTTGCAGTCCAAGGGACTCTCAAGAGTCTTCTCCAACACCACAGTTCAAAAGATTCAATTCTTCGGCACTCAGCCTTCTTCACAGTCCAACTCTCACATCCATACATGACCACAGGAAAAACAATAGCCTTGACTAGACGAAGCTTTGTTGGCAAAGTAATGTCTCTGCTTTTGAATATGCTATCTAGGTTGGTCCTAACTTTCCTTCCAAGGAGTAAGCGTCTTTTAATTTCATGGCTGCAGTCACCATCTGTAGTGATTTTGGAGCCCAGAAAAATAAAGTCTGACACTGTTTCCACTGTTTCCCCATCTGTTTCCCATGAAGTAGTGGGACCGGATGCCATGATCTTTGTTTTCTGAATGTTGAGCTTTAAGTCAATTTTTCACTCCCCACTTTCACTTTCATCAAGAGGCTTTTGAGTTCCTCTTCACTTTCTGCCATAAGGGTGGTGTCATCTGCATATCTGAGGTTATTGATATTTCTCCCGGCAATCTTGATTCCAGTTTGTGCTTCTTCCAGTCCAGGGTTTCTCATGATGTACTCTGCATATAAGTTAAATAAACAGGGTGACAA
>NW_011494748.1:228015-228669 GCF_000754665.1 Bison bison bison | reverse complement strand
TTTTCTAAAACCAGCTTGAACATCAGGAAGTTCACGGTTCACATATTGCTGAAGCCTGGCTTGGAGAATTTTGAGCATTACTTCACTAGCGTGTGAGATGAGTGCAATTGTGTGGTAGTTTGAGCATTCTTTGGCATTGCCTTTCTTTGGGATTGGAATGAAAACTGACCTTTTCCAGTCCTGTGGCTACTGCTGAGTTTTCCAAATTTGCTGGCATATTGAGTGCAGCACTTTCACAGCAACTTCTTTCAGGATTTGGAATAGTTCAACTGGAATTCCATCACCTCCACTAGCTTTGTTCCTAGGAATGCTTTCTAAGGCCCATTTGACTTCATATTCCAGGATGTCTGGCTCTAGGTCAGTGATCATACCATTGTGATTATCTGGGTCGTGAAGATCTTTTTTGTACAGTTCTTCTGTGTATTCTTGCCATCTCTTCTTAATATCTTCTGCTTCTGTTAGGTCCATACCATTTCTGTCCTTTATCGAGCTCATCTTTGCATGAAATGTTTCTTTGGTATCTCTGATTTTCTTGAAGAGATCCCTAGTCTTTCCCATTCTGTTGTTTTCCTCTATTTCTTTGCATTGGTCGCGGAAGAAGGCTTTCTTATCTTTTCTTGCTATTCTTTGGAACTCTGCATTTCCAGAGTTTTT
>NW_011494748.1:204179-227915 GCF_000754665.1 Bison bison bison | reverse complement strand
ATATATATATATATTTATATTTATATTTATATATATATATAAAATCATGTTCTTTTCCATTATGCTTTATTGCAAGATATTGAATCTAGTTCACTGTGCTATACAGTAAGACCTTATTGTTTTCTACTTTATGTGTAGAGTTAAACCTATATTTTAATATATAGAAGTCATAGATGCTCATTGTAGGAAATTGAGAAAATGTGGAGGAAATTTCAAAAAAGAAAAAAATTCATTCATATTCTACTATCCATATCCTTGGGTATGTGACTCCAGATTGCTTTTTCTTTATACACATATTTGTTAATATTTTAACTTACTCATTTTATCCAACAATATGCCAAGGACACCTTATCAAGTCCATATAACATGCCTTTTAATGGCTGAATTAACATTCCACTGAATGGCTGTACCGTACTGTAGGATATTTGAGTTACATAAATGGTCATTTTTAACACTTTTTAAGCAATAGGCTTTTTGTTCTATTATTTTGTAAACTGAGGGCTGTGTGAGTGCTTGAGAGTAACATTTGATAAGAATACATAACTAGTCTGCAACTAGAGATCCATTATGACGTTTGCATCTAAAAGTCAATAATACTAAAGCTGGAGAACCGCCATTGATGGAATCATTAACAGGAGAACTTACCAAAAGAAGCCTGACAAGACGGCAGAGTTTTGATCCTGAGTAGCCAATCTTGGCCCAAACAGAAAGGTCTCTATACTGGTCCCAGCACTTTTATTTACCAAATTACCAAAGAGGAATCCTTGGTCATTTTATAACCAAACATTATTTCACACTGTCCATATGCAAACTCATAATAATTATTGGAATTAATTACTTTTTACAGCAACTGCATGAAACAGCTTTCTGTTTCCAAGTTCTGTAAATGGAAAAAAATAGAGATATGTAAACAGTATGAGCTTCACAAAACAACAGAGGAAATCATGAGCAAAACAAAACAGAAGTCCTTACTTTTTTCCTTGTTTCCCATTTAGAAAAGAATTAAACTCAAGAAACCTCAGTTAAGAATATTTTCTTGAATAAGACCTATTCGTTCCTCAGGTAGATCTGAAGTTACAGACCCTTAGAGAGAAGCTTATGCTTCTCAAAAGCATCTATAGGGTCAGGGCTTCAAACCGAACAACTTATTTGATCATGCATATGCAAATATTAGTTCATTTGAACTGTAATTATCAATCTGGTCATTAGTGATGATGAGATAAAACCTCAAAGAAAGAAGATGTGTGCATGTTTATGTAGTGTATACAATTTTTATCTTTTATTGCATTTTTTGATTAAGCCATTCAATATTTTTGAATAAGTAAACCAAAACATTAGTTAAATATAACAGTATTATCAAATGGTCATACGTGTTGATTAGGGAAAGTCCCAGTGATAAGGACTGCTAATGCAAATATAGATATCTGCCGTATGGGTGCAGTATAATTGCTTTTTCCACCATAAGTATGCATATATCTTTTTGTTTGAAGGAAAAATGCTGATCTATCTGTACTATAATGTTGCTGCAGACATTACCAAATGTCTCATTTCCAGAAATCCAACGAACAGACAAACCCCCGGTTCTTCTCCATAGAAATCCTGCTGGAAAATACTGCTAATCATGACAATTTCAGTAAACCAAACAACTAGTAAATAAATTTAGAAAAAAAAAAAAACAAACCTTTTTCTTTGATCAAAGTCATCAGTAAACTCAATCAGAATAATTGAACTCAGATCGTGAAATAGGCAACACTCTAAGACTCTTCAAAGGTTTTCCAGGACAGAAACAATTTTGTTTTCAAGGCACACAATGCAGTAGAAGAGAAATTGTAAAAATATCCTCCCAACAACAGTGCTCAACTAAAAATAAGCAGCAGAGATGCAGCCATGTGGAAGACTTTCTACCTTACAAATCCCTAAGGATTTGAATAAGAAAGCTTAGACAAATAGCTGTGTGTGGTTCAGTGAGAGAAAACAGCCCTTCAGGAAAACGGTATGTCTGGGTTAGGATGTGTCCAGTCAAGTTATTATGCCCGTCCTCTCTCAGAGAAACAGAATTCTTGAGCTATACAAAGAATAAAGAAAGCTAGATACATCTCTGTGTGGCACTGAAAATGTGAATTTTCCTTTGTTCTTAATATACAGAAGCTGGGTACTGCTAGCAGTGCATGGGCTTCGGAAGAAAATGAACTGGGTTTCAATCCCAGCATATCAGTGTGTGACCTTGGGCTAGCAACTGAATGTCACGTTTCTTTCTTGTAAAGTAGAGATAATAATACCTGCCCATCTCCCAGGGCAAGATATAAGCAGTAAATGGCCCACGGAGGGGGGCAAAAACAGCTTATCATAGTACCAAGCACCTGCTAGATACCCCACAAATGTTAGTTTTATTTTTTCCTTTTTAAAATTCTCAACTCTAAATACTAACGCTTGAGTGTCTATATAAAAGATAATTTGGGATTGGGTATTTCTTTTTTGGCTGTACCATGCAGCATGCAGAATCCTAGTTCCCAGACCAGGACTTGAACCAGTATTCCCTGCACAGGGTGCATGGAGTCTTAACCACTAGACCACCAAGGAAGTCCTAGACTTCACCAGTGTGCGTGAGTGTATGCTAAGTCACTTTAGTCCCTCCCAACTCTTCATGATCCTATGGACTGTAGCCCACTAGACTCTTCTGTTCATGGAATTCTCCAGGCAAGAATACTGGAGTGGGTAGTCATGCCCTTCTCCAGGAGATCTTCCCGACCCAGGGATTGAACCCAGGTCTCCTGCATTGCAGGCAGATTCTTTACCAGCTGAGCCACCAGGGAAGCCACTCCATAGTGGGCTCTCAATAAATATTTGCTGAAATAAAGAATAAATGCCTTATATGTGTGTTTTATTTAAAGCTGCTTCCATTATTTCTTGCTGAAACCACTGGCAACATCAACCAACTATTTGTAAACAAATATGTACATGAATAGATAATATCATAATATATACTTTTACAGCTCCCCATAAGATTAACAGTACTCTGAGTGTAATCAACATTTAACAATATTTGTTAAATGTGTTCTGACTCTTTGCAACCCCATGGACTCTACAGTCCATGGAATTCTCCAGGGCAGAATACTGGAGTGGGTAGCCTTTCCTTTCTCCAGGGGATCTTCCCAACCCAGGGATCGAACCCAGGTCTCCCACATTGCAGGCAGATTCTTTACCAGCTGAGCCACAAGGGAAGCCCAAGAATACTGGAGTGGTAGCCTATCCATTCTCCAGCAGATCTTTCCAACCCAGGAATCAAACCAGGGTCTCCTACATTGCAGGCAGATTCTTTACCAACTGAGGTATCAGGGAAACCCAAATGTGTTACAAACTCCTTATTTAGCCAATATATATGCATGAGTATATCTTCAGCTGCCAGAAAAGTATTGTTTCTCATTTTTGTACAGAGAAATAACTGCCTTGTGTGGAGATAAAATATCATAGTCAGGTAATGCTTAGTAACATATATTCATAATTTACCATAATAAGTACTGGAGGAGTCTTGTAAAAAGCAATAATCTGGGATTGAGTTGTCATTCATACATGTACAAACAAATATAATGTCAATAAATGTTTAGGTGTGTTAGGCATGCATATGTGTACATGCTTGTTAAGTGGATCCTGGCTGTCTATTTGTTGAATAATTCATTAATATATTCACATATGTGTATATAAAACAAGCTATAAAAATGCATAGACACAGTGGCATGGTACCATAAATGTTGGGATAAATGGTATATGCCAAATGTCACTGAATTGAGTTGTGAAGGAAAAAGGATGCTAAGGTTTGATTAAAAGAAAAGATTAAGTATGTGAGATGAGCTTCAAAGAAGTGAAGTTATATACCATGTTTCATTTATTTACCATCCGTTTAATCTAGATGATTTTGCCATGGATAAAAGAGAGAAATGGAAAAGTCTTCCATTGGTTTTTTGAAGACAAGGAATCTTAGAAACAGGGGGGTGGCAAGCTCTGCACATTGAGACATTGTAGCCAACCTCCTCCCCCACACCCTCAGCACTTCAACTCCTGCCAGGCAGGAACTAGACTCTTTTGTAGAGCACATTTATAGCATTAGAAAGTAACAGGATCACAAAGGAGAGAAGAAAAGCTTCATCTATGTGACCAGGACGCTAAAAGGCTCCCCTGCGAGGAAGACTGTGGCAGCCTTGAGTCAGAAGAAAAGACCTCCCCAGCCCAACTGTCAGTTCCAAGAGAAGCCCTGAAGCTGCCTAGGAAAAACATTTCTCCCCCAGAAGGCTTTCATTTATTTTATTTTTTTAAAGTTGGTTCAAGAGATTACGCAGTACATTTGTATCATTCCATCCCTAATCTCAGCTCCAGAATAAAGGTTCTTCCGTCTCTCACATACATATCTGGATTCTCATGCTCCTCCCGCATCAGGGAAAAGTCAGGTGTCTCTCATGAAATGTGCTTGGCAGGTTACTGAACATTGGCAGAGGACGGCAATATAGATAAATACACACACACACACCCCGGCTGGAAAGCATCTTTCTCCATCCAACTCTGTCGGTGAGAATATTCTCCTACACGTCTCAGCCCACATCACCTTCTCTAGGCCCTTTTATTCCCCTGAAGAACAGTCTGGGATCTTCCAAACGGATGTGTGACTTTCTCAGCAAAGAAAAAGAAAACAGTCAAATAAAATAATGTTAAAAGTCTGGTAGCACCAGCTCCCCCATAGCTCCGCATGCACACACACAGTGAATGGACGCATGATTATTTACACCACTTTACAGTGGAACTCTGGCTGTTTCATGGGTCTCTGCTGGTGCCCAGGCCCAGTACATGTGAAATCTAGAAGCTGAAAGAAAATTAAAACCTAGGTGTGCAAAGGAGCCAGAAGGAATTGTTGCCTTTCCCTGGATTAGAACTGGAGGACATTCTCTTCTGTGATTTGCTCTTGCCACAACAGGGCTGCAAAGAGTCTCCCTGACATGGGGCCAGTAGAGGAGGGGAGAGAGAAGGTGAAAGAAAAATGGACAGCCATAAAAAGATTTATAATTTACTTCTGAGATAAATCAGCAAAGGGAGGTCCAAATTGCCACGTGCTCTGAGGCCCTGGGCTCCTGCCCTGACTAATGCGCTGCAGCCCATTTTGATCTACGCTGAAATTAACAATCAGCCAGCCACTTTATGAAATATTATCTTTGTTAGCTTTACCACTAACAAAAATACACTTCCAATTTTTCACATGCACACACTACATCTATTAAAGCAATCTGGGAAATTAGTTTGAGATAAACTGTACAGCAATTTTATTCATAGCTTCCCCATATCTCACACTGTTAATCTGCATCACAGCTCACTAAATAGTGCCTAATGTTTATTGCATTTAACTGAATGTATACAATTCTGAGGGTACGCCAGGGACCGATTATCATAATTATACATGTTTCTATGGAAACCCACAAGTCTATCAGTTTTGATTCATTATATTGTTATACCTTCTAGCACTTTCTAATTATTAGGTGCCCATAAAAAGTCTCCGTCTTGCTGTTACTATAGAAATGAGCTATAGACAGGCTTCAATTGTTAACCCTTAAAGGACCAAAATATATAGACTCAAACAGCTGGTAGCTATTCATGTAACTGAAATAGCTAATAATTTCATTTAATACTTAAGTTCATAACTGATTTTATGTAAATTTATGAAAACATTTTGCATAGCTAACTCATGAATGATTATCTCAGATTTTAGAAAACTGTCCTGACTTTGAGGTTCCCTAGTCTGGACATATCCCTTCAGGTCTGATAAAAGACACACAAATGCTAATGGAACTCAGAATTAATGATTACACCACAAAACCTGGACTCTTTCAAGACTGATTTCTTATTTCATAAATAAAGATGCATTTGCTGGTGTAAACATAGAATTATATGCTAAGTAATAAAACAGGTAACTCAAGATATTACAGGAAAAATTCAGATGCATTGAGAGCCTTTAAATCAAACATCTAAAATGGCTTCAGAGCAATATGGCTATTTAGGTATAATTTAATATTGCTACTTAAATTGCAATTTGTAATTTAATATTTTCATTTTACTTTTTCTCCTACATTCACTAACAGAATCCTGTGAAAATTGAAAGGGACTGAGCAGTTTCATTGTCTCCCTAACCCTCCTGCTATTACAGTTTTCAATTAGAAGTGCCTTTTAATTTAGATCAGGAAAGCTCTCCTAAAGTGACAGCTCGCCCTTCACACTGCATATCTATTTATTTCGGAAGTCAACACACCATTCAATAACCTGAGAACAGCCCTGATTGCTATGCTAATAGTATTCAGAAATATGTCGACAGCGATCGAAACAAGTAAACTAAGGCTAATTCATAAAGTGAATAATAAAAGGCAAAGGAAAGCCTTTCATATCTTCTGCTCCTTCAGCTGGAATCTTAAGCTTACAAATTTAATTTTTTCCCCTCCCTTAGGGAAATGAACACTATATGATAACCAAACTGAAATTAGATTTTACCTAATATTACAGGCTTGCCTCTTTGACGCGGCTTGTGTTATTATATAAAGCTGCCGTGGGAAGCACGGAGACAATGACCGTGTGTGTATATGCTGGTGTGATCCAGGAGATGCTTGCTCCAGCCAGTCTCTTCAGCTCAGAGCTAAATGCATTTTGCTTCTCAAGGTGGGGGGAGGAGATGGAGAGCCATAAGAATTTTAAACGGATGCCCACATGAAAAACAACAGCACATGCTAGAGAACCATTTTCTTCATATTCCAGGACACCAATGTCCATAGCAGCTCCCCACCAAGTAGGAATAAACCAGACTGCCTCAGGAACAAAAGGTATAGATATTTGCATGTTGATGTTCAAACTCATAAGAAAAACAGAGAACGGATCAAAGCCTTTTGTTCCCAACTCTTATATCGCTATTAGCATCTGAGAAAAGTAGATCTACCACTAAACAGAAAATTTAAAGTAGTTTAAGAGCAAATTAGATCAGATAGTTTAAAAATTCCGTTCATCAGTACATGCATATATTACTGCTTATGTGTATATAGCCTGAAACTGACTATATTTAATTCACATAAAAATGTCTTCTCCACATCACCAGTCATTGGTTATCCAGAATAATTAAAAGTTTGTCTGCATATTTTTTTACTTATCCATAGAAATGAAACTAACCTTCAATAGTAAACATCTTATTTTTTATCTTGTTTATACATGCATTCCCATAATTATTAATTACTCCATCTAATTCAATAGCCCTCTGCAAAAATCTAACGGTCTTTTTCATATATTTTAAGCCAAGCAAAGATATACACTAATGGATAAAATGTAACCAAATATGAGTGCAGAAAATATATGAATATTTCTAGATAAGCCAAAGAACTCTATGAGAAGAACAATGATACTAGGGTCAAGATTTCAAACACTTGATTAATAAACCTTAAAAGTGACAATAAAAGCTTCTGAAAGCAAGCTCACAACCCCTGTATGCTTTTGGAGAATACCTTTAAGATCCCTGTTCCGTTAGTGAATCCTGAGGGGGTGGGGGGTGAGATGAGGGTCAGATATGGAGGTCAGGAGGGTGATTAGGCAAAAAAAGCAGAGACAGTAAGTCATTCAAGCAGCAAGCATATTACCACCTGGGATGTCATTTATTTCCTAGAGACAGAGTCGAGTAAGTTCCCTGCACGTTAAAACCATGAATTAATTATATTCTCCCCCTCCCAGTGAGCGTAAAGTGCTCAAATTTTCTTTTTGGGTGATAGGGGGAAAAGATGCCTTATCATTCATGGTTGGATGTTAAGATCCCAGAGGAGAAAGCCAATAAAAACAGTTCCTAGTGACAAAAATCCAGGAGCTGTACCATACTATCAATCAAACTGAAATGTTTTAGGATTCATATTTATTTGCACCACTTTGTCATGAGGAAAATGTCTAGTCAACTCAAGGATGTGTAAATTCTAGTTTTTTGGTGCTTAAAAGAAAGGTGAAAAGACATTAGTGAGCTGTGATTCCCTTCAGTGGAGCAGATTTGTTTGGACAGCGCCTGTCCGTGGTGAGGGTGGTTGAAGGACCCATGTGTCTCAGATGGACACTGTTTCCAGCCTCCGGGATCAGTCTCTGGGGGGCCAGCACCCACCAGGCCTCAGGACAGAGGCGCCCAGCTAGGATCCCCTCCTTGGAGTGTTGAGGGTGAAGCGGGAAGATAACATAATTTCTGTGAGGTTTTAATGGCCCTTGGGCAATGGATCTTATTCCAGTTGAATTATAAGAAATCAGAGAAGGTAATAGATGGTTTGCTCCCAGATTAGGAACAAGGGAGTAAGTGTAAACTAATCCCTGGTAGCACAGATGGTAAAAAATCTGCCTGCAATGCAGGAGACCCTGCTTCGATCCCTGGGTCTGGAAGATCCCCTGGAGAAGGGAATGGCTACCCACCCCAGTATTCTTTCTTAGAGAATTCCGTGGACAGACCATGGGGTGGCAAAGAGTCAGACACGACTGAGTGACCAAAACACACACAGTCAGTATAACAGAGTGGGACCAGATAAAAGAAAACGGATTCTGATCCAACTTGAAAGAAGATGTTCTGGGGTGAAAATGCAGGAAGAGAAAGAAGACAAGGAGAGGAACTTCCCTGGTGGTCCAGTGGTTGGGACTTCACCTTCCAATGTAGGAGAAGTATGGATTCAATTCCTGTTTGGGGATCTAAGATTCCCACATACGTCAAGGCCAAAAAACCAGAACATAAACAACAGAAGCAATATTGTAAGAAATTCAATAAAAACGTTGAAAATGGTCCATATTTTTTTTAAAATCTTTTAAAAAATGAAAGAAAGAAGACAAGCAGCTTGGCAGACTGCTGTGCTTAGTTGTTCAGTTGTGTCCAACTCTGCGACCCCATGGACGGTAGCCCACCAGGCTCCTCTGTCTGTGGGAATTCTCCAGGCAAGAATACTGGAGTGGGTTGCCATGCCCTCCTCTAGGGGATCTTTCCAACCCAGGAATCGAACACAGGTCTCCCTCATTGCAGGTGGATTCTTTTACCCACTGAGCCACTAGGGAAGCAGATACCACAAGCAAAAAGTTCTCACCTACTCTGTTCCTTCAGGAACCATTTTTGGCTGATTTTCTTCCATATGGATTTAACACAGACACACGTGTGCCTTTTAACTGTCAATTGCAGAGAGGGTATGAGCACTCAGGATCTGAGCAGGACTGGGCTGGGTAACAAAAACAAAGAAATAAAGCCACTCCCACAAGAGATGAAATGTAATCACTAGACAACATTGTTGCCATACTATCAAAGCATTTTAATGTGCTTATTTTTAGCAGGCTTTATGCATTATTTCCCTTGTGGCTCAGCTGGTAAAGAATCTACCTGCAACGCAGGAGAAGGGAATGGCTACCCACTCCAGTATTCTGGCCTGGAGAATTCCATGGTTTATATAGTCCATGGGGTCGCCAAGAGTCGGACACAACTGAGCAACTTTCACTTATACTTATATGCATTATTTCTGAAAATATTATATTGTTACGCTTGAGGAAGTCAAAAGATCAAATATTTTAGTTTCTCCATTTAAGCAAATAAGAAATATAGTTCTTTCTTTCTGTGTCTCTCATGTTCTCTCTCTCCCTCTCTCTAGCTCTCTCTCTTTTATACTTTCTTTTTACATTATCAGGGCATTATTAAAACACTCATTATTATTCACTCCAGAAAACAGTCATTTCAAAGGCTAATCAGCAATGCTCACAATTTATATTTAGTTTTTATGCTACTCGAAGTTTAAAAATGAAAAATCACCAGTGTCAACACATGTTCTTTTGACTCTCACTGTCTGACAGTGAGACTATGAATATTCTGCCCACAGCATATATGGCACATACATGTTCCCTACCAGCAAACAGCTTGCATTCTGTCCTAGAGGCAAGAAATGATACTAAACAATTACATATACGAGGGGCTTACTGCAAACAAGTGTCAGCCAGTACCTGCTGTTTGACTCAGGTAAGGATAGGGTGGTTAGTTAGGGCTGAGACTACCCAGGGACTTGAACTTGAGCTTCAAGGAAGGGTAGGTTTAGCACATGGAAGACAGATTCAGAAATCTCTTTGACAAATCTGGACATTATAATCACCTAAAGTGGATGGTTTATTTAGATGGAGAAGAAGCAGGGTACTGACTGATGGTACAGAAGTTTGAGGATGATTATTATTGTAACAGAAAGAAAATCAACACTGAATATTCAATGGAAGGACTGATGCTGAAGCTGAAGCTCCAATACTTTGGCCACCTGATACGAAGAACCAACTTATTGGAAAAGACCCTTTTGCTGGGAGAGATTGAGGGCAGGAGGAGAAGGAGGGCAACAGAGGATGAGATGGTTGGATGGCATCACTGACTCAGTGGACTTGAGTTTGAACAAGCTCCCGGAGATGGTAAAGCACAGGGAAGCCTGGTGTGCTGCTGCCACAAAGAGTCAGACATGACTTAGTGACTGAACAACAGCAAGACTTTTGAATAGAAGACAGAGCTTGTATTTGTGGGAGAAAACTTGAAAATTATGTGCCAGAAGACTCAGATGAGGAAAGACTTTGTCCCAAAAATCAATTAGAGACTCACATTCTATTATAGATGAGAACTTTATACTAGAGTGCTCATGAAGAGAGAAGGAAGAAATGAGGATGATAAAAGAGAAGTCAGATGAGCACATTATGTGAAGAGAGGAAGAGATAAGGGGTGAGCCAGGCAACCAAGGCATGTCACAAAGAGATGAGACACATTGGAGAAATCAGTTTTGGGAGCAAGATAACTAGCTTGGCTATTGACGTATTGCTGGAAATTGTGATGCAGTCTTGGGCTTGCCAGGTGGTGCTAGTGGTAAAGAACCTACCTGCCAATGCCAGAGACAGCTGGTTGGATCCCTGGGTCAGAAATATCCCCTGGGGAGGGCATGACACGACTGAAGCAACTTAGCACACAGCACATACGCGATAAAGTACAGCAGGCTGTAGGACTAAAGATCAGAAAATTATCTTTACAGACAGGTCACTAATTTTCATTCTCATAGTCATGCACATGTTTTGTCTGTGTTTTAAATGAGCAAGTAGCTCAATGAGTATGAATAAATTTTTCAAATGAATGGTACATGCAATTGATATTTGACATTGTCAGAAAAAAATAAATTCTACATGAAGATATGGATTGAGAAAATTAAATAAAAACAAGAACTGACTCAACTTTGGCCCAACTATAGACAAAGGAAGAAGTGAAATAAGGAAAGAAAGGAAATAGGAGGGATCACAAAAGTGAAGAAAGAATTTGCAGCACCGTGGTTGGACATGGAGGGTATCATGCTAAGTACTGTATGATATCACTTAGATACGGGATCTAAAAAATACAGCAAAGTAGTGGATACGCCAAAAAAGCAATCAGACAGATTAGATACAAAGCGCCAGCTAGTGGTTTCCAGCGGGGAGAGGGGAATGGGCAGGGGCAACATAGGGGTGCATATGTGCTGAGTCACTTCAGTCGTGTCCGACTCTGTGTGACCCTATAGACTAACCCACTGGGTTCCTCTGTCCATGGGATTCTCCAGGCAAGAATACTGGAGTGGGTTGCTGTTTTCTTCAGGGGATTAAAAAATACAGGCTATTATGTGTAAAATAATCTACGAGGGTAAAACATGGGGAATTAGCCAGTATTTTACAATAACTGTAAGTTGAATACAACCTTTAAAAATTATTAATCACTGTATTATATACCTACACTATATATATATATATATATACACAAATGAAGCCAAAAAGTATTCTATATATAGGTATAGGTATACAATATATACTATATACTACAGTATATCTATACTGTATATAGGTATATATACCTGTACCTAAACTGCGGTACACCTGTACAACAACTATACTGCAGTTTAAATAAAGGGAGCAAAGCATAACAACGAGAGGATGTCAAGAAGAGAAACATAGGTGGTGCTAGTGGTGAAGAACCCTCCTGCCAATGCAGGAGATGCAAGACACGTGGGTTCAATCCCTGCATCGGGAAGATCCACTGGAGTAGGAAATGGCAACCCACTCCAGTATTCTTGCCTGGAGAATCCCATGGACAGAGGAGTCTGGTGGGCTACAGTCCATGGGACCGCAAAGAGTAGGACACAACTGAACACTGAATTACTGGGTTGAACTTAAGGTGGGTATAAAGGCTGAAAGAATTTTGAGTGATGTTGAATGTGTGTGTGTGTGTGTGTGTGTGTGTAAAATAAGAGAAAGCTAGATATATCTGAAGGCACAGAGGAGACACCAATGGAAGGATATTTTAAAGATTAAATGTTTCATTCTTTCAAGGACCAGTTGATGCTCCCAGAGAGAAGGGAAGAGGGGATAAAGTCGGGAAAGTCCCAGAAGGATTTTAGACCTGGCAATGGTGGAAGGGGGGAGATTATTCTCTTGATAAGGAAAGAAGAGAAAATAGGTGATAATCCAGAGATATTTTGAGATTTGAAGAGATATATACACAAAGATATAAGTAGGAAAGAAGGAATGCATGCCAGATGGTCTCAAACTAGGAACAAAATGGCTGGGTAAACCAGGCATTAAAGAATCAAGCAAATGAAGCCAGAAAGTACAGTTAATGTTGAAGAGTGAAGGGGCATGACCCTGGCATTGCTACCATTAACAACAGTCACTGGATTTTTACTGCTCAGTAAAGTTTCCATCTGTAAAACTTGGAAGACAACCAGGTAGAACAGTGAGGAAAACAAAACTGTCAGCAAAAGAAAGAAGAGAGAGAGAAACTATCTTAAAACTCAATTCAATTAAAAATATATCTTGAGCATTGATTACATGCCAGGCACTATATTAGATATGAGCAGGAAAATTTTAATGGAATTCTAGGACTTGGAAACTTGCACACATAAAAAGTTGTGCTAGTTTCTTAAAACTCTATAAATGAGTTTCCTTTAACCAGGATGACTCAAGATGGCATGATACTGGCCTCAGATGACCCCTCAGTTATTTTCCATATCTGCTTATTGGGAGAACTCTGCATAACCAGTAAAAAAAAATTTTAATTTAGATGAATTTAGATGCTACTAATAATAATGCCATTGTGCCACCAAATTCAGAAAGAAATAATACTGGCCCATTACTCACTAATTTCCCTCTCATCCATCCCAATGGCTACAGGTTTTCTCATGACAATCAATGCTAAAGAAAATCAACCCTGAATTTTAATTGAAAGGACTGATGCTGAAGCTGAAACTCCAATACTTCAGCCACCTGATCCGAAGAGCTGACTCATTGGAAATGACCCTGATGCTGGGAAAGATTGAAGGCAGGAGGAGAAGGGGATGACAGAGGATGAGATATTTGGATGACATCACTGACTACTCAGTGGACATGAGTTTGAACAAACTCTGAGAGATGGTGAAGGACAGGAAAGCCTGGCATACTGCAGTCCATGGGGTTGCAAAGAGTTGGACTTAGCGACTGAAAAACAACATCAAAGCATAAAAAGGAGCACAATGCAGTGATGTACAAGGATGCAACTGACATTAACTTTTGAACTTAAGTAAAACACTCTTTAAGGAACAGTATTCATGTCATCTCCCCTAATCTTTATATCTTTATGAAACAGGTATTATCCCCAATTTAAAGGTGAAGAAATGAAAGCTAAAGATAATAAGTAACTTCCCAAGATGACTTAATCAGTACGTTAACAATCACCAATTCCAACATAACTGCCTCTTTTTTCAAAGTCTATAATATTTTCTCTTATCCTAGTGACACACAGTCTTGTTTGCATATCAAAATAAGGTGGAGAAGTTTCAAAACATACCCATGCCTAAGTCTTATCACAGACCAAAGAAGTCAGGATGTCTGTGGGTGTGGAACCAGCATCTGGGTGCTGAACGATTTTCCTGAGGGGGACTCTCTTGTGTGGTCACCACTGGGAATCATGCTTCTACATCAAGCTGTCATCACTGAGTCTCCTTTAATCCTGTGTTCCTCTGACTTCCTCAAACTCAGCCTACTTTTTTTTATTAGTGTTTACACTCACAATAAATGCAAATCCTATGTCTTAGTGATCTTATATTTTCAAATTCCTGGTTTTCTGCAATTGCCCCCTCTAGACGAGAGTTTTTGATTCTATACTTTATATGTATAATGTGCCTTTTACATTTAAGTGAGTTACGTTTGTATCTCTTATACACATAATATGCATTATTCTTAGAAACTTATTTGTCAAGTATCTACTATTTTTCAACCTATATTCTAGGGGCTAGGGCTATGGTAAGAAAAAGAAAACACAGGATAATAAAGACAGTCAAAGTTTGAATTCAGCCTTTTAATTATAAACTTAGTCCTCTTTCTACTCCTTTATCCTCATATAAAATATACTTTTGTAGTTAAAATTAATAGGGGAAGCTAATATAATCCTAGGGTTGCCCATAGAAATATTATGTCTATTACAATACATTCTGTATATGAGGGCTTCCCAGGTGGCTCAGTGGTTAAGAATCTGCCTGCCAATGCAGGAGACACAGAGACTTGAGTTTGCTCCTGAAAGATCCCTTGGAGAAGGAAATGGAAACCCACTCCATGATTCTTGCCTGGAAAATCCCACGAGGAGCCTGGCAGGCTGTAGTCCAGTGGGTTACAAAGAGTTGGACGTGACTGAGTGACTGAGCACACACTATCTAGTTTTTACACAAGAAGAAGTCAAGTGCTGATGCTAGCTCTACGTATCTGGAAACATAAAAAGAGACTAAGGATTTCAGCACCTGTGATGGGCAGTAGGGGAGGCAGCTGCTCACAAAGGAGATCCATAGGAGGGGGCCAAGAAAGGTGGTGGAAACACGAACAGAGTTTGGATGAGAGCTGGCCCTCTCTGCTATAAACCGATCCTAATATTGTAAAAGTCATTTCATTATTGTAAACAGCTTTATTAGGATATAATTTAAATACCATATAATCCATACATTTTAAAATGTACAATTCAATGGGTTTTTTTTTTTTAGCATATTCATAGATATGGGCAAATGTCACCAAGGCCAAGTTTAGAACATTTTTATTATCTCAAAACAAAGCCCATAATACCACCTGTCTATCCTTCATCCCCTCCAGGCTTAAGTAACCACTAATCTACTTTGTATCTCTATAGAGTGGCTTCTCCTGGACATTTCATTTAAACAGGATTGTATTCACATGATATGCAGCCTTTTGCGCCTGGCTTCTTTGACTTAGCACTAGGTTTTCAAGGTTCATTCATGCTGTAAATGCATCGGTACCCCATCCCTTTCCATGGCTGAATAACATTCCATCCTGCTGATTTTGTGTATTCATTCATCGGTTGATGGATGTTTAGATTGTTTGCACCTTTAGGCTACTCTGAATAACGTTGCCACAAACATTACTGTACAAGTTTTTATGTGGACACATGTTTTCCTTTCTCTTGGGAATATACCTGGAAGTAGAATTTGGGGGTATATATTAACCATTTAAGAAATTGCCAGAATGTTTTCTGAAGTGGACACATCATTTTATATTTCTACAAGCAAGTGATGTGGGTTCTAATTTCTACACATCCTTGCTGACACTCATTGTCTTTTTTTATTCTTGGTGTACTAGTTGATGTGAAGTAACACCTAATTGTAGTTTTGATTCACATTTCCATGATTACTAATACTATTGAGCATCTTTTCAGGGGCTTTTGGGCCATTTTTATATCTTCTTTGTAGAAATGTCTGTTCAGGTCTTTGCCCATTATTAATTGGATTATTTGTCTTTTTTTATTGAAATGTAAGAATTCTTTATGTATTCCAGGCACAAACCTAATATTAGACATATGATTTATTAATATTTCATCCCATTTTTCACTTTGTTGATACTGTTTTCTGAAATATAAATATTTTTAACTTATATGATGTCCAATTTATCTTGTCATTGTGGTTTGTGCTTTTAATATCATATCGAAGTATTCACTGCCCAATCCAAGGTCCTGAATATTTACTGTGTTTAATCCTAAGAGTTCTGTGGTTTTAGCTCTTCCATTTAAGTTTTTGAACTATTATGAACTGATTTTTGGGTACGATGTAAGGGTACAAATTCATTCTTTTTCAGGTGGCTATCCATTTATTCAAATGACTTTTGTCCGTTCAACCGTTTCAGCATCCTTGTTGCAAATCAGTTGACTATGGACACATGGGTTTATCTCTGGGCTCTTCATTCTATTCCCTCTATATGCTGGTACCACACTGTCTTGATTACTGTTGCTTTGTTGTTAAGTTTTGAAATCAGGAAGTGTGCGTCCTCCAATTTCATTCTTTTTCAAGATTGTTTTGACCATTTTGAATCTCTTGCAAATCTATATGAATTTTAGAACTAGCTTGCCAATTCCTGCAATGAAGCTAGCTGGATTTCTGACAGGGACTGTAGATCAGTTGGGGAGCATTGCCATCTCACCAAGAGTAAGTCACCTGATCTGTAAACTGGTCCTTCCATTGTCAACACTTCTTACTATCTCTGTTTTTGCCATTGTTCAGTCTCTTTTCACTTTATTGGTCATGTGTAAAAGAGGAGAATAGTAAGGAAACAGAGAATCAAAGTATGGGGGTATGGACAAGGAACCATAATTAAGGAATAAAACATGTTCCTGTGAATGAATCCAGGTAGAATAGTTTCCTGCAAGATCAATCTTTTGTGTTTGAGGGGAAATCCTAGAGGCATTCCATTCCAGTGCCTCATTTGGGGTCATGTCTCTTTCATATGCTGCAGCCCCGGGCTCCCATTTTTTCCTTTCTTTTTCTTTTTTTTATTGCTGTGGCTACCATGGCAACGGTTCACATGGGCTGGAAGAGAGAAGATGAGGCCTCTGTGGAGCCATCATTAGTGCTCCTGTGGCCAGCAGGGGGTGCCAAGAAGAGCAGGCACTTGCACCTTCTCTTTGTAAGTATTCGCACCCACCCCCAGGAAAGCAGAGGACCTGCGACTAACCGAAGGTGGTGTGGGTACCACTACACAAGGAAATTTTGAGCTTTCTGGAGAGGTTTTAAAGATTTGCGAGGATTTCACCAAGAATTCATAACCTAACACGATGTGTGAGTGATTAAATAGATAGTAAAATGAAAACTTCAAAATGTTCACTATAAAAGATAATCTTTCCAGCAATCAGAGATCATCTTCTTATTTTTACTTACTCATTTTTGCTACATTGATTTAATTTTTACATATCCTGCACTAAAAAGATTCACACAGGTTAGCATCTCTCTGTGCATGGTGGTTAGGCATCCCAAGGAATTAATAAATGTTTATTAAGGTGAATTCAAATGTCTGTTCTCTAGATACGGAAGCAAATTCTGTTTCCATTCAGTTCAGAGCAGTGGATCACCCACCAGTGCTTTCCTAGCACCATAGAATGAATTTCAAGAGGACACTGGGTTGTTATTTTACAATTCCATTCCATGTATGCAGCAGAATATTGTACCTCATACACATAAGCATGCAGGCAGCTATTAAATTAAAATGTGATGTCAAATACACGTTAAAAGAACAGTGGAGAATAAAGTAATGGCCTTCTATCACCCTTTCCAAAATATCAGGAGGATAGTCATGGATGTATATTTTGGGGTTTATATTATGTGGAATAATTTGCACATCTCTGGCTTGTGAGCTTGAAATCTTCAGATCTTTGATGCCTGTGACTGGCAGTTTTTACCTTTGCAAATTCTTTGGTATGCAACCAGTGCTGCATGATACACAGAGTTGACTAAATATTTATCAAATATTCATATAGTTACTCAGCGGATTAATTATTGAACAAGCTTCCACTCAACCATCCTTCTTCTTGCTACAGCTAATTCTCTGTTGCTCCATTGACATATGTTCTGGGGAAGGCAGAGAAATAGCCAACTCAGCAACTTCTATCCCTTTCAAGGTTATGCATTAAAGTGTGAGAAAGCCAGACACCCATGAAAGCCCACATTACTGATTTGGTGGTCTTAAAAGTTTAAACATATAGATGAACCTCCCAGTGGGTTTCTGTGTTTTGCTTTTGGAACAAATTTATATTTTAAGGCACTGTTTAATAATGTATTAACTAACAAAGAAGAAATTCTTTAAATATCTAAATGTAATTATTTCCATAGAGAATTATTATAGAATATTTCCCTGTGCATCAGTTCATTTTTTTTTTTCCTGTAGGAAACCCAGGCTAGCTTCTGTATTCCCATTTTACAGAGGAGGCATTTGAGGTTCTGAGTTACTCATTGATTTTTCCCAAATTCACACAGCTGATAAGTGGTCATATTGGCACTGAAACTTGTGTTCTGTTTTATGCTGTGCAGCATAGCTATGTATATTAAAGGAAAAAATGGAAATATTTGCTACAGGGATCCATAGATTTTCATTTTAGCAATGTTTTCATCATTCTCTGTATTCAGAATTGAAATTACGTTATGCACAATTCTCTTCTTTTTGATAGGCTATACCAAAAAGAAGTTACTGGTCCCATAAATGTAGATGATAAATGGGGAGGAGGGAACTCGGAGATCTTTGTCTCCTCATAGAGCAGCTCTGCAGCTGTGTGGGGGCAGTCCAGACCATGATAAGCAGGTCTTAAGTGATTAACTGATTGTATATCACCACCAGTCACCCTCAAATTGGTAACTTTAGAAACAATTGTAGGAATAAGAAAGATGGAGGTGGGAACCAACTTCTATTGATACTCAACTGTGGCAGTCTTAAATAACAGGATTTTCTTTTGGATCTTTTTATAAGTTTGTTTATTTTTTATATTTGGCTGTTGTAGGTCTTTGTTGCTGTATGGGCTTTTGCTAGCTGCAGTGAGTGGGAGGCTACTCTCTGGTTATGGTGCATGGGATTCTAGTCATGGCAGCTTCTCTTATTGCAGAGCACAGGCTGTAGGGGCACAGGCTTCAGTAGCTACACATGTGGGCTCAGCAGTTGTGGCTCCTGAGCTCTAGAGCACAGGCGCAGTAGCTGTGATGCACAGGTTTAGCTGTCCTGAGGCACGTGGGATCTTCCTGTACCAGCAATCCAATCCGAGTCTCTTGCATTGGCAGGCAGATTCTTTACCACTGAGCCACAAGGGAAGCCTTCTTTTGGATTTTTAACATAAAATTTGTACTTTAGGGGAAAATATCAGTTCCCTTACAGAGTTTGATTACTGCTTTCTGTTAGTTCTAGGTAATTCATATCTCTTTCACAGAAGGACAAATCTCAAGCTACAATGCATGTATCATGCATCTCAGCATTTCTATATTGAATCAAATGCAGTGTTCCCATTTCCACACCTTTTATTTGGGTCATCAAGACTTTTTTCCATCAGACATTCTCAACAAGACCTTATAATGCACTACTATATGCTACATCTTTTAATTTTTCCCCAACAACATTATCATCATCTACCTATTTTGGCAGTCTATTTAAAATCTTAAAACTAAGGATTTAAACAATATTCTTGGGATCAGAGTAAATAAAGATAACAAAACACTTGAACATGCTTCCAGATTATCCTTTTGTGAAGAAAGAATTTCAAACAAACTATTGTTCATATATGTGGTAATCAATATTTATTATAAATAGGTCAGGATTTCAAGGTTCCTGACCAACCATTAATTATGAATGTATTGTTTCAAACAAACAATAATACAGGTTATTTACAATATTATCAGCAGATGTGTTTGTGTTGTAAAACACCAATGGTATATTTAATTACTTGTAAGTAATACAAATGCGTGACATAAACTCCTGAGACTTCAAATGTGGGGATGGTTTGTGAAAAGCTTTGAAATCAACTGGCACATGCCATTCTTTCATTCAAGACAAATATGTGGGCGAATCAGCAGGAGTCCGTTCTGGCTTTCCCGAGAGTGCCCTGGAGCTGTCCACAGGAAGGTGCTGGAAAAGGCAGCCGCAGATGGTCTGGGTCCACAATTATTTCAGCCTGAAATGCGGCAGAATAATCAGACTCATGTTAGGGTATTGCTACAGTGTACATGACCTGGAAATTGCTTCATGAAGGCTTTCAGGGCCACCTTCAATCTCCTTTGATAATTATAAAGAAAAGATTTTTTTTTTTCCTAAGAAACAGCAAGAAGATTTACATAAGATAAGGAATCATTTATTTAGTCTCGGAGATTTAAATAACATTCCTAATAGGTACCTGGCTGAATTGCTAAATAACTGGCATATTATTCCAGAAGATTTAAGGTCTTTATTGAAGAATGTTAAGTTCAGACTCTATGGATGTTTCTAGAATTTCCAACTCCAGATTGGAAAATAAAAGACCATTTAAAAAATCTGCTATTTACCCCCAGTAGAATTGCCCTCCCAGCATACTGAAAAGAAAGTGGGATGAAAGGATTCATAGTTTTAGCAATATACAAGGACTGACTTTCGGATCCTTGGTAAAGGTCAGGTGTAATATTCAAAAACAAATTAAAAGGCAGACATTCTATTGGACTCAGAAGATTCCAGCAAGCGATGGGCACCCATGGGCATTGGCTCAAAATGTGTTTATTGTGATCATACCCCAGTTGATGCTGCAAGCACTATTAAGGACCCTATTCACCACCATCCTTCTTGCATTATGTATGCAGTTATTGTTTTGCATTATGCACTATCTAAAATGATACAAAAACATTTTGCTGAAAAATAAACCACTGGTTTTATGCTTAACACCAGGATTACAAAACGTGATGTCATGAATTATTCATATCATTCGATTTAATGTAATCATTTTCTCCCCAGTGCTAAGCCTCTGTGAATGGTGTCCTCTGCAGCCACTGTTTTGAAGAACTTAATACAAGGGGGAGAAACACCTGGCATTAACTGACAGTAAATTAGGCTCATTGTCACTTTGGGGGGAAAATTGCAATTTAATCTTTGATCTTCTATACATCCTAATTCCAAGGAACATTTATCAGCATTATAAAATGAACCAACTTTAGGAATTTATAGAAATATTGACCTCAATATTTAGATGTAGACATACTTAAAAGTACACATGCACATTTGAAATTTGAGCTATAGAATGGAATTCATCTTTGTTTCTTTCCAAGCAACAGTGGGATCTATTTTGAATGTGTTTACACTAATAGCAAATAGATTTTGGTACACATTTATAATTTATTTAAATCAAATCTTTCAAAGAAAGACTGACCTTAGGAGAAAGCATGTTGGGAAAGATAAATACATCAATGCAACTTAGCCTACAGATTGAAGTAATTTATCTTCAAGGCAGTCCAAAAAAAAAAAAAAATTAAAACCAAGAGAATAGAATGCTTCTGAATGTTTGAAACTCTTTAGAGAAAGTACAAACATTGGCATAAAACTGGTAGAAGCAACTTTTAAAAATCAGCGTCCCCTCCTGGAGACCTATTTTCAACTTTGAATTCCAGGTTTTAACTAGAAAAGTTATAACAAAATGTTTCTATTACTCTTTAAGAAAATACAATTTATTTATGTATTTGGTTGCACGCGGTCTTAGTTGCAGCATGTGGGCTCTAGTTCCCTGACCAAGGATAGAACCTTGCATTGGGAACACAGAGTCTTAGCCACTGGACCACCAGGGAAGTCCCCATTTCTATTACTGTTAAATTAGAAGATTCTTCATTCTGGGATTGGATATATGACCAGGTTATAGTGAAAAGAGCAGAAATCCAGCAAAGCTGATGCCTAACCCCAGCCCCCTTCAAAATCCAGCTCCTGAGTATCTGAACGTTGTGCTCTCAGCTACCCTGCTACCCTTACAATGGGTAGGGAGACTAAACAATACTATTTGAGGTAAAGCATATCTAAAACTCTGGCAGGAGCCACAAGTATGAAAAGTTATCATTTTAAATCAAAATGTCTGTGATCCCTATACGTTTGTAATCTACAGAAGTGTTAGAAGGGATATGTAAAGATACTTATAGGTATCACTAAAAGGCGGGTTTTTCCAAAAAAAGGAATTGACTTAATAAGGAAAAAAAAAAAGCCTAACAATGTAAAAATCAAATGGTACGCAAATCTGTATGGAATATCTCCCCCAGACAACCAGGAAAAGGAAGCAAAGCTTGTACACAGTGCAGTCGCGACCACAGTCCACTTCCAGGACAGTTTTCTCTCTCATGGCACTACTGGAGCATCTTGCACCTTAGCTGAGACTCAGCCCCTGTGGCCTGACTCAGAACGAAGAGAGCTACCATGGTCAACCAGTAATTAAAGGCTCATTTTTTATAAGGTCAATGTAAAATCTGTCAACTGCTCCTCTGTGATAACAAACGCCTGAAAAACTTGAAACTCGGGCTTTACCAAATAATAACAATTGACAATGTTTGTCACAGCAGTATTTGAAGGAGGTGAAGTGGTCAGAGGGGTTGGGGGGGAACCAGAGGCAGAGTGGTAGATGGAAAGTTTTCCTTAAACTAATGGCTTATTTGCTTTGTTTCTATAGCATACTCTCTTTTCTACCTAATAGGTAAAGGGAAATTTCTCTTTCCCCTAAACAAAAATTATTAGGCACTTTGTCTATTAATCTCAGAAGCAGGCTTCAACTAGTCTCATTAACATTGCGAACTGGGCCAGAAGAAACCATGTCATGTTATAAGAACTGCCTTCCTTTCATTTCAAGAGCACGTTGACCTTCTCTAGCATCCTGCACACCCATCAGGGTTCTCACCGCTTCCCAGGGTGACCGTCTGGTCTCCCAAGAGTCCATCAGAACAGAGTGGTCTCTGGAGACAATCTACACAGGAAGCCTCTGGGGTCAGCTTTTCATGTGCTCACTTAGACACTCACTCATGGTTTATTTGAAAAAAAAAAAAAAATCATGGCTTCAAACCACCCCCCTCCCAAAAAAAAAAAATGTTTGTGCTAAAAAAAAGAATCTGGAGAACTGAGAACCAGAGCTGGTGCTTTAAGCGCTCGGTGAAGCTACAGCCTAATTACTGCCTGCTGCGTGGCGCAGTTAAACACAATCAGTCAGAAAGCCTTAAAGATACAATATCCCTTTTCACAAACTGTCTGCTTGTCAATTCCGAGTCACCCCCCTGCTTTAAATCAACCAACCACAGAGCTGTTATGAACAGCAACTGATTTTCCATGCAGTGCTGCAAAACAAAATCACACCGTATCCTATTTTTAATGGCCACAGTTTTTCAACTACATAACAAGAGTTAGCTGGCACTGCTGAGCTGAACGGTATCAAAAAATGGGTTCAAGTAGAAATAGCATGGAACCCTTGAAGTGAACAAGTACAGACCCAATTACAAGGGCATTGTCATGCTCAGTACCAATTACATCGAAATAACAGTGGAGTGAATTTCCCCCTTAATAGTTATATTGTAGACATCAACTTCTTTTATTTTTGTTCCTCTAGGATACAGCTTGATACTTACAAGGTGGGGAGGGGGGGAGGCTGAATCATAAATATTATTAACACAGTCTATTTATGCACAAAGGCTTTTCTATGATGTCAGCTTCTAAGCTGACATGGTACCTTGGTCACCACAGAGAGGTGTTTTTCTTTCTTGTAGAGTTCATGATTTGTTAGAAATTTCACTTGGGAAAATCAGATTTTCTTCCTTGTGTACTGCTCCTTAGAAGCAATCTCTCCTCAAACAATACTCTTTTCAATTATTTGAGCCTTAGAGATATACACAGACAGTATCAGGGATTTTTTTTTTTTCTTTTTTAAGGAAA
>NW_011494748.1:190594-204079 GCF_000754665.1 Bison bison bison | reverse complement strand
TTAAGGAAACTTGGCCCCATCTCCAAAGTGTCAGTAAAAGTAAGCATTCCACGAATTAAGGAACCTGCCACTTGGGCCCCTGGGGATGAGTACACGACAGGTGCCTTAATAGGTAGAGAAAAAAAGGAAAAGGAAATAGGAAAACAAATGAGGCTGGATGGGAGTTGAAGAGATGCAAAAGAAAGTGCAAAAACTAAATTGGTCCTTAAAACCCAGAGACACTATACGAGATAAGAAGAATCAAGGGAGACCAGATTAAAGAAGAAGCAAGGGAAACCAACAAAACGCAGCACTACTGTATGTGTGGTGTTTCGTTAAGTATCAAAGAGTCAGAGAAACGAGGTGTCTTCTACGTCATGCTGTCTAACCGTGGACCACGTACCATCCTACCGGCCACTCTGCTGGAATGCTTTGCCACAGCAGCCAGCATTCACTTATTCCTTGGGTATTAACTTCACTTTCCGTTTCTTCCAGGCCAGGATGAGCACTAGAGTTGTCCACAGCAGCAGAGGGCCAGCCCCATCTTTCCATGGCTGGCCACTCAGGCTTAAGGAAGGCAGCAAGAGAAATTAATGATATCTCCAGGGCTTCATCAACATGCTTCAGAGGATGGAAGCACAGTTGGGAGCAAAGAGATACTTTCTTTATTTGCCCCTTTGCTCTGCCCATTTTCTCTTTATTCGGAACCATGAGTCAGAGCATGTGATCCAAAATTTCCCACCAGCTTGGTATCCTGTCCTCTTTTCCAATCCAGTGTGAGCTTTATCCATGAAACATGGTGAAAAAGAAGAGGCTGTTTCAGATGTAAGATAAAATGAAGGTCTTTAAAAGTTTTCATTCAGAATAAAAGTTAAACAAGAGACATGCCCCTGATTCCAAATAAATGATGGAGATTTCTTTTAGAAATCTTTTTAGAAAACCCTCTCATTTTAGAGATGAGGTAACTGAGGCCTCGCAGGACCATGGGTTTTACAGCACATTTGTCGTCAGCAAGCAGTGGCATCAACAACCCTGACACCTGGCATTGATCCCAAGACTCATGGTAGCAGGGGGATTGCTATTTATTGTCCATAGTGACTCACAAATCTAGGTTATGTGAACTATAAAAAGCCTGACTCAGAACTCCAGAGAGCAAGGAGCTAATACTACTTGAAATATAGGCCATGAGTCGTGGTATGAGCATGTTCGTAAGATTATTTTTCAAAGCAGCATGATCCAGACTGGATTGAATATAGTCCAACCTCCACTAATGAACAGACGTCAGGAACTTCGTGACATTAACCATGATTGTGATGACAATCCACATATATACTTCCAGGCATTTTGGGTGAGAAGGAGGGAGAATCAGGTTTTGGCTGAGATTTGGCTGTTGGGGAGATGACCATAGGATGGGAATGGAGTTGGGGGTGGCCAGAGAGGGCAGGAGAAGCTGGGACCCCATACCCACCAGCAACCCAGGACCAAGTCTCTGCCTAAATCTGCTGACTATCTCTTTGTCCCTCTGAAAGGTCAGGGAGAAAAGTTATAAATGTTTCCACTGCCCAAATTCAACAGCTCCCCTGAAATGTCAAATCAAGTCTACCTTCAGGACCTCTGGATAATTTCAACCCTTCTTGCCTTGCCTCCAGATTCCCCAGGCTTTGCCAATTGCTGACGTTCCTTGAGACTCTGAGAGCTAAAGTGACCTAAAATGCAAATGCTTGGATGAGGTAATGTTTAATCAGTGAAATAAAAAATAGAACCAATCCATCAAAAGGCAAAGACTGATGTGTGATTTTCTTTTTTCCTGTTTTGATGGACGAGAAAGTCTGTAAACAGTCAGAAGCTACTGGCTACCTCACATAGTGGGGGGAAGAAATCAGTTACAAAGAGAGGAAGCTGAAGATACAGAAAGAACACTTCAACAGCACAGCACAGCAAGGATATGCAGGGAGACTTAGCACCCAGTATATTTTAATCTGCAGCTAGGAAAATGGAGTTTTATCCTCAAATGATTTAGGGAGATTTTTGTGGGGGTGTTTTGGGGATGTTATGCGAAGTTTTATTGTTTGCTGCTTCTGCTGTTTTTTTAAACATTGCTTGCTTCCTATTTAACATCACTTGCTTCCTATAAAGAGAAATTTTTCCTTCAGGTGATTCTATCCCTGTAACTATATTGACTTAATTCTGAAGCACCAATGCAATTAAAAGACGGTTCTAATTAATAGGCAATAGAATGGTTGTATGTGAAAGATTTAAGCAGTTTATGCTTGGTGCACTAAACGAATCTGAACAGTCACCAAAGGCATCGGAGCTCCATTAGAATTTATCAGCTGAGATGCTTGGGATATTTTTCACACTGAGTAGTCACATTGCTCCCTGCCTTTGGGATTGGACTGAGAGGGGGGAAAAAAGGTCAACATGTTTTGTTGTACTGGTGGCGGTAAAACGGCTTCTCATTTCAGCTGAGAAGTGCCAGCCGCCGGAGCAAAAGCCCCTCTGTTACAGGAATGTCACTTCTGACCTGCCACAGGGAAAGCTGATAGCATCACTGTGCGTGATTTTCTAACACGCACAGTGAGTGGGTCAGACTCTGGTTTCCAATCTGACTCTGGCCACTTACAAGATGTAGAACCCTGGGTGGGTAACTTGCTCTCTCTGCTTCCATGTCCTCATACACAAAATGGGAGAAGAGCCTTTCTTCCTTGGGTGGTTGTGAATTACGTTAACTCACGTAAAGGACTCAGAATGATGTCTTTCAGTGCCCTGAGCACTCTATGTATTCTGCATTATTATTATCCAGGTCCGTCATTACAGATATTCCATGGTCTTGTAAAGAAACTGCATGACTAAGCATATTTCATATTTCATATATTTTGTTCTGTGGATCTAATCATGCATGGTCAGGGATGAAGGGAGAAAGGTTCTAAACTCTCATCTCCTAAATAAATAAAGATCCCCAAAGGAAAGCTATACAAACTATTACAATTCCATTTTCTCTTCTTTTAATGCCCATGATTTCTGAGCACTTGAAAAAAGATGATCCCTGGTTACCCACAGAGGCTAAATGCAGTAAATCTTAAATACTGTGTCATTATCACTTATTTACTTTTAAAAGTAATGTCATTAATATTCTTACTCCTGCATGCAGCCTGTATGTAAATTAGCAAGAACAAGTATTATTTAGAAATGAAATTATTTAATCTCCTACCTCCTAGAGAACATCTTAGAAAAGTAATAAAGGCACAGAGAATTTTGGTCTTTGCATAAATCTAAGATGAGAAGTTATGAAGTAAGGAGGTAAGTGGGCACCAAGGATAATTTTGCCAGTCTTGGTGGCTGCCCAGCTTCTGAATTCTCTGCCTGTGTTTCAAGAAGTCTTATTTGGTGCAGTGAGCTATCTTTATAGGATTTTCCAGGTGGTTCTGTGGTTAAGAATCTGCCTGCCAATGCAGGAGACTCGGGTTCAATCCCTGCATAGGGAAGATCCCCTAGAGAAAGGAAATGGCAATCCATTCCAGTATTCTTGCCTGGAGAATCCCATGGATAGAGGACTCTGTAAGGCTACAGTCCATGAGGTTTTCTAGAAGTTGGACATGACTGAGCATGCATGCCATCTTCACAGCCATTATACCCGCAGGAGTCCTAGCAATTACCAAGAGCTGGACTAGGATGAGCTGGATAGCCTCTCTGCAGCATCCAGGAAGTGACTGCTGTGATGCTGGGAGCAGCTCCAGGCTCCAAATTCTGCAGGGGAGGAAGTAAATCTCTTGGAGTACAGTGCCCATGCCAGTGATCTCTTCACTGGAAACCAACGTGACATTGGGCCTCATTCCTGGCTGCTTAAGCTCTGGGGTTAGTTTTCTGGCCCTGGTGGAGATTCTGTAAACTACTCAATTTATCTTTTTGAAAGAAAGTGAAAGTTGCTCAGTCATGTCCAACTCTTTGCAACCCCATGGACTACAGTCCATGAAATTCTCTAGGCCAGAATACTGTACTGGGTAGCCTTTCCCTTCTCCAGGGGATCTTCCCAACCCAGGGATAGAACCCAGGTCTCAGCACATTACAGGTGGATTCTTTACCAGCTGAGCCTTTTCAGTAAATTTCTTTTCTGCATACATCAATGATAGTAAGTTTCTGTTGCTTACAGCTAGAGACTTTGGTGGTCTGATATAGTGGCCCTGGATTTTTTTTTTTTTTTTTTTTTTTTAGCCAGTTAGTGCTTGCTAAGTTGCTTCAGTCATGCCTGACTCTGTGTGACCCTATGGACTGTAGCCCTCCAGGCTCCTCTGTCCATGTGATTCTCCAGACAAGGATACTAGAGTGGGTTGCCATGCCCTCCTCCAGAGGATCTTCCCAACCCAGAGATCTAACTCGTGTCTCTTATATAAGTTTCCTGCATTGGCAGGCAGGTTCTTTACCACAAGCACCACCTGGGAAGCCCTTTTTGAGCCAGACAGTCTCATAAATCTTGAAAAGTAGGAAGTGAAGTAACCTAAGCAGTTTTCCCTGGACTCTTCCTGATGAGAGTATATTGGGAAATTGCACGAATTTCTCAGTGCCAAGTATTGGGAAAGATATTGTCTTGATCCCAGTAGGTCAAAGCTAGGATAACCATGCAATAACAGTGTAGGAAAACTATCATCTAAGGACGGTCCATAGGCTAGTTCTCCAGCTTGCTGCTTCCAGGCTGAAATAAGATAGAGGAACTGTAAGCTCCCTTTCCTTCAATAATCCAATACGATCCTCAGGAAAGTGTTAACCTTTCCTGGAATAAATGTCCCCAGGGACTTCACCATGGAGTAGTAAGCTAGATTAGATTTCATCTAAGATCCCTTCCCAATATAATATGTTATTCCAGCTTTGGAAAACCTAAAGTGCAAAATATTGTCTGATGTCCACTAGCTCTAATTTTAAACTTCAGTACCACTTACTACCTAATGGGAAGGAGAAAGAATATTTGACATCACCGGTAAAATATCATGTGTGTTCACCAATTTTTCTTACCTAAGTTTTCAAGGACTATATTCAACACCTAGGAGGAACTCAATCAATACTGCTCTGAATTGAATTGAATTATGTCCACCGCTCCATTCAGCCAAGAACATTTTTTCCATGTTTTCAGCTTATCATCCTCACTGGTTCCCTGACTCTGTGTTCACCTTCTTCCTGACCCTAAATTCATTGGCATCACTTTAATCACTCAGTCTTCTTTGTCTGTCCCCTACAGACAAGCACATCTCAGCTTCAACCTGACCCCAGATCATCAATATTTTTTTCCAACTTTTTTTCTTCCTTTTCATCTATCTAGTCCAAAAACCAACCAGTCTCCAATTGCCCGAGCCTCTTTCTCAGAGTAGAGGGTCAGAAAATGTTTGTTGAATAAATAGGTCACTATCTCATAATGACTTTTTAAAAACTCATTGGCTAAATTAAAAAGTTTATCATTTTTCTGATATTTCCTGATGTTAATGAGCACATATTTTAAACTCCTCTTGACAAGTTAAAAAAAAAAAAAAAGATTTAAGATCTTTAAAACATCACTTAACATTTGTAATTTTTATTTTGGGTCCAAGAAGATGCCTAGAAATAAAACTTAAGAGGCTGTCTGTGATAAACATTCTATAAACTTTGAAAATGATAGCTCATTTTCAACACTATTGTTCATAGCTTATCATATTCCTCAAATTATGTGATGTAACAGTGAAGATTAGCATTGCTATAGGCAAAACTTACAAATAAATGCCTCTTTTCATAGCACTAAATAAATGAAGACTATGCCCTTTATTAATAAACCAGGGCCAATTTGTCCTTACATAAAAAGGTACTGGTGGTACATGATTAAGTAGGGACTTTCCCAATTTGGGACTTCCCTGGTGGCTCACATGGTAAAGAATCTGCCTGCAATGTGGGCGACCTGGACTCAATCCCTGGGTTGGGAAGATCCCCAAGAAGAGGGATGGCAACCCTCTCCAGTATTCTTGCCTGGAGAATTCCATGGACAGAGGAGCCTGGTGGGCTACAGTCCGTGGGGTTGCAAAGAGTCGGACATGACTGAGCGACTTTCATTTTTCCAATTTGCATTTGAACATGAAAGTACTAGTTGAGTTGTAAGCATCTCATCTTAATCACTCCATCACAGAATTTAGGGAAATAGTGTTACTTCCACTTTCCTCACAATGGCCCAGTTGTTTGATAAGATAGAGAGGAGCTGGATTCGTTGAAAGGATAACATCAAGTAGCCTTTAAAAATTTTAGCCACTAAAAAACCATTTCTATTAATTTTTATCTTTCTTCCTTCAGACATTAATAAATAGTTCCAGTGATAATTAGCAATCTTCCCTAATTACAGAAAATTGGCACTTCACAAATAATAAACTCTGATATTATCTAGTATAGTGCCAGTTTTCCTATTAATTTAGAAATTCAGCAATTATCACCAGTACTACATAGGTTAAAGTGTGTTGGATCCTAGGTAAACACCTTAAAATACCCAGCAATACAAGGTTTATTGACAAGGAAAGTTCAACATCAACTTTTAAAGAGAAAAATTTATTAGTGAGCACCCCTTGCTCTCGCAGCTCTGTGGGAAGATGTTCCCAGTTTGTTTTATTTCAGTCCAGCCCCTCAGATGACATCAGTCGCAGAATCTGGACAATGTGCCTCATGGTCAGTTGGAAGAAAACAGCAACAAAAATGTAAATTCTCAGATTGGAAAGTGGCATATTCAAAAGTGCTGTATCAGGTCTTAAACGGAAGTTGACATCAGTTTTCTTTTCTGGAGACAGAAATTCTCCAGGACCTTTGTTGGGTGAGAAATAATTGATGCACTTTTGTACTTATCAGTTCCTAACATGCAAATATTTTTTCCTGAATGCAAACCAATCTTTATGTGAACTGTGTTCTTGGGGTTCACCTTGCTGTTAAGAAGTCAGGAGTTGGAGAAGTACAGAATAACTCAGTTCATTTTGTAATGGCTTGTTTCATGCTGGCCCATCACAAGCCCCTAATTAACTCTGGTTAACACTAGGAGTCATCAGATTGACTCTTACTTTTTCATCTTAATGTGTGTCAGGCTTACTCTCAGCATAGTGTCACTTAGTTTTATCTGGAACCCATCCTCAGAAGTTCAACAGCTGAAAGCAAATGCTTGTCTAGGCTTCTCAGCTTTCAGAAGTCTTTCCTGAACTCAGCAATTCTGAGACCAAAATTTAGGCTGCATTTGCATGTCATAAAAATAACTATTTTTTTCTGAAATGTAGAAAATTCAGTCAACTGAATCAATCCACAGGAAGCCAAATCAGTTTGACAGATTTTTTTTCATTAAATTGACATATGTTATGTGTGTTATTCAATTCTCCCTCAAAAAAAAAAAAGGAAAAACAGGGTCAGGTTACAAGGGTGGTCAGATGTCTATTACTGTGATAAATAAAACTAGGGACTTCCCAGGTGGCTCAGTGGTAAAGAATCTGCCTGCCAGTGCAGAAGATGCAAGAGACATGGGTTCAGTCCCTGGGTTGGGAAGATCTCCTGGAGGAGGAAGTGGTAACCCAGTCCAATATTTTTGCCTGGAAAATTCCATGGACAGAGGAGCCTGGCAGTCTACAGTCCCAGAGGTCACAAAGAGTTGGACACAACTGAGCACACACACACACACAAATAAAATGACAGTTTCTGATAATGCCATTCAGCAATTAAGAACATGTGGAAAATCACACTATGACTATGTTGGAAAGCATCACAATTGATTTTCCACTTTCATGGAGGGAAGACAAGAGTGGAAGTGAACTTAAATTCCAAGAAAAGTTATTTAACATATACTACTCTATATAAAATATCTAACCAACAAGGACCTCTGTATAATACAGAGAACTATACCCAATATTCTGTGATAACATTTATGAGAAAAGAGTCTAAAAAGAATGAATATATTGTTTATGTGAATTAAATCTTTATCTTGCATTATGTGGCATCATAAGACAGTATAGCATCTAAAAATCAAGAAATAAGAGTATGACAATACTATTTTAAATTATGGGCATACAACCAATGAAGCTAACAGCAGACACCCAAAATTGTCACCTCTGGGGAGTAAGAATAGAGTAGGTGGGTGGGAGAACTTCTTCTCATGCACTTTTGAACTGTTTGATCTAAAATCAAATGATAAATTAAAATGTATGTTTTGCCAAAAACAGAATAGTATGTGTGGATGAGAAGTAAAGATAGCAATTGGAATATAACATATTTCCAGTAAGAGGAACAGGTTAAGGAGTGTCTGAAAGTTTAGATCCTATTTTATTCTTCCACTACCAGGCTGCCTTTGTTATAGCTGACTGGGACAGGTACCAGGACTTGTACAATCATAGCACAATGTTGGTCCTTGCTCTGACCTATTATCTTTTTTTCAAAACACCTGTCAAGGCTTTGTCATAAATTGTCACCTCCTTTCCCACTTTGTTTTGTGGCTGTTGAATTACTAGAATTATTTGGGTTAATGTACATGTTTCCTCATCTGCTTTTATAATAATAAATATGAATGACCTAATATATGTAAAGAACCTAAAACATGGTCGACACCTAATAAACATAAATTTTCTTTTCTCTGCCTGGGCTTCTGAACCCACTCATTACTTCTCAATGGAAGATTTAAGGAGAGAGATATAATCAAATTGAAATTTATGGACTGCAATTAAGCACTGCCATTTTCTTAAAACTTATGTCCTTTTATTACTAGAGTCCATAACGGATATTTGTTATCCAGAACTTTTGTTAATACATAAATACTCCTTTTTATTTGTATATCTGAAAAGAACTTCCCCACTGGCTTCCCAGGTGGCTCAGTGGTAAAGAATCCACCTGCTATGCAGGAGTCATAAGAGATGCAGATTTGATTCCTGGGTGGAAGATCCCCTGGAGTAGGGCATGGCAGTCCACTCTAGTATTCTTGCCTAAGAAATCCCATGGACAGAGGAGTCTGGAAGGCTATAGTCCGAAGGGTCACAAAGAGTCAAATAGGACTGAAGCAACTTAGCACACATAAGAACTGGTATATTGAAATTATTTTAGTGTATAATATTCTCAAAAGGACATTCAGTAGTTTTTGTGGAGTATTTAAGAGGCAACCAAGATTGAGGAGCACCCAAACAGTTAATCTATGGAAGATCAAAGTCACACCATCGTGTTAGGACAAACTGAGAAAACAAGGGATGGGAATTCAGAGTTCCTGAATACTTGTGTTTGGTTGCTCTTACTGTGTACAATGAAAAACAAATCCTTTTGTGATTCAAACATTAAGGAAAAAAACATTCTAGAGAGCTCTCACTGTCATCAATTATGTATATTGCTGAAAATGTTAATTTATTGTAGTTATTTTCTTAGCCATATGGACAGTTTATTCTTAGCAATGACAGCTAACAACACTCTCTTTTTCAGGTGGTTGTGTGGTCGCTAAGGCTAGTCCACCAGGCTCCTCCGACCATGGGATTTCCCAGGCAAGATTATGGGAGTAGATTGCCATTTCCTTCTCCAGGAGATCTTCCTGATCGCAGGGATCAAGCTTGCATCTCCTGCATTGCAGGTGGATTCTTTACTGACTAAGCCACCAGGGAAGTCCTTCAGTTACTGGAGTGTTAGCTAACAGATGAACAAAGACATCAGGATACCTGGCTGAATTTTCCTCATTTCTTTGGGATTCCTGGAATCACAGAGGCGTTGAAATAATCCCTTTGAGTCAGATGCATTCTACTCTCTGGTAAATGACTGGTGAGCATCTGCTTAAGAAGTTCACTTGAAAGAAATCTGATGAAAGACAATGTCTTGATCACCTACAGTCTTCCTCAGTTTATGCACATTGGGCTCTGGATAGGAAAAAAAGAACTTTCCAGAGCATGAACCAAGCATCTGTACTATTTTCACCCCCACCTCAATTCTGAATCCTTTGAAAAATAGGAGTTTAAAGTAATGTTGTGAGACTTAGAAAATGAACTTATGGTCACTGGGAGAAAGGGATAGTTAGGAAGTTGGGGATAGACATGTACCCACTGCTCTATTTAAAATGGATAACCAACAAGGATCTATTGCATAGATCAGGGAACTCTGCTCAGTGTTATGTGGCAGCCTGGATGGGAGAGCGGTTTGGGAGAGGTGGATACATATGTATCCATAGCTGAGGCCCTTCACTGTTTACCTGAAACACTCATGACATTGTTAATGGGCTATTCCCCAAGACAAAATAAAAAGTTCAAAAAAAAAAAAATAAAATGCTGTTATGAAAAAAAAAACTGATCTCAGTTGTCATAATCTAAAAGACACTGTGCTGTAGGGAAATAATCACCTGAGAAATTTCTTTAAAGAGAACACACTTCCCAGATGCCTTCAGTGTCAGTGGTCACACTTTATAATGTGGGATATCTCTGCTTACACGGAGCTATTTCAATAAAGTTGTTGAATTTCAGATTGTGAAGCCCACTAGTCACTGGCTTATGGAATTTTTATATTGGTATATCCTGCTACAAAAAAAAAAAAAAAAAAGCTTTATCTGTGGATAGAGTAAGTGCTACCTATTTGTAAAATCCCAAACGGGTCTCCCTGTGCCAAAGCCTATTATCTTACCATTACAGCCCCATGTCTTTGAGTCCTAAAAACTTTCTGTTTTCAGAAGTTCCCTATTATACTTGTATGCACAGCTCTTCAAGCTTGTGTTTCTAAAATTGTAGTAGATCTACCACCTGGCACATGCAGAATTGTGTCAAGGGAATGAGAAGCTATATAATAAATATGACATCTCCTGGAAAATAAATTTCACTTTAAGATTTCTAAGGCAGTAATTTAAATGAAAATTTAAACATTTTTATATTGAAATATATGTATATATTTATATTATTGAAGAGAATTCTAAGTGTGTGTGAATTGTCTGGCTAAAACCCAAAATTTCAAATAATTTTGAGGATATGGAGTTTGTGCTAGTGATTTTTATTTGTTTATTTCAAGTGGCACACAGGACCCAGGTGGCTTAAATGCAAAAGGAACATATTTGCTTCATATGAATGAAAAGTGCAGGAACAGGACTGGTTTCAGGTATAGCTTGTCCAGAGGCTCAAAAAAATGTCTCCTAGACATTGTTTATTTTCATCCTCTCTCAGAATATTCTCTCCTCCATATTGACTTCATTCTTATAATCAGAAGATGAGTACCAGAGCTTCAGGCTGTATATCTTCTTTGTCTTAAATAACAGGGGGAAAAAAGCAAGTGTCTCTCCTAGAAATCTCAGGAAAAAAGACACTGTGAATCTTACTGATTCCAGTTGGGTCACCGAATGAATAATGGTGGCCAGTTATAGAATTAACCAAACCTCACAACCCCCTAGAACTTCAGTGGAAGTCTATAAATTGAGAGTGAAAGAATTCCCACCCCACTAGAAAAATTATGGGATGTTTTCCAGAATAAAAATGAATTAGGGGACTCCCTGGTGGTCCAGTGGCTAAGACTCCATGCTCCCAGTACAAGGAGTCTGGGTTTGATCCCTGGTCAGGGAACTGGATCCCACAAGCTACAACCAAGAGTTTGCATGGCACAACTACAGGTCTTGCAGAATGCATCTAAGACTGGTGCTGCCAGAATAAATAAATAAAATTTTTAAGTGAATAATGCTACATGGCATGTTTTACATACACACGCATCACTGTTACCATGCCTCATCTCATACACATGTACACCTTCCCAGGTTCAGTGCCGCGTCTCAAGAGGTGTGCTGGTGGAAAAAATCTGAGACACACTGCTTTAACTTACCCACCCAAACTTTAGCAGGGATTAATAGCTGGTGGAATCTAGCCCTGCTCACTGGCAATAGAACTCAGATTAGTAGGGCTTCCCAAGTGGCTCAGTAGTAAAGAATACAGGAGAGGTGAGTTTGATTCCTTGGTCTGGAAGACCCCCTGGAAAAGGGCATGGCAACCCACTCCAGTATTCTTGCCTGGAAAATCCCATGAACAGAGGAGTCTGGTGGGCTACAGTCGTGGGGTTACAAAGGTCAGACGTGACTTAGCAATTAAACCACCACCTGGATCAGAGGCTTCTAGTACTACACTGACAGTAGGTGCATCAGAGACCCTTAACTGTGTTCCCCCATGACTCCTGATTTCCTTTATTTCTTGTCTCACCTAATTACTTGCTGTGTGTGTTAGTCGCTCAGTTGTGTCTGACTGCTTAGAATTCCATGGACTGTAGCCTGCCAGACTCCTCTGTCCATGGGATTCTCCAGGCAAGAATACTGGAGTGGATTGCCATTCCCTTCTCCAGAGGATCTTCCTGACCCAGGAATCGAACCTGGGTCTCCCACATTGCAGGCAGATTCTTTATTGACTGAGCTCCCAGGGAAGCCAAATGACTTACTGATGGAAGGTAAACCTTGCTGACTTAGCATAGGCAGAGCTGGAAGAGTATTTTCAGGACAAGAGGCTATTTTGAACTCATCTTCAAGGTTGGCCAAGACAATTAAACAGTATAATGAACCATAATAATGACACTGCAGAGAGTTGCAAAGTGCAAGATTATCAGTGCTGAATTCAAAGAGCATCTGATCCTCTGGGCAGATCATACAACTGGGAAATTCTTTGCTAACTGGATAAAACTGTTTCTCTTAAAACTTTAATAGCAGTGAGTTTTATTCCATGTACTATATACAGCACTATATTTTCCCTCACTCTTCTTTCTCCAAAAGCAGGAATCCCACTCTGCCTCAAGAGACTACATTAAGAGTATGGTAGGCAATTTATAGTCTGGTTAACTACTTGTTAAATATAGGACAGGCAGTGGATCTTGCTAGTTGTCTATCCATTATCCAGTCTTTTCTTCTCTTATTAGGAGAGAATACAGATTTTGTTTAAGGTGGCAATGTGCCCAGAAAAATATACCTTCCATCTGTTTTTTAGTCGCTCAGTTGTGTTCAACTCTTTGCGACCCTATGGACTGCGGTACAACAGGCTTCCCTGTCCTTCGCTATCTCCTGGAGTTTGCTCAAACTCATGTCCATTGAGTCAATGATGCCATCGAACCATCTCAACCTCTGTCATCCCCGTCTCCTCCTGCCTTCAATCTTTCCCAGCATCAGGGTCTTTTTCAATGACTTGGCTCTTCACATCCAGTGGCCAAAGCATTGGAGCTTCAGGTTCAGTATCAGTCCTCCCAAGGAATATTCAGGGTTGATTTCCTTCAGGACTGACTGATTTGATCTCCTTGCTGTCCAAGGGTCTCTCGAGTGTGTTCTCCAGACCTACAGTTCAAAAGCATCACTTCTTCAGCACTCAGCCTTCTTTACGGTCCAGTCCACACATCCGTATGTGACTACTGGGCCCTCCATAATTCCAACCTTAGTCACAGATCAAGGTGACCTTTGGGCACACTTCTGTCCACAGAGATATAAGCAGGTTTCTGGGGATTTCTGGAAATATTTTCAATTTTTTGTAGTACCACCTCTTTTTGTCCCATTTCGATGACTGCCTGACATAT
>NW_011494748.1:181487-190494 GCF_000754665.1 Bison bison bison | reverse complement strand
TATAGACAGCAAGGTGGAGCTGAAACTTCCATTCTGTGACCATGGGGGTAAAACCATATGTGTGTCAAGGGAAGTACAGGGCAGGAAAGCACCTCAAACAATGGCAGAATGTGCTGTCTAGTCTTAACAGTTAGATGAAAACCTCAATGTATATTGTATGAAGCTGCGATAATTGAGTTTCCCTCTATTTCAGGCAGTCAAATATATTCTTAATCAATAAAGTCCATTTTTAAAAATTCTGCAAAATCTATTGATTTCTCACAATAGCAGAAAAAACATTAGTTCAAAATAATTCATTCCATTGGGAGTTCAGCCTGTAAAATTTCTCCCTGTTTTCCAAGGCCATTTTAATACTGACATCTTGGACAAGCTTTCTGAAATTCACTTTCTCCATCTCTAGAGTGCCATTAACATATTACTTATTTATTACTTATTCCTAAGGTTGTTGTGAGGATTAAATAGAATAATCTGCAAATATTCCCGGGTAAAAAATAAGCACTAAAAATATGAAATTCGTTTTTGTTAATTATTCTTGGATAATCTAGACGAGAAGGAAATACACCCAAAGGCACGTGTGCTTGTGCTCAGTCGCTCAGTCATGTCTGACTCTTCATGACCCATGGACTGTAGTCCGCCAGGTTCCTCTGTCCATGGGATTCTCCAGGCAAGAATACTGGAGTGGTTGCCTTCTCCGGGGGAATCTTTCCGACCCAGGAATGGAACCCACATCTCTTGCATCTCATACACTGGCAAGTGAATTCTTTACCACTAGCATCACCTGAGAAGCCAAAAAAGCACATAGTAAACCCTTAATAGGCATTTATGGATAAATGTTTAACAGTGGTTGTGTAGTTGTTGGAAGCAAAAGAGCTGGTGATTCTTTTCTCCCTTTTTCTGCTTTGTCTAAATTTTATTGAATAAACGTATTTATTGTTTTATAAGAACATTTGATTCACCTCTTCATCCACTCTAAATCCCTAATGATCAAAATACATATAGATAATACTTAGTCTAATATAATTCCATTTAACAAATATATTTAATAAATGTTTAATATATTTATTTCATATTTATCAAGTGTAGATTTATAACATAGCTGAAGCTTTATTTAAAAGGCTGAGTATGTTAGAACAAAGAGGAAAATGCAATGATGCCTCCATGAATACAAACACATAGGCACATAGACATACACAAAAAGACACAAATTATAATAATAAGCTATCTGAACAAGACACCCCTAAACCATGGCATCCGGAGTTTAAAAATAAATATGTATTCTATAAATAAAGCAAGTATGACAATATTACTATCTGACACAAAATTCAAGGTGACAAGCATCAAATAGAACAAAGGTAAATATTTCATACTGCCAAATTGAATAATCCACTATAAAGAAATAACAATTTTGAACTTTTATGAACCTCACTGAACAGCTTTGAAATATATAATAGAAAAACATTATATAAAAGGGAAAAAATCTACAATCATAGTTGAAGATTTATTGTTCCTCTTTCAAAAATCAACAAATCAAGCAAGAATCAAGAATCAAGAATCAAGCAAAGAGCTTCAATTATATAATTAATAATATGATCTGTTTTTATATAATAAAATACAGCAAATATTGTGCTGCTATATTAAGAATTAAGAATTTCTGTGTATGAAAAGTAGAATTAAAAATAAAAAGACACAGCAAACACTTGTAATGTTAAATTGGAGTTAGTATTAAATCATAAACTTTTTTTTTTTAAGTGTGAGAGAATCGATTACCACTTACTGTGCCTTGCTAGAATGTTAAAATCTCTTTAGATGGAAGGAACATAATATTGGTAAGAAATTTAAATTTATATAAAGAAAGGGAGAGCACTGAAAAAGAATAAGCGGAGATAAACTAAAACCCTTTATTTTACTTTTACTTGGTTCTTAATTATCTAGTAGATAACTCTTTTTTTTTTCAAAACAATAGCAACAATGTATTCAATAATTTGTGTGTGTGCTAAGTCACTCAGTCTTGTTCTACTCCTTGCTACCCTATAGACTATAGCCTGCCAGACTCCTCTGTCCATGGGATTCTCCAGGCAAAAACACTGGAGTGGGTTGCCATGCCCTTCTGGCGATCTTCCTGACCCAAGGATCAAACCTTGCTTTCAAGTCTCCTGCATTGGCAGGCGGGTTCTTTACCCCTAGCACCACCTGAGAAGCCCCTATATAGGTATTTGGGAATGCTTGTATGCAAGTGAAGGAATGAGGAATACAAGGAATGAGGGAGAAGGAATTAGGGTAATTTTGCTATAATAAGGTACTCACTACCAATGAAGTGGCATAGCTTTCTTGGATTAGTTGTAAATATATACAGCAAACTCTAGGGCAAGAACTAAGATAGAAAAAAAAAAAAAATGAAGTGCAACCGCTATGCTAAGAAAGGAGAGAAAATAGGGCCATCTAAAATATTCAATTAAAACCCAAGGCAGAGGGACTTTCCTGGCCATCCAGTACTCACACCCCATCCACCTTCCAGTGCGGGGGGTGTGAGTACGATCCTCGGTTGGAGAGCTGAGATCCCACATACCTCGTGGCCAAAAAACCAAAACACAGAGTGGGAGCAATATTGTGACAAATTAAATAAAGGCTTTAAAAATGGTCCACATCAAAAAAAAAAATTCTTAAAAAAAATGGCAGAAAAAGAATGAAAGACAAAAAGAGGAACGAAGAATAAGAGTTACAGCTAGTAAAATGTAACAAATAGGGTAGATATTAATGCAAGCATATCAATGACCACTTTGAACACTGACAGTATAAAAACACCAGTTAAAAGACGGAGATTGTCAGGAATTCCCTGGTGGTCCAGTGATTAGGACTTCGTGCTTTCACTGCAGGGGTTCAGGTTTGATCCCTTGTCAGTGAACTAAGAGCCCACATGTAAAAAATAAATAAATAAAATAAAAGACAGAGAGGTTCAAAGTGGATCGATGAACAGGACCCAACTGTCTGTCATTTACATGAAGCCCACATTATATATATTGGGTCCATTAGATTAAAAATAAATGGATGAAAAAATACGTACCATGCTAATACCAATCAAAAGAAGGACTAGCTGTCTTAATCTCAGAGAGAGCAAACTTCAAAGAAAGGAAAGTTAGAAGGGATAAAGATAAAGAAGGGAATTACATAATGATAAAGGGGTCAATTCTCCAAGAAGACATAACAATCTTTAATGTGTATGCACCTAAGAGCAGAGCATCTAAATATGTGAGGCAAAAATTGATAAAACTACAAGGAGAATAAATGAATCCACAATCATAGTTGGAGACGTCAACACCCTTCTATCACAGATGGAAAGATTCAGCAGGCAAAAAAAAAAAAAAAATCAATAAGGACTTAGTTGAACTCAACAGCACCATCAATCAACTGGATATAATTAACATCTATTGACTGCTTCATCCAACAACAGCAGAATACACATTCTTCTCAAGCTCACATGAAACAATCACCAAGAGAGACCACATTCTGAGTCATAAAACATACATTAACAAATTTAAAAGAATAAAAATCATACAATGTCTGCTCCCAGACCACAATGGAATTAAGCTAGAAATCAATAACAGAGAGACAGCTAGAAAAAAACACACTTCTAAATAACATGGGTCAAGAAGAAAAATCTCAAGAAAAACTTTAAAATATTTTGAACTAAATTAAAATGAAAATGTAACATCAAAATTAGTGGGATGCAGTGAAAGCAGTGCTTAAAGGGAAATTGATAGCATTGAATGTGTACTTAGGAAAGACAAGGACAGGGGTGAGCAGAGGGGGCATTGCGAGAAGGAAATGGCAACCCACTCCAGTGTTCTTGCCTGGAGAATCCCAGGGACGGGGGAGCCTGGTGGGCTACAGTCCACGGGGTCACACAGAGTTGGACACGACTGAAGTGACTTAGCAGTAGCAGCAGCAGGTCAAACAGTACAAACTTCTAGTTATAAGATAAATAAAGTCTAGGGATGTAATGTGGAAAGTGACAACTATAGTTAACAATGCTGTGTAGTATATTTGAAAGTTAAGACAGTAGATCCTAAGAATTCTTATCATAAGAAAAAAAAACACATTTTTTCTTTTTTTATAACTATATAAAACGATGGATGTTAATTACACTTACTTTGGTAATCATTTCACAATATATATAAGTAATATCATTATGCCCTATGCCTTAAACTTACACAATGCTGTATGTCAATTACATCTCAATAAAAATAGGGGGTGAACAGAAGAAAAATCTAATACTGAGCACCTAAGTTTCCACCTTAGGAAACTAGAAAAAAATCCAGCAAATTCAACCGAAAGTCAGCAGAAAAAAAATGATAAATATGTATAGCAGAAATCGATAACACTGAAAACAGGGAATTAACAGAGAAAATCAATAAAACCAAAAGATAGTTGAAAAGATCAGTAATCTATAGGCCTCTAGCCAGAACAACTAATAAAAAAAGAGAGTGGACACAAATTACTAATATTAGAAATGAAAGAAGGCAATGGGTTTTTAGATCCAATACCAAAAATATAACCCATGAAAGAAATGTCAGATAAGCTGCACTTCATTTAAATTTAAAACTTCTGCTCTGCAAAAAACAGTGTTAAGAGAATGAGAAGACAAACCACACACTGGGAGAAGATATTTGGTAAAGACATATTTTATTTGATAAAGGACTGCTAGCCAAAATGTACAAAGAACTCTTAAAATTTAACAACAAACCCCCAAAGAACCCTATTTTAAAAATGGACCAAAGACCTTAACAGACATTTCATCAAAGAAGATACAGATAGCAAATAAGTATATGAAAAGATCCTTCACATCATATGCCATCAGGAAATGCAAATTAAAATAATAAGCTAGCTAGTATGTGCTCAGTCATGTCTGACTCTGCAACTGCATGGGTCCATGGGATTCTCCAGGCAAGAATACTAGAGTGGGTTGCCATTTCCTGCTCCAGGGGATCTTCCTGACCCAGAGATAGAAACTGAATCTCCTGCATCTCACCATTAGCAGGCAGATTCTTTACCACTAGCACCACCAATGGGATACTACTATTGCACCTATTAGAATGGCCAAAATCTGGAACACTGAGAGCTCCAAATGCTGGTGAGAATGTGGAATGACAGGAATTCTCATTTATTTCCGCTGCAAGAGCAAAATGTTATAGCCACTTTGGAAGATAGCTTGGCAGTGTCTTACAAAACTAAACACATTTTTATATAATCTAACAATCATGCTCTTTGACATTGTTAGTGGGAATGAAAATGCTACAACCACTTTAGAAACATGTTTGGCAATTTTTTACAGTTAAACCTACACTTAGCATTCAACCCTGAAACTCCATTGCTAGAAATTGAAAGACAGAAACTGAAAACATGCATTCACAAAAAGCCTCGCTAAACGTCCATCAACTAGTGAATGAACGTACAGTTGTGGTATATCCATACAATATTAATAAAATGGTCCCTGGCAATGAAAAGTGAATTAATGATACATGTAATAATATGGATGAATGCCAAAAGCATTATTTCAAATGAAGAACGCAGGAACAAATGACTACAGAGTTTATACCATTTATATGACGTTGTGTAACTGTCACATTTATTCCCCAAGCACGTTTCCCTGATTCTATGTGAAATACGCTTTTCCTCCTCACCTGAAAAATTCCACTCATTATCACAGTACAAGCCTACACCAAAAAAAAAAAAAGCCTACACCAAAATATATCAATCATTTGTTTCTGACACAACTTTCTGGAAGTTTATAGAAATTACATTTTTTAAAAAAAAGTTTCTTATCTCTATTTTCCCCAGAAAATGTGAATTCCTCAAGGGCAAGGAAGCTCTCTCCTTTGTATTCTTAGCATTTGACAATGACTGATACATGGTACAATCTCGATCCCTGTTGAATAATATGTTTAGTTTTCTGTATTCCAGATTTCCTCTCAGGCAGCATTTCTATAATGAAAAGCAATGAAACTACAACTAAGTTGTTTCTATTTTAACTTATTGGTATTGTCTAATCCCCAGGGTAGGAAACAGAAACCTACTCCAGTACTCTCCTGGAGAATTCCATGGACAGAGGAGCCTGGTGGGTTACAGTCCACAGGGTCGCAGAGAGTCGGATACGACTGAACCACTGAGCACACATATTGTCTAATTATATAAAATAATCAAAAGATCCAGTGGCTATCTTAGCTTAAGGATGTACAGGAGAATTTTGTTATTTTTGTATGTGAAAATACAGTTTTTCTCTTGGTCATTTGATAGAAGAAACGAAGTCATTTCTTCTCCTTTCTTGCTTCCTTCTTCCCTTCCTTCCTTCCTTTTTTATTCTTGTCAGTATTTCCAGCTAAGGAAATTAAATGAGGTCATATTTAAATTAAGACAAGAAAGATAGAAAAATCTATTTAGTGGACACAGAAAATTTTGACAGCTACTGTATGATCAAGCTGGTGATAATTATATTTTCACAGACACGCTGCTGCTGATATTTAAGCAAAATACATTGAGAAGAAAAGAAATGATGGTAGAAACATGGCACTTCATTTCTATTTTCAAGAAAATTCCAAATTCCAAAAACTTCTTTAGAAAAGACCACCATGAATTCTCATTTTGTTAGGCTTGATTGGTCCTGAGAAAATCAAGGTTTTGTTTTTTAAGATATAAACATGTGTCTATCTACACAGACATAATTAAGAAAAGTGGGCATAGCTAAAACAACTTTTATAGGTTAATAAAACATGCTTTTATTTAAGGGCTTAAAGGTAGAAGGACTATGAAATATGGAGCTAACAACAACATTTAAAATAACCAACAGGAACAAAAAGAAAGTAGAAAACTAAGATCAAATGAATATAAAATGAATTTATAAACATATACACTTTTAGGGGAAAACTATTTTAAAGTGTAACTTTAATACTGTATAGCACACAAACAAAATACAATAAAAGGTAACAAAATAAAAATTTTCACTACTAGAATAAACAAGGAAATCCGAAAATATGAGCTCCCCACAAAGTTTGCTAAAACTAGTCTTCATGCAATCTATGTGTAGATAATCTTGGGCTGTGGGACCACTTAGAGGAGAAGAAGATTGAGTAACACATCTTAATACTCATAATCTAAAATCAACAAAAGTGGAAACAGTGGCAGATTTTATGTACTTGAACTCCAAAATCACTGCAGACAGTGACTGCAGCCACAAAATTAAAAAAACAAAAACAAAAACACTTGCTACTTGGAAGAAAAGCTATGACAAACCTAGAAACTGTATTAAAAAAGCAGAGACATAATCTTGCTGACAAAGGTCCATATAGCCAAAACTATGGTTTTTCCAGTAGTCATGTATGGACGTGAGAGTTGGACCATAACGAAGGCTGAATGCCAAAAAATTGATCCTTTCAAAAGGTGGTATTGGAGGAGACTCTTGAGAGTCCCTTGGACTGCAAGGAGGTCAAACCAGTCCATCCTAAAGGAGATCAATCCCACATATTCTTTGGTAGGACTGACACTAAAGCTGAAGCTGCAGTGCTTTGGCCACCCGATGCGAAGAGCCAACTCATTGGAAAAGCCCCTGATGCTGGGAAAATGAAGGCAGGAGAACGGGGTGACAGAGGATGAGATGTCTCATAGAAAATTCTCTTTCTCCACTTGAACTTCCTCCAAAATAAAATATTTGTAGATGTGAAGAAATTTTAAAGTAGCCCGGAGGGGACCTTGCAATGTCTGGGCTCTTGAGAGATTTGAACTTCAAAGGCTTATGGAAGGGATGTCAACAACCTGAGGTCTCTGAGTCTCCGGAGACATTTGGGTTAAAAGGAGTGGAGTCCTTTCTAGGGCCATGAGCTTCAAAGAACATAGTACATCCCAGAAGAGAAGCTGGGGCTAACTGTTCAGGACTGACTCCAGCAAAGGCAGAGGAGTTGTCTGAGTTCCTGTTTGAGTTCCTTTTTCTGCTGCTCCTGTTTATATAGAGGCAAAATTTCAAGACAAAGTCATGTCTATAAATTACGAAGATGATTTTGGAGTTAACCATTTATCTTTGCTGCATCTCTTGGGGCCTAACCCAAGGAAAAAGGGACATTGTTTGGGGCAGTCAGGCACTTTAATACCTTCCATGCAAATCCCGGAGGGGAAATTTGCAGGGGAAAATAATCTCCAGCACAAATGATGAAAATGCACAACTTGAGGTCTTTAAAAGTCCAGGAGATACAGAAAGGAACAGACTTACAATGAAGAGAGTCCCCCCCGCAAATGCCATGAAATGGGTGTTTATAGTATAACCAAGTTCACCTCAACACAAAATATAATACACAATATTAATTTTTCACCATTAATCTGATTACTCTGAACTCTGGGACAAACCAGCTGCCCTAATGTATAGCTCTCTCTGGAACATATAACACTTAAGGTTAGAATCTTAATAAGTGAGGGTGGTGACGATCACCTAAATATGTTCTTTTAAATTTTAAACTGAGATAATACAGAGCCTGACATACAAGAAATGTGGGATAAGTGGGTTTCATTTTTCTATAAATATCTATTCTCCATCACCCCAACTTCTCCTTTCTGCACATTCTTCCTTGTCATGGTGCTCAGTAGTGTCTGACTCTTTGTGACCCCATGGACTTTAGCCCACAAGGTTCCTCTGTCCATGAAATTTTCCAGGCAAGAATACTGGAATGGGTTGCCATTTCCTTCTCCAGGGGATCTTCTCAACCCAGGGACTGAATTCACTGTCTGTTGTGTCTCCTGCATTGGCAGATGCATTCTTTACAACTGAGCCACCAGGAAATTCCACATTCTTCCTTCAGTTCAGTTCAGTTCAGTTCAGTCGCTCAGTCATGTCCGACTCTTTGTGACTCCATGAATCGCAGCACGCCAGGCCTCCCTGTCCATCACCAACTCCCAGAGTTCACCCAGACTCACGTCCATCGAGTCAGTGATGCCATTCAGCCATCTCATCCTCTGTCGTCCCCCTGTC
>NW_011494748.1:177353-181387 GCF_000754665.1 Bison bison bison | reverse complement strand
ATGCCATTCAGCCATCTCATCCTCTGTCGTCCCCTTCTCCTCCTGCCCTCAATCTCTCCCAGCATCAGAGTCTTTTCCAATGAGTCAACTCTTTGCATGAGGTAGCCAAAGTACTGGAGTTTCAGCTTTAGCATCATTCCTTCCAAAGAAATCCCAGGGCTGAGCTCCTTCAGAATGGACTGGTTGGATCTCCTTGCAGTCCAAGGGACTCTCAAGAGTCTTCTCCAACACCACAGTTCAAAAGCATCAATTCTTCAGCACTCAGCCTTCTTCACAGTCCAACTCTCACATCCATACATGACCACAGGAAAAACCATAGCCTTGACTAGACGAACCTTTGTTGGTAAAGAAATGTCTCTACTTTTGAATATGCTATCTAGGTTGGTCCTAACTTCCCTTCCAAGGAGTAAGCATCTTTTAATTTCATGGCTGCAGTCACCATCTGCAGTGATTTTGGAGCCCCCAAAAATAAAGTCTGACACTGTTTCCCCATCTATTTCCCATGAAGTGATGGGACTGGATGCCACGATCTTCATTTTCTGAATTTGAGCTTTAAGCCAACTTTTTCACTCCCCACTTTCACTTTCATCAAGAGGCTTTTTAGTTCCTCTTCACTTTCTGCCATAAGGGTGATGTCATCTGCATATTTGAGGTTATTGATATTTCTCCCGGCAGTCTTGATTCCAGCTTGTGCTTCATCCAGTCCAACATTTCTCATGATATACTCTGCATATAAGTTAAATAAACAGGGTGACGATATACAGCCTTGACGTACTCCTTTTCCTATTTGGAACCAGTCTGTTGTTCCATGTCCAGTTCTAACTGTTGCTTCCTGACCTGCATACAAATTTCTCAAGAGGCAGATCAGGTGGTCTGGTATTCCCGTCTCTTTCAGACGGACCTTTAATGGCCCCCAAATTCCTGATGGCATCAAAAGCCAGTGTCAGAAAGACCCACCAGTGGATTATTAGGGACAGTGGTCTCTATGCTGCTCTTTAAGTTCTGGATGTGGAATATGGATCAGTTGGGGTTACATTTGAGTAGAGATGGAGATTCAGAGCAGAGATTTAATAGCAAGTCAGAGAACGTCTCCCAGAGCAGCTTGTTAATTACATGTACCAAACACTGTAATAACATAGCATCTATCCATCCAGGAAGTGTTCCTTTACTTGTTGTTTGAAAGCAATGATTTCCATAGTTGACTTGTGTACAATTATTCCTTCAGTGACTAAGTGTCTGTTTAAAGTAGTTCGAGAGCTCAGAAAATACCCTCTGATGTGACTACATGGCAGGAATAGTACTTAGAATATTTTAAAATTGACTCTAGAATTCGAGTTCACAGACATTTATCAAGGGCCTTCTTCAGGTACCCTCAGGTGCTGGGAGAGTAAAGACAAATAAGACAGGATAGGGTTTCCCCTCAAGAAGCTCAGAGACAAACGAGCAGGTGACTTAGTACCATGTGAAATGACATGCTGTGATAGAGAAGGGGCACTAGATCCAGCCATCCTGGGAGAGAGAGGATGGAGAGGGACTGTTCATAAGAGGTGATATATGGAGAGAGTCTTAGGGGGTGACACAAGCCAAACAGTTTGCAGCAGAACAGAGTGTTCAAGGAGGGAGCAGGGTAGAGAGCGTAAATCGACTGTGGTCAGAGGAAGTAAGTGTCAGTACGTGGAGAACCTTGATTTCGTATTATGCAAAGGAGCTTAGAATTCAGACTAAAATGGACAAGGTGCTTCTGAGAAGATTATTAGAGGGAAAGTGAAAGTTGATCAGTTGTGTCCAACTCTGTGAAACCGCATGGACTGTACAGTCCATGGGATACTCCAGGCCAGAATACTGGAGTGGGTAGTTTTCCTTTCTCCAGGGGATCTTCCCAACCCAGGGATCAAACCCAGGTCTCCCATATTGCAGGTGGATTCTTTACCAGCTGAGCTATTAGGGAAGCCCCCTAAAGACTTCAGAGGGATGTCATGGTTAAATCTACCTTTTAGACAGATGACTCTGATACTCCATTTAATCAGATTTGGTGCTGCTGTTAGGAGGTTATGGCAGTGGTCCAAACAAAAGCTATTAATGGCCAAATTTAGGATAGGGCTATAGGTTCAAAGATAGGTTGAAAACATACATGAAGGAGAAATCATGATACTTATTCATTATACATGGAAGGTATAAGTCCTGGGTTCTTTACTTGAGCAAATATTAATACCAACACCAATGACAAGGATATAAGAATTCTTTGAAGCAATACACTGCTGTCTAATTTCAAGGGATATACAGCATGTTGATGGAGAGCATGAGCTTTTCAGCCAGAGTGGCTTGGTTCAGATTCCATCTCCATTGTTTAAAACCTACATTAACTTGGATGAGTGCCTCCATTCTTCTATGCAATTTTCTCATCTATTGAAAGGTGATGATACTGGCAGTACCTGCATGTTGGGATTGTTATGAGGATTACATAAAGAAATATATGTGATATGCTTAGAATAGTTTCTGACACCGCAGTCAGTAAACAACTATAAGTACATATATGAAAAACACTCAAGGCCAGAAGATAACTGGAGTAAAACCCACACTGCAGTAGACACCAAAGTTCAAAGACAGAGATAGCAAGTAGAACATGAGGTAGATCAAAGGGAGAAGGGTGGCATTAGAAAGTCCAAAGAGGAGTTTTAAGGAGAAACAGTGAGCAAGTATTAGATGATGCTAAGAGTTTAAGCAAAGTCAACACAATAAAGGACTTTATTTTTTTTTCTTTTTTTTAATTTTATTTTATTTTTAAACTTTACAAATTGTATTATATGGGGAGGATGGGGAACACATGTATACCTGTGGTGGATTTATTTTGATATTTGGCAAAACTAATACAACAAAGGACTTTAAAGGTAGCAGGTAGGAACACAATGAAATAAATTATCCTTTCCTTCAGATGAAGCTCTATTGTGTTTGGGAAGTCTTAATTTCTAAAAATTTATTGGAGGATAAATGCTTTACAATGTTGTGTTGGTTTCTGCTGTACAGCCAGTGTAAATCTGCTGCAAGTATACATAGACCAGGAATATCCTGGTGGCTCAGACAATAAAGAATCTGCCTGCAGTGCAGAAGACCTGGGATGGATCCCTGGGTTGGGAAGATCCCCTGGAAAAGGAAATGGTAACCCAGTCCAGTATTCTTGCCGAGAGAATTCCATTTATAGAGGAGCCTGGCAGGCTGCAGCCCATGAAGTAGCAAAGAGTTGGGCATGACTGAGTAACTAACACTTTCACTTTCATACATAGATCCTTTCCCTCTTGAACCTCCTTCCACCTCCCACATCCTACCCCTCTAGGTTGAAGCGCTATTGTATTTTGAAAGCAAAAATTATGACTGCTTTTCTCTTAGAATTCCATCTCACCAAACCAATAAAAGATATAAGAGTAAATGTCATGTGGGACAACTGGCTAACTCTTTCAGTTCAGTTCAGTCGCTCAGTCATGTCCGACTCTTTGCAACCCCATGAATCGCAGCACACCAGGCCTCCCTGTCCATCACCAACTCCCAGAGTTCACTGAGACTCATGTCCATCAAGTCGGTGATGCCATCCAGCCATCTCATCCTCTGTCGTCCCGTTCTCCTCCTGCCCCCAATCCCTCCCAGCATCAGAGTCTTTTCCAATGAGTCAACTCTTCGCATGAGGTGGCCAAAGTACTGGAGTTTCAGCTTTAGCATCATTCCTTCCAAAGAAATCCCTGGGCTGATCTCCTTCAGAATGGACTGGTTGGATCTCCTTGCAGTCCAAGGGACTCTCAAGAGTCTTCTCCAACACTACAGTTCAAAAGCATCAATTCTTCAGTGCTCAGCCTTCTTCACAGTCCAACTCTCACATCCATACATGACCACAGGAAAAACCATAGCCTTGACTAGATGGACCTTCATTGGCAAAGTAATGTCTCTGCTTTTGAATATGCTATCTAGGTTGGTCCTAACTTCCCTTCCAAGGAGTAAGCGTCTTTTAATTTCATGGCTGCAGTCACCATCTGCAGTGATTTTGG
>NW_011494748.1:175265-177253 GCF_000754665.1 Bison bison bison | reverse complement strand
TTCTGAATGTTGAGCTTTAAGCCAACTTTTTCACTCTCCACTTTCATTTTCATCAAGAGGCTTTTTAGTTCCTCTTCACTTTTTGCCATAAGGGTGGTGTCATCTGCATATCTGAGGTTATTGATATTTCTCCCGGCGGTCTTGATTCCAGCTTGTGCTTCTTCCAGTCCAGCGTTTCTCATGATGTACTCTGCATATAAGTTAAATAAACAGGGTGATGACATACAGCCTTGACATACTCCTTTTCCTATTTGGAACCAGTCTGTTGTTCCATGTCCAGTTCTAACTGTTGCTTCCTGACCTGCATACAAATTTCTCAAGAGGCAGATCAGGTGGTCTGGTATTCCCATCTCTTGAAGAATTTCCCACAGTTTGTTGTGATCCACACAGTCAAAGGCTTTGGCATAGTCAATAAAGCAGAAATAGATGTTTTTCTGGAACTCTCTTGCTTTTTCCATGATCCAGCGGATGTTGGCAATTTGATCTCTGGTTCCTCTGCCTTTTCTAAAACCAGCTTGAACATCAGGAAGTCCACGGTTCACATATTGCTGAAGCCTGGCTTGGAGAATTTTGAGCATTACTTTACCAACGTGTGAGATGAGTGAAATTGTGCAGTAGTTTGAGCATTCTTTGGCATTGCCTTTCTTCGGGATTGAAATGAAAACTGACCTCCAGTCCTGTGGCCACTGCTGAGTTTTCCAAATACTGGCATATTGAGTGCAGCACTTTCACAGCATCATCTTTCAGGATTTGAAATAGCTCAACTGGAATTCCATCACCTCCACTAGCTTTGTTCATAGTGATGCTTTCTAAGGCCCACTTGACTTCACATTCCAGGATGTCTGGCTCTAGGTCAGTGATCACATCACACCATCATGATTATCTGGGTCGTGAAGATCTTTTTTTTTTGCTTTATTTTTTTTAATTTATTTTATTTTTAAACTTTACATAATTGTATTAGTTTCTTCTGTGTATTCTTGCCATCTCTTCTTAATATCTTCTGCTTCTGTTAGGTCCATACCATTTCTGTCCTTTATCGAGCCCATCTTTGCACAAAATGTTCCTTTGGTATCTCTAATTTTCTTGAAGAGATCTCTAGTCTTTCCCATTCTGTTGTTTTCCTCTATTTCTTTGCATTGGTTGCTGAAGAAGGCTTTCTTATCTCGTCTTGCTATTCACTGGAACTCTGCATTCAGATGCTTATATCTTTCCTTTTCTCCTTTACTTTCTGCTTCTCTTCTTTTCACAGCTATTTGTAAGGCCTCCCCAGACAGCCATTTTGCTTTTTTGCATTTCTTTTCCACGGGGAAGGTCTTGATCCCTGTCTCCTGTACAATGTCACGAACCTCATTCCATAGTTCATCAGGCACTCTATCTATCAGATCTAGGCCCTTAAATCTATTTCTCACTTCCACTGTATAATCATAAGGGATTTGATTTAGGTCATACCTGTAGTGGTTTTCCCTACTATCTTCAATTTAAGTCTGAATTTGGCAATAAGGAGCTCATGATCTGAGCCACAGTCAGCTCCCGGTCTTGTTTCTGCTGACTGTATAGAGCTTCTCCATCTTTGGCTGCAAAGAATATAATCAATCTGATTTCGGTGTTGACCATCTGGTGATGTCCATGTGTAGTCTTCTCTTGTGTTGTTGGAAGAGGGTGTTTGTTACGATCAGTGCATTTTCTTGGCAAAACTCTATTAGTCTTTGCCCTGCTTCATTCCGTATTCCAAGGCCAAATTTGCCTGTTACTCCAGGTGTTTCTTGACTTCCTACTTTTGCATTCCAGTCCCCTATAATGAAAAGAACATCTTTTTTGGGTGTTAGTTCTAAAAGGTCTTGTAGGTCTTCATAGAACCGTTCAATTTTAGCTTCTTCAGCGTTACTGGTTGGGCCATAGACTTGGATTACTGTGATATTAATGGTTTGCCTTGGAAATGAACAGAGATCATTCTGTCGTTTTTGAAATTGCATCCAAGTACTGCATTT
>NW_011494748.1:174367-175165 GCF_000754665.1 Bison bison bison | reverse complement strand
GCCTGACATTCCAGGTTCTATGCAATATTGCTCTTTACAGCATCAGACCTTGCTTCTATTACCAGTCACATCCACAGCTGGGTATTGTTTTTGCTTTGGCTCCATCTCTTCATTCTTTCTGGAGTTATTTCTCCACTGATCTCCAGTAGCATATTGGGCACCTACTGACCTGGGGAGTTCCTCTTTCAGTATCCTGTCATTTTGCCTTTTCGTACTGTTCATGGGGTTCTCAAGCCAAGAATACTGAAGTGGTTTGCCATTCCCTTCTCCAGTGGACCACATTCTGTCAGATCTCTCCACCATGACCCGCCCATTTTGGGTTGCCCCACGGGCATGGCTTAGTTTCATTGAAATAGACAAGGCTGTGGTCCTAGTGTGACTAGATTGACTAGTTTTCTGTGAGTATGGTTTCAGTGTGTCTACCCTCTGATGCCCTCTTGCAACACCTACCATCTTACTTGGGTTTCTCTTACCTTGGGCGTTGGGGTATCTCTTCAGGGCTACTCCAGCAAAGCCTAGCCACTGCTCCTTACCTTGGACGAGGGGTATCTCCTCACCACCTCCCTTCCTGACCTTCAACGTGGGACAGCTCCTCTAGGCCCTCCTACGTCAGTGTAGCCGCGATCCTTGGACGCGGGGTTGGTCGACGCGGGGTTGGTCGTCCCGGCCGCCGCCCCTGGCCTCCAGCGTCGGGGCGTGGGGTAGCTCCTCTTGGCTGCCACCCCTGACCTCGGATGCGGGATAACTCCTCTAACCGCCGCCCCTGACCTCCGACGTGGGGTAGTTCCTCTCGGCCAC
>NW_011494748.1:151837-174267 GCF_000754665.1 Bison bison bison | reverse complement strand
CCGCCCTGACCTCGGACGCAGGGTAGCTCCTCTCCGCCGTTCCTGCGCCGTCGCAGCCGGGCACTCTCTGCCGCGGCCCCTGACCTCGGACGTGGGATAACTCCTCTTGGCCGCCGCCCTTGCGGCATGGGGTCCTCCCGGCTTCTGCCCCTGACCTCAGACGTGGGGTAGCTCCTCTCGGCCGCGCTTAGTGTGCCAGTCGCAGCCGCCAGGAAAGCTAAAGGACGGCTAAACTGGATCCTTATACCACTTCTCAAAACCAAGATAAATCCCAGGTATGTCAGAGACTGATATATACAATATAAAGTCAAATAGACAAGAATAAATTCATAAACATTTTGTAATCCAGGGGTTAAATGTATTATTTTTAAACATAATAAAATATTTAGACAGTATAAAGAAAATGATTTACAACTTCCTTATAGAAAAATATCATGAAGAGAAAATTTTTTAAAAGATGACATATTTGTTGACTAAGGCTCAAATATTTGAAAAACTGGCAAAAACACGAGTGAATAATTCACAGACATGAAAAACAAATGAATAATAAATCTTTAAAAAATATTCTCAATGTAAATGTGAATTAAATCTACAGAGCAGTTCTATCACCATCCAAGTAGGCAAAGGTTTATGAGATAAATATCTTCTAATATTAATGTTATTAGAAAAAATAGATATTAACATGTACTAGTATTTGAAGTATATAGATTATTAACACATTTTGGGGGTCAGGGACTTCCCAGGTGGCTCAATGTTAAAGAATCTGCCTGACAATGCAGGAGACACAGGAGATGTGGGTTCAATCCCTAGGTCAGACAGATTCCCTGGAGGAAGAAATTGTAGTCTGCTCCAGTATTCTTGCCTGGATAGTCCCATGGACAGATGAGCCTGGCAGGCTACAGTCCATGGGGTCACAAAGAATGGGACATGACTGAACAACTGAGCATGCATGCATCTATAGCAATGACTATTAAAGTGCAAACATCAATCAATCTATTCCACAAAAGACCTGGCCAGTTCAGTTCAGTTCAGTCCAGTCGCTCAGTCATGTCCAACTCTTTGTGACCCCATGGACTGCAGCACTCCAGGCCTCCCTTTCCATCACCAACTCCCGGAGTTTACTCAAACTCATGTCAAATGAGTTGGTGATGCCATCCAACCATCTCATCCTCTGTCGACCCCTTCTCCCCCTGCCTTCAATCTTTCCCAGCATTAGGGTCTTTTCAAATGAGTCAGTTCTTCATATCAGGGCCACCCAAGACGGATGGGTCATGGTGTAGAGTTCTGACAAAACACGGTCCACTGGAGAAGGGAATGGCAAACCACTATAGTATTCTTGCCTGTAGAACCCCATGAACAGTATGAAAATGTGAAAAGATAGGACACTGAGAGATGAACAGTATGAAAAGACCTAGCCACTTCTCTTTAAAACTATCAAGGTGATGGGAAACGAGTGAGAAATAGTCATAGATGAGAAGAAACAGGAAACCTGATGACTAATTGCAATTGGTATCCTGGAGAAGACTCTGGAACAACACAATACATTAATGGAAACATCTTACTGAAATCTGGAGTTTGGTGAACTGTGATGTATCAAGATTGCTTTTTTACTTTTGACAACTAAAAAGTTTTATTATATGACCATGCTAATATAAGATGGCAATTTTAAAGCAAACTGGGTGAGGGACTTACTATCTTGCAGCTTTTCTGTAAATCAAAAATAATTCCAAAATTAAAAGTTTATTTAAAAATTTGTTTAACCAGTAATTTCATTTCTAAGAATGTGTCCTATAGAAATACTGCAGCAAGCATTAAAAATGTGTATAAGGATATTCACCACACATTAATTACAAATTGGAAAAAACAAATGTAGAAAAGAAGATTAAATAATTGAGCCTGTAGCTATAAAGTAGAATATTAAACATTCATTAGAATGTGCTCTAAACTTAAAACTGTGGCGAAAAACATGTCTATGATATATTGTTAAAAGGAAAAAAGCAAGATGCTATATACAGACACAGAATGAGAGATAGAAATAGACACATATTTATGGTTAAAACATACATATATACAACAGAAGGAGTCTGAAAAAAAATACATATAATTGGTTTTTGAGAGAGAGGAAAGTGGAGGATTCTGACTTCCCAGGTTTTTCAAATTTTCCCCCTTGAACATTATTAACTTGGTTAGTACAATTGATATGTTTCTTTTAAAATTTTGTATTGTAATGGGGAAAAAAGTGGACATAAGTATTAGAAAATTAGGAAATGTCCAGCTTTGCCATTGGTTATTTATATGACCTCAGGTACATGGCTTCATTTATCTGGTCCTACATTTCCCCAGGTAACAGGAGGAAGTGGGATTCAGTCATCTCTTGATGTCTTTCTCAGACCTTAAAATTCTACTGGTCAATTGTCTTGAAGACTGGGTGATCCTGACATTCTAACATCTATGTACAAATTGGTATTTTTGGTCTTAGAGCATCTCTATTTTGTTCTTGTTGTTTAGTTGCTAAGTCATATCTGATTCTTTTACGACCCCATAGACTGTAGCCGGCCAGGCTCCTCTGTCCTTGGGACTTCCCAGGCAAGAATACTGGAGTGGGTTGTGATTTCCTTCTCCAGGGGATCTTCCCATCTCAGGGATGGAACCCGAGTCTCCTGCATTGCTGGCAGTTTCTTTCCCACTAAGCCACCATGGAAGCCCAAATCTCCATGAAGAAGTAATAAATATTATCTTTCAGTTGGTGGAGGAGGCGGTATGGGCTATATTAACTCAAGGAGTTTTTAGAGCAACTGGAGATTCATGTCCAATTCATAATGAACGCAACTGGTTGTGGTTCATTACCTAATGGTAACATTAGGTTACCTAGAACATTCCTCTTTTGGAAAATGGTTTTGACTAGTCACTGGACACCATCAGCCTGAGAGACTATATATACTCTCAGGGTTTAATGGACATTTCAAAGGCACCATGATTCAAGCTTTCTTTAAACTCTTTTTATATACTTTAATGAGTTGTTCCTAGTCAACCTTGGGCACACTCATTACTAAGGAGGAATCACACACATTCTTTCCATTCCTAATAATTATATATATTTTCTAAAATCTATTCAGTTATTGTAGGCAGTGTAGGTTTATCAATTACCTCTCCAAGCTGTCCATTATCTATTTTGAGAGTATAATTTGTTTCCCGCATAGAGTATGTGTTAACAGCGTGATGCGTTTTACATTTGTAATTAATTTTGAACTGACAAAGAAGGTAGGGAAAATTCTCCCATAAATAAAAGTAATGAATGCAAGTATTTAAACAAAAGGTCCTAGTAATTTCCAGAGACTAAAAAAGGAAAAAAGAAAAAACTCAACCTTCTCTTTTAAATGAAAAATAAGATATCCTTTGTTCCTTCTTCACAACACTCCAGAGATTTTGAAATTCTAATACTAAAAAGGGTAATAAATGACAGGTAGGCACAGTACATTGAATATGTGATCAAGAAATTGTTTACTTCTCAATAAAATTAATAAGATCATTTTTCCTGTACATGACTAATTGGCTTGTTCATGCAAAGTTGTATCAAAAAATCATTTTTCTAGACATAAATTCTGCCCCATGATGAAACTAAATATTTTGCTACTCTTAGCACTTTTTAAAATGATAGAGAGCTTGAAATTAAATTACACTAAATGCCTTTATATTTATTCGGCATTAAACCTTATTTTCCTTACTGTCATCCTGCCAGCGTGATATCATCAGAGTTAAAGAGGGATGCTAATGCTATTTATATTACACTGCACTGTCCTCTAATTGACCTTGTTTGTGCAATGGAATGGCTGCTTTTCTCAAGCTGCCAGCCCTTTATTGCAGCATTTTGACCATGCACTAGTGGCTCTTTGTGCTGCTGCTGAGTTCAAGAATCAATACTGCATTCCCCACAGCCAATAAAGGCAGCTGACAGCATGAATTAACTGAGTGTGGCCAGTTGCATGGGGGACCATTGTCTTTAAGGAAAATCTGGACGTGATTACCAGTCTCCATCTCCAAGTGAAGGTTTTAATGCAAAGTGCGAGGTTGCTGTAATTTAATTTTGGCCTGCTGCTCCGACACACTCCCCTTTGCCACTGCTTCATGGAATCCAAGCTATAAATGGCTGCAAACCAAAACACATACAGAGACAAAGGCAAATACTCACAGTCACAGGACAGCAGCAGTTTCACCTGGCTTGGCCATTCTTTGCTGATAGCATCCTTGTAACCACTTCTATTTCTTCAGCCCAGTCTATCTGCTAAAGTACTAAGTCAAGCCAAAGTTAAAAATTAAACTTGTTACAGCCTCTATTTCTAAATGAAATTTTCCTATGTGGCAAGGTGGGAAAATCTGCATGAACAACTCATTGTTTTCAAATAGATTTGTCAAAATTACAGAAAAATTTATCTGTACTTCCTCATCCTCCACCCACAGCAAGGGGATTTCTATTTCTAGTCCACTGACCTATTTTCCCCTACAACAAAATCAAATAGATTATTCCAGTTCTTATCTTCTCCTTAGTATTTACTATTAGCACTTCTTCCTTTGCCAAACATTCTCACCTTTTGGAATCTGTTTCCCTCTGTCTTGATGTTCTGCTTATTTTACCCTTCTTCTCTTCTCTTACTTGAAGATGGTCCCTCTATGTACAATCTCATCCTTTTCATTCCTATAATCCCTTTTCATCTCCTTGTGTTGACTCACAAGTATCAACTTTCGTTTTCATCTCCAACCCTGTCCTCTTAACAATTCTGGTTGTCCCATCAGTATTTTGAACTCCTCGGATCTCAAACTTAGAGCATCATCTCCTGTTGGGTTTTCCAGTTCAGTAAGTGACCACCAGTTTCACATGCAAGAACTTGGACCTTTCCTTTGAATCCTCTCTGTCTTTCACTTTTCACAATCAATCCATTTTCAAGTCCTCCTAATCTATCCTTTATTTTTGCAAAGTAGCCATTCCCTCATCTCCATCATTTCCAAGGCTACCACACTAATTGGGCTCTCCCTCAAGGTCTTCCTTATCGACTCCCTGAACGTGTTCCCTTCATTGAACTATCTACCCTGAAATTAACCTTATCTTTCTAAAAACGTCGAATAGGTTCACACTATTTTTCTGTTAAAACATTTCAAAGATGCTACACTAAGACTTTACATCTTCAGTTTCAAGTTTTATGGTGTGTTGTCTTTTGCCCCTTCCCAGTGACACAGATTTTGGTCCCATAACTACTAACTCAATGGTTTAAATACAAGGACACGGACCATGGCAGAGACTTAGTTTACAACCAGAACAGAGGAATAACACCTATTAGATACGTGACTGCAATCATTAAGCTCCAAAGCTGCAGTGACTGCCTAACCTTCCACAAGTATGTTAGACAAAGGGAAAATCCACAGAATTACAAAGGGAGATTTGTGTAAGCCTTTAAAAGGGGAAATGACATGTCATTTCTTGCTTTATCAAAAGACCTATATTTCTGAGAGAACTTTGGTATTGAAAACATCATTTCTGTTTATAACAGGCAATGCTCTTGGTTGAAATTAATTCAAGCAGAGTTATTCAAGGGACAGTGTATTATATACAAACCATTTAACTTGAGCTTTAAAACGATTTTTCATGTCTGAGAATTATCAGAAAGATACCGGTTTGGATCAACACTTTCCACAAACTGGAATAAAGCCTGTGATTTTTAAAGGCTTTTATTTTAAATGCAAACATGAATAAGATTCTTAAAGGCCCAGCTTCAGATCTCTTCCTACTCAAAAATTCTGTTGCTATTCAGTTTTTTCAGGAGACTTTTATTTTACTTCCATTGTCCCCAAACATCCTACCTATTAAAAAAACAAATTAAAGTCTGTAATTCTTATATTCCCACTTTCAGAAAGGTTGAAATAAAGTTGGTAATGCGACAGCTACTTAAGCTGCCTCATTCTCCCAGAATATGTAACTATAAAATAAGAAATAGGTGTGTTCAGCTTCAAGTCAGAACATGATGATCCTTCTAGAATATATGAAGAAAAGGTATTTTCTGCTTTCCTATCCTTCCTACCACCAGCTCTTTCATCTCTCATATGAGGTACTTCCCTGGCCTGAGAAACTTCAAGCATTTATGGCTTGGTGACTCAACACCATTTGAGGGTTCTGCTGAGAGTGCAAAAAAGGCAAATGAATGCCAAGCACACACAATTCTCTATCCTCCACTTGGAGGACAGAGAGTTAGAGCGTGGAGGGAGGCTCGGGCTGCCTCCGTAAAGACTGAGATGCTGCTGCTTGTATTACCTGGTGAGATACTGTGCCAAAGTGGCAGGGGGATTTTGTGACACACAGGTGCATTCACTTTGCTGCTGAAAGAAGAGGCGACTGAGTCCAAGAAGCCCAGGCAGGAGTCGTCAGGTTCACATCTCTAACTCACCTTCCTTTATTCTGTCAGGAACCTCTTGGCATCGAAGCCTGGCTACTTGCAAGAAAGCAAGTGGATGCAAAAAATGAGAGAATGTTGCACCCCCTTTTTACTTGGGAAGGTATATTTGTGTAACTGTTCTCAAGAATTCAAAGTGACCAGTTAAACCCATGAGTATCTTTGCTCCTGATTTATTTTACCTAAAATGATTCTTCTAAAAAAAATAAATAAAAACAAAATGATTCTTCTGAGTAGCAAGATGATTTTTACCAAGTTCCCTTTCGTTGAAGGCAACATCCTCTGGATTAGATCTACCTAAAATATGTATTTGATAGGATTCGGTGTACTTTACACCTTCCTGAAATAACCTTACACCTTTAATGACTTTTATGGTTGCCCGGCCTTTTGACCTCACAGAAGAGTAACAGCAGTCCAGTTCCTTGAAGCAGTGCAAGTCTGGGTGGAGTGGGGGGAGCTGAGAGCCATTCATCAAAGTCCTCATTGTGGGCCCGACTGCAGGAATCGCTGTACATCAAGACCTGAAAATATATAGGCTTCTTCTCTCTCCTTGGTAGTGTGCAAAAGCCATGTTTATTTGTTAATCCATTCTCCATCCCCTTCCCCTCACCCCAAAAGTACTGTCTCTGTTTATAAGAAAATTCTGCTTTTTGTTTTCCGATCCAAGGCTCTGAGTGAATTATCTGGTCAAAGCACAAGGCCAGGCAGCCCTCTGGGCTTTCTGGATGATAAACGAGAAGGCTCTATGGCCTCAGCTGGGAAGTCTGCAGCCAGCATTGAAATAATCAAAGGTGACCCCCATGCAATCATAGCCAGTGTGACAGTGAAGAGGGGACACCAGGAAGCAGGTGGTCCAGACGACAGAGGATCAATACTCCCGGAGAGGGGGTAAAATAGATTCCAAATGGAAAATAAACTCGTGAGAATACGTCTACAAAGACAAGAGAAGAGGAGGAAAAATAAGCCAAACCTGCAGGAAACAACACAACAAGGAGAAAGTGAGGGCATGTGGGGTTGGGGGGAGTGGTTCACAGTTGATGTGAAGATAAAAACTGACTACATGAGAGTCAATAGGAATTTGCTTCCTTGGCAAAGAAAGGCGGCAGTGCAAGCATTCAGGAACTTGAGTTGTCATGTCATAAGAGCGAGGATCTTCTCTAGTCTAGTTTAACCTGCTTAAAAAAAAAATCATCATTGGTACAAAGTGTTGACCGCCTCAAAAACTTGGTTTTGTTTAGTGAGGCTTAGTTTTCAAGAAGGAAATGGGGACAACCCATATTGCATTTCTTTTGAAAATATATTTCAGTGAAAAAGAAGATGGAGAGAGGTAAACCTAATTTGCATCATTTAGTTCAAAAGAAACGTTGCTTTGATGCCACTGTGTATATTTGCAGTGCTTCCTTGCTCTCCTGGGAGCCCATGTGTATTAACATTCCATTCTTCTTTTTTCATTATTACTATCACATATATTAAAAACACAATGGGTGTGGGCCCACACACTTACACACACACACAGACACACAGAGTATTAGCTTATAAAACCATCACAGCAACCTGCAGTCTGAGAACTTTCTCCTGAATTCAATGCCAAGCAGCATAAATAAAACTAAAGACTCTGACAAATATTCATAAAATGTCATTAGGTTCAAAGACAACATTGGAATTTCATGATTCCGTGTTCCTCTCACGAGTCGCAGTGAATTCGTGTTTCCAGGGAGTCACACTATTCTGTAGTCAGGCCTGGAGAATGTTTCAAATCTCATTCAAATGGTGGAACATTGCATTCTCTACGGCATCATCTTGATTTCTTCCTTTTCTTTTTTTTGTAACAGAAACTGGAGATGTGTTGCTGCGAGCATGCTGGGAAGGGAGTGGGACATCTAGCTTCCCAATTGCCTGCGGATGCACGACTTACTGCGTCAAACGCTACGGCAAACCTACATGGAAATCAGAAGTCAAGAACTGTGATCTTCTTACAGGAACAGCTTTAAAAACCTCCAGTTATTCCTGCAATGCAGCAGATGCTCGGGCTGCTGCCCAGCTCCGGCTGGCTCTCAACACTGCTGACGCCAAACTTGAGATGCTGCAAGGAACCAGCGTCATGTTTACACAGCGCTGCTAGGGTGCCTGAGATGCCCTCCTTGGCATGCCCTTCAAGCACTTCTTTCCTTCCCGCATCCCCATATGGCTTGAAATGGTCTTGCTTCCCTGTGTCTCTGGGCTCACTCTGGCTGGATAGTGAGCTCCATGAGGGCAAGTCTGTGTGTAATAACCCAGGTATCATCTCTAGCACCCATCTCACAGCAAGCACAGCCTGACCCACGGTAGGAAGTCTGTGACCACTTGTTGGATGAATACATGGAATTAAATAACCTTGAAGAAGCCTCCTAAGATGAGTCACTTCCTAAATCTGGCACATGGGTCTGTGTTCCTAAAGGAAGACACAGAACTCAGAACAGCTGACCTCCCTTCTGCCTAGAGGGGTAGAAAAGCCAATCGAGCCCCTGATGCCGAGGACCCATCTGGACCAGCACTGGGTAGCATATAACTGGGGCTCTATTCAGAAATACAGGCTGAGCCCTTGGACCAGCTCACTCGAAGGAAGATTTTCACAAATTGGCTGGAGGGCTCAGTCTCTGTTCTCAACACAGCCCTCAGTTACACGCTTCCCAACTAGAATTCCTGTGCTCCCTGAGGATGAATCTCAGCAGTGGTCTGAGCTACTTGCGTGTCTGGAACTCAACTAGGAAGTAGGACGTGGCTTCCAAAGTCAAAACCTGGGTCAAGTTTTGACCCTATCATTTTCATTTTGGGTGAGTCGTAAACAGTAGAGATGGTACCTGGATGATTACAGCCCCAGCTCCAAGTTTATTGCAGCCCTAACCTCCATGCCTGAGACACAAGACCTGTGGAGATGCTGAGCCCCTCCTGCCACTGTCTTTTCCCTGACTGCCCGGCTCTGCTGGCCCAGTCGCCCTGCTGCAATGTGACAACGTGTGATCCATGGCTGTCGGCACTCAGGCAGGCAAGCTTTCACTGGAGCCCACAGAGCAGCTGTACTCAAAGAAGAGCCCACATTTTATTAAGTCTTTCCCTCAGTAAGATCACAATCATCTCTACCCAGTCCCATCATCTGGGAAGTGAAGACTACAGGGAGCCTTAGAGAAGAAAGAGGCTGAAATAATTCTTATAGCTGAAATGTGGCTGGGATGGGAAGGGTTACTCTGTCTGCCAACGAAACATGCCATATGCTCTTCTGTAAGCACAAGTGACTGAATTTATTCTTTATCTGAAAGATAGTTAAAATGAGTTGTCAAACACTTTCGGTGCAGTACCATATTCAAGACTCTTTTATTTTTTGTTTCAAACAGCTCTTTGCATAATTAGGACATTCTTAAATACATTAAAAAGACCTCTAGTCTATTTACCTATCTAATAATTTTCAAATTTAACTGTCAGGAGCGAATCAGGGAAGATCTAATATAGAAATGCTTTCTGTGTTATTAACCATGCATTTACTCTCCAGCCCTTCTAGATGAATATTTTAGTCTGGGGGCAAGTAGATAATGCTAGCAATGCATAAACATACCCCACAATGCATAAACATACATGCTCATACACACATATGTGCACATGTATGCTTGCACACACAGAGTCATCTTTCTAAGGATTCCTGCAAACTCATTTTTATGCCACAGGCAGGATATACCCAAGTGAGAATTAAAGTCCTTTGTGGAAATGGAAACCCATTCCATTATTCTTGCCTGGAGAATCCCATGGACAGAGGAGCCTGTCTGGTTATAGTTCATAGGGTTGCAAAGAGTCAGACATAACTGAAGCGACTTAGCACATAGATTAATAAGGAGTTAAATGAAAAGAATCAGAATGTCTCTCTTTCTCAGACCCAGCCTCTCTTTGTTCATCATATCTAGGTTTTAAATGACCCCCCACTTCCCAACTTCCCAATGGAGAAGGCAATGGCACCCCACTCCAGTACTCTTGCCTGGAAAATCCCATGGATGGAGGGGCCTGGTAGGCTGCAGTCCATGGGGTCGCGAAGAGTCAGACATGACACGACTTGACTTTCACTTTTCATTTTCATGCATTGGAGAAGGAAATGGCAACCCACTCCAGTGTTCTTGCCTGGAGAATCCTAGGGATGGGGGAGCCTGGCGGGCTGCCGTCTATGGGGTCGCACAGAGTCGGACACGACTGAAGTGACTTAGCAGCAGCAGCAGCCACTTCCCAAAGACTTAATCTCACTCTGTGAACCACCTGCAAAGTCCTCACCTTGGGGACCCAAAGACTTTGTGGAAAGTATCAAATATATTTTATAAGGAAAACTCTGTTTTACTCATCTGAAGCTACCAAACATAGAAAAAGAGTGCTTTTCAGTGTCGTTTTAATGTGTGAACCGAGGGATCATTTACTTAGCCAAGTGAGGGAGCTTTCCTGACGTGACCTACCTGCAGGCTGGAGGTTTGCTTAAACCCATTCACATGCTGCTATATCCAAATGGGTAACTTGGGAAATTTTTTTCTGTTCCTTAGTGTATCAAACTCCATCCTGATTCCTGAAAAAAAAAAAAAATTCTAAGAAGAAATTGAGGGAAATATCTGCTTATCTCTCCTGTTTGAATAAAGAACAAGAAAGTAACCTAAATGTCCATCCACAGAGGAATGGATAAAGAAGACGTGATACATATATCCAATGGAATATTACTCAGACATTAAAAGGAACAAGCTAATGTCATTTGCAGCAACATGGTTGGACCTAAGCCTGTCATACTGAATGAAGTAGTCAGACAGATAAAGAGAAATATTGGATGATGTCCCTTATATATGGAATCTAAAAAAAGGTGACAGAAATGAACTTACTTCCAAAACAGAAAGAGACTCACAGACTTAGAAAACGAACTCATGGTTGCCAGGATGAGGGGACCCGGAGTTTGAAACGGTCATGTACACACTGCTATATTTAAAATGAATAATGAATAAGAATCTATTATACAGACAGACTCTTCTCAATGTTATGTGGCAGCCTGGATGGGAGGGGTGTTTGGAGGAGAATGGATACATGTATACCTATTGTGGAGTCTCCTTGCTGTTTACCTGAAACTATTACAAGGTTGTTAATCAGACACACCCCAATACAAAATAAAATGTTAAAAAGAAAAAAGCTGGGGATATACAAAGGCAAAAAAAAAAAAAAAAAGAACAGTAAAGGACAGCATGAGCCAGGAACTGGCAAATTGAAAATGTGGTTTTAGAAAAAGTTATTCACAATCTGAGTGAAAAAATTCATCCCAGGTGAAATCTGTTCTTTAAAGAAGAGGATGATTTCACTGATGCTCTGAATGCAAATGGTATGAAGATATTCAGGCACTTGATCTAGCCACCTGGATGGGCTTTTGGATTCTGTAAAATTCAATTTTCTTTAGTCTTAAAACATCATTTCTTTTCTTTATCTAGATATGTAAAGGGAAAGAGATACAAACAAACAAAAATAAAATTACTAAAAGAGACAAATTATTCCCTAAGCAATAACGATTGTGAAAAGCAGTCTTTTGTAGCCACAAACTTGTTTCTCTAAGTGAAAAACAAAAACAAGTTGAGGACATTTTTCCCTTGAAAGCTATGAAATGATTCTCATGAGTATCAAAATGATTATGTATCCTCAGAAATATCAAACAATTCATAGGAAAGACTGGAACTACTAACCTATTGTAATGATACCTTAAAAAGTGAAAGAGAAAACAGAGACAATTTTTCTAAAAATGTCAGTGTAAGAAAAGAAGGAGACTTAAAATGATCTGTCAATCTTAGAGAAAGATTTTTGAAATAATTTAGCAACCCTGATCTCTAGAGTTTTGCCTTTTTATGCTAAATGTATCTATTTTCATTTAATCTTCTTTTTTCCTAAGGTTTAAGATAAATCTTCTGATATGAAACTACTGAATTAGACAAATGACATTTGTTTGACTAACGTCTCTCATGAGCAAGGACTCTATGACCTCTAAATGCTTCTGTCAGGTGTCACTTAAGCTGCATTTAAATTTAGGCCAGAATCAAGACAATACTGGATGAAGGCTTGATTTTGCTATGCTTTTTCTATTCACAGATAATTAGTGTGAAATACTTTTTCACATATATATGAGATGAGAGAAGAGACTGTGTCAACTCAGAGCACATTTTATTTCAAAAATAAAATGGAATAAATTTAAAATAAATTCCGCAAGATTTGTATGTAACTTTCACTCAATTTGGCATATGTTTACTCCAATTTATGTACCATATTTGTATTATTATGTGACCCATATTAAACCAATTTAGACTGTTGTTGAGGAAGGTTGAGCAGATCATTTATATTACCACAAATATCCTTAATGTGATATTTTTAATCACTAGCTAATTTAAACAGTAATAACTAAGATTGTAGTTATAATTATGTAGTTAGAATCTTTCCTTTAACTGTTAGGGATATATTTAGCTTTAGGTAATGAACTACTAAACTATACTATCTTAACAAAGTAAATGTTGGCTTTCTCCCCATAAAAAAGCAAAGTCAAGCTGTTTCTGATGTGAGTTGGACAGCTCCAGGACGTCAAGTCAGACATGGGTTTTTCCTTACAGTCACAAGATGGCTGCACAGCTCCAGGCATTACATCTGTATTCAAAGCAGGAAAAGAGGTGAAAACTGGTGTCAACCATGTCTGTGCTATACAAAAGTGGAAAATCCTCTGCATAAATAATCTTAACAGATTTCTTTTTAGAATCCATTGGCCAGAACTGGCCACCCTTATGCCCTGAGACCAGGAAAGCAACGAAAATGATTGTCATGACTGGCTTTGGCTACTTACAATCTATATCAATTACAGGGTGGCAAGGCACATAAACATTCTAAACAAATGCAGGCTTCTGTTCGAGAGGAAAAAGAAGATTGGATGTAAGGTAGGCAATAACATTGTCTGTCATGCATCCATAAATAGAAATTGATGGTTTGCCGAAATATGCAACCTGGCATGCGTGCTTGTCTTCAAACTCCAGTGTGTGTCCAGCTGACAACAGTTGAGCACATCATCTTGGTATGCAAAGACGCACACTTCCTACTGATTTTCATGGCCTTTTTGATATCGATCATCAGAACTGATGTTATATGACAGCAGAACTTAAGCAAAGTTAAGTTAAAACAAAATATTTTTCTTTTCCTACTGTCATTTGAAAAGGGCCTATAAATGTCTTCAGACTCCATCTTCTCTACATTTACTCTCCAAGTCAATAAGAAGCAGGCGGTTTGGTTTGTTGTAAGATACCCAGACCATCCTCAGTGTTACTGAGAGAGTTGACAGAGCTTAATGGGAAGTTCCTATAGCTTTCTCTGATGGCTCAGTGGGTAAAGAATCTGCCTGCAATGCAGGTGATATAGGAGATGCATGTTCAATCCCTCTGTCTGGAAGATTCCCCTGGAGGAGGAAATGGCAACACACTTCAGTATTCTTGACTTGGAAATCCCACAGACAGAGGAGCCTGGTGGGCTACAGTCCATGGGGTCACAGAGAGTCGGACATGAGCATTTAAATACGTAAATATATAAAGGGAAATTCACAGACACCGGCAAGATACAGAGCCAAACTCGCATCCAAGTTTCTTCTACTTGCTGCCAGATCTTTGGCAAGTTATTTATCCTCTTTCTACTTTATTTTTCTCATCTGGATATGGGTGTAACCTTTCCTAACTGATGAGCAGCCCAAGGGCAGGACGGATCACATAGACCAACGTTCAGGACACCTTCTACTGTGCCTCCGTCTCATCCCCTTAAAAACATAGCCTTTCCTGGAGACCAGCAGAGGGGAACGAACATCCCACTGAAGATTTCAGGATTGGTTTCAAATCTCACCCTTCAGTCTGCAGAGAAAAAGCTTTCATTTCCTAGATTACAAAAGGTCTTTCATTTTGCTGCAATACTAAATGGATTCAAATCCTTCCAAGTTTAAATCTGTAGTCCTAGGAAGTGGAAACGCGGCTTGATGATTTATGGGAGTTGGAGTTGGCATCTTCTGAAAACAGAGATCCTAGACACTGGGGACGGGGGAGAGGAACAGTGACCTTGTGAGAGAAGGTGAGGAGTTTCTGAAGCTGTCGTCAAGGCTTCCTTTCCTGCAGACTTCAGTTCTCATCAAAGTAACTGATCTCTCCTCTAACCTCTTTACTTTTCTGAGTTTATTTTATATCCAACCTAGCTGATCAGTTTTATGATGATGTAACAGATCCAACCAGTCCATTCTAAAGGAGATCAGCCCTGGGTGTTCTTTGGAAGGAATGATGCTAAACCTGAAACTCCAGTACTTTGGCCACCTCATGCGAAGAGTTGACTCATTGGAAAAGTCTCTGATGCTGGGAGGGATTGGAGGCAGGAGGAGAAGGGGATGACAGAGGATGAGATGGCTGGATGGCATCACGGACTCGATGGACGTGAGTTTGAGTGAACTCTGGGAGTTGGTGATGGACGGGGAGGCCTGGCGTGCTGTAGTTCATGGGGTTGCAAAGAGTCAGACACGACTGAGCAACTGAACTGAACTGAACTGAATATGTTATCTACTTTCTCAACTGTAAAAACAGGATAATAATCATCTCTTTTTCAATGGCATTACATGGGGATTAACTGAGATAATGTAGGTAGAGTGCCTAGCCCAGTGCTTGACTCATTTCTGGTACTTCAAATCTTCACCAAGTGTGTGTGTGTTTTGACTATTCATCGGGACCTGACAAAGTAATTGTCATCATTCTTTGAATAATTGGGGTTTTTTTATACATTTCCAGCTTCCCCCATTTTATTCACTGAAGTCTTTTGGAAATCTTCCCAAGGGATGTTATGTACTAACTGATGCTCTGCCTACACAAAATAAACATTTCCAAACCATTACATTTATATTAAAAATCTTTTTTTTCATCTAGCTGCAAAATTTTGTCTACAGCACAGACTGTAAAAGTGAAATCAGTGGGGAACAGGCTCTATGTGACTCTGGTCTAGAAATAGTTCCTAAAAACAGCAAAAGCCACTTTTCTAAAGGTAAATTTTGATGGAGAGACTTGCAGGGTAGAAGTGATTCTTATATTAAAAAACTAACACCCTGCCTGCACCAATAATTCCTTTCCAAACCGTCATTCTGTGATGGGTAGATGCAGCCTTAATGGCAACTAAACACTGTGTTTGAGGGATTGTTTTTGAAAATTGGTATGAATCTCATTTATGTAGAACTAGAAAGAGTGGCTATGCCACTTGTAAAGCATTAGAACAATATGCAGATCATAAAATAAAAAGGCACATGGAGTGTTTTAGAACTTAATTGATTATGCTGATCTGGGGATTTCTTCTTTCCTGTTCCCCAGACTATGTAAATAATAAAGTTTTAATTGCTATCGGCACCGATTCAGGGCTTCCCAGGTGGAGCTAAAGGTAAAGAACTCACCTGCCTCTGCAGAAGACTTAAGAGACATGGGTTCGATCCCTGGGTTGGGAAGATCCCCTGGAGGAGGGCAAGGCAGCCCACTCCAGTACCTTTGCCTGGAGAATCCCATAGACAGAGGAGTCTGGTGGGCTACAGTTCATGGGGTCGCAAAGAGTCAGACACAACTGAAGCAACTTAGCTCACACACACGCAACAATTTAGAGTCCTTGGCAAAAATATGTGCAAGCAAATAATAAATGATTCAAGTCTATAAATAAAATAAGAATATGCTTAAATAAGCATGATAGACTGTACACATAAATGAACACACAGGGGGCTTCCCTGCAGGAGAATGGAAGAGCCCCCACTTTTTAACATTGCCATTTTTCTGTAGCAAGGGAAAAGGCAGCGTTAGCAAACAGAATTGCTCTCCATTTTGCCAACAAGCTAAACAGAATGAAATTTCAATGAAAATGACTGGAAAATGTACATGATTGATGCTAAATTTGCAAAAATTCCAAAGATATGGGTACAGTTTGTCACAAAAATGATGTTGAAATCTTTTTGTTTTGTCAGAAAAATTATGCAAAGCAAAAAAAAAAAAAAAATTGCCAATTTTCCTCCTCCAGCTCTTGTCCTTGCCTATTGTAGAATCTGTAGGCTTTCTGAAGAAAAGAGACAGGAATATTTTTGCTTTTTACATCTTTTCTTTTGCTAATCACTAAGAATCTGTGGCAGCCATGTTTCCGTAGGAGCTTTCATGGAGATAATGGGCCTGTATCTCTCCCTCCCAGCATCAGAGGAGGACCTGAGGCAGAGCCCTACATGAAAGCCCTTTGCAGACTTCACAATGCCCCCAAAATGTTCATTTTCTTTGTTAGCTCAATGTTACTTAGATACGTTTAAATATTGTTTGTGGGAAAGAAGATTCTAAACTCAGAATCAAAGGGAAATTAGATAGCCTTAAAAGTAAGGGTGGACGATAAGAAAAAAACAAAACATGCTTTTACAAAGATTTATAGATCTGCCTTAGATTCAGTGCTTATCTTTTATAACAACAGCAACTCACTTTTTTCTTTTTTCCCCCAAAGATCAGAGGAATACAGTCTTGTCCAAGTCTTCTCTGAAAACCCAGCCCTTAAAACATTGGAGGTCTATGGAAGAAGATCTATAAATACACATTCAATGAATAAGTGAGTGAATATTCACTGATGAACAGGTACAGGTCTAAAGTTTTGTGTGTGTGTTAACTCACCAAAGTTTATTTAATCTTTACATTAAACATACAAAATAGGTTTAGTCTCCCATTTTTTATAAGAAAACTAAAAATTGGAAAGGTACTTGCTATATGCTTAGACTTGTAAGCATTTCACATAATTATATCATTTAACCTGCTTTACAGTCCCATGAGGTGAGTGCTATTATCCCCATTTAAAGTGAAGAAAACTGACATGAGATAAAGCAAAATTACTTCCCTAACAAATGGGGCCCCTCAGCAAGATTCCCATCCAGCTCTCTGCCCCCTGAGACCTCACACCCAATGTGAGTATTACTCTGCCTTCCCTCCTGAGGACACATGTCATGGATGTGATACCGACAAGATTTTGTATCTGACTCTGCTTGACTCCCAAATGTGGTCTCTTTGCATCCCACTTCAGAAGACTATTTCAAAATTTGCCAAAACAGAACATTGGAGCCAAAAAAGAGTTGGAGGGCTGGAAAAGTCTTCATAAGAATAATTGAGGTTGATAAGCCCTGTTTCAGGGTCGGTTTTGCTAAGGAGACATAGAGGAAGATAGCACTGATGCACTGATGTGAGGGAAGATGACCAGATCCAGAAGAGTCTGAAATCTATTACTAATGAGTGGGTGACACTGAATTGTTTAATGCAACTAATCTAAGACTCAGTTCCTTAAATGAGAGAATCAAGTAAAAGAGTGAAGCAAATGCTATGTGACTTGGATTTTATACCAAAATAAGTAGGACTATAAAGTTAGAAAATTCAACTGTTAGTGACAGTATGGCTTAATTCTTTTATAGGAACTATTGGCTGTAATTGAAAAGTAATAGACCAGGCCAGGTTTGGTGGAAAGGAGCATACGATGTTCAATCCTGCTTTATCTGAAAGCTCTTTTGAAAGTCAGAATCTTCAGCTGGATCATAGAGTCAGCTTATTTTTTAAAATTAAATACAGATTGCTCTAGAGTAAAGATCATTCAAAATCCAATCAATTTCTTTTCAAATCAGATACAAGGTATTTTTTAAAGAATGACTCATAACAATGAAAAGGACTTCAGAATGCATCTAATTCAGCCCTGTGTATTTTAGCCCTATTTCCTCCAAATGTCTTTAAATGGTTCAACCATGACCTCTTCAATTAACTAGAGTCTACTGAATACTTATTGTGTAACAGTAATATTTATTGAATAATGCTCTGTGTCATGTACAGTGCTAAACTTAATTTACATTATCTCATTAAGTACACACAACAACCCTTATAAGGAGTGCTTTTATTATTACCATTTCATGAAGAAAGATGGGCACAACAAATGACAGAAATGGTATGGACCTAACAGAAGCAGAAGATATTAAGAAGAGGTGGCAAGAATACACAGAAGAACTATACAAAAAGGATCTTCACCAAAAAAAAAAAAAAAAAGGGATCTTCACAACCCAGATAATCATGATGGTGTGATCATTCACCTAGAGCCAGATATCCTGGATTGTGAAGTCAAATGGGCCTTAGGAAGCATCACTATGAACAAAGCTAGTGGAGGTGAAGGAATTTCAGTTGAGCTATTTTAAATACTAAAAGATGATGCTGTGAAAGTCTGTACTCAACATGCCAGCAAATTTGGAAAACTCAGTAGTGGCCACAGGACTGGAAATGGTCAGTTTTCATTCCAATCCCAAAGAAAGGCAATGCCAAAGAGTGCTCAAACTACCACACAATTGCACTCATCTAACATGCTAGCAAAGTAATGCTCAAAATTCTTCAAGCCAGGCTTCAACAGTATGTGAACCATGAATTCCAGATGTTCACGCTGGATTTAGAAAAGGCAAAGGAACCAGAGATCAAATTGCCAACATCCGCTGGATCATGGAAAAAGCAAGAGAGTTCCAGAAAAGTCTACTTCTGCTTTATTGACTATGCCAAATACTTTGACTGTGTGGATCACAACAGACTGTGGAAAAGTCTGAAAGAGATGGAAATACCAGACCACCTGACCTGCCTCCTGAGAAATCTGTATGCAGGTCAGGAAGCAACAGTTAGAACTGGACATGGAACAACAGACTGGTTCCAAATCGAGAAAGGAGTACATCAAGGCTGTATATTGTCACCATGCTTATTTAACTTATATGCAGAGTACATCTTGAAAAACGCTGGGCTGGATGAAGCACAAGCTGGAATCAAGATTGCCAGGAGAAATATCAGTAACCTCAGATATGCAGATAACACCACCCTTATGGAAGAAAGTAAAGAAGAACTAAAGAGCCTCTTGATGAAAGTGAAAGAGGAGAGTGAAAAAGTTGGCTTAAAACTCAACATTCAGAAAACTAAGATCATGGCATCTGGTCCCATTACTTCATGGCAAAAAGATGGAGAAGCAATGGAAAGAGTGACAGACTTTATTTTGGGGGGCTCCAAAATCACTGTAGATGGTTTCTGCAGCCATGAAATTAAAAGATGCTTACTCCTTGGAAGAAAAGTTATGACTAACCTAGACAGCATATAAAAAGCAGAGACATTACTTTGTCAACAAAGGTCCATCTAGTCAAAGCTATGGTTTTTTCAGTAGTTATACAGGAGACCTGGGTTCGATCCCTGGGTTGGGAAGATCCCCTGCAGAAGGGAAAGGCTACCCACTCCTGTATTCTGGCATGGAGAATTCCATGGATACAGTCCATGAGGTTGCAAAGAGTCGGACACAACTGAGAGACTTTCGTTTTCACTTTCATATGTATGGATGTGAGAGTTGGACTATAAAGAAAGCTGAGCACCAAAGAATTGATGCTTTTGAACTATGGTGTTGGAGAAGACTCTTGAGAGTCCCTTGGACAGCAAAGAGATCCAACCAGTCCATCCTAAAAGAAATCAGTACTGAATATTCATTGGAAGGACTCATGCTGAAGCTGAAATTCCAGTACTTTGGCCACCTGATGCAAAGAACTGACTTATTTGAAAAGACCCTGATGTTGGGAAAGATTGAAGGTGGGAGAAGGGTTTGACAGAAAATGAGATGGTTTGATGACATCACCGACATGAGATGGACATGAGTTGGACATGGACATCAATGGACATGAGTTTGAATAAACTCCGGGAATTGGTGATGGACAGGGAGGCCTGGAGTGCTGCAGTCGATGAGGTCCCAAAGAGTCGGACATGACTGAGAGACTGAACTGAACTGAACTCATGGACAAAATGCCTGGAGTGTATAAGGAGGTTAAGGTATTATCCAAGACCAGAGAGGTCATAAGTGGTCAGACCAAGATTAGAACTGGGTGTCCATAAAATTAGAGTCCATGAAGCTAATCCTCAAGCCATAGAGAAACCTTCGTTGGTGGTATGGTAATTTGGAAAATTTTATTATCTGGAAATACATTCAATTTACAGAAAAATTAAAATAATAAGAGTAGCAGTAGCATACAAACAACATCATTAGACCCTGTACATGATTCACCTGTTAAAACTTTGCCCACTTGCTTTGTCATTTTGAGGATAGATAGATGATAGATAGATGGATAGCTAGATAAATAGATACTTAGATAGGTGAGGGGTAGATAACAGTTTAGCAAATTGATATTATGAAAGGAAAAATCAAAATTGAGTCAGTATTACTAACAGAACTCTGTAAAACGAAGCCTGGGTGGAGCAGGGCATTACTGAAGGGAGACTTTGCATTTCTCACCTTCAGTGGAATCTGATCTTTTGACCACTTATGTCCTAATGAAGTCATCCAAAACATCTACCAGAAACTCAAGACACCTATCAGACTCTTCCCCTAAAATAACTCACTACATCCTACTTACTTATTGGACTCCTACCCTATAATAACTTGTGATTCCTAAAAGACAAATGTTTACCAATTTGATTCAATCACAATTCTCAGGGCTTTTTATGTTCATAAGCCCCTAACTCTGTCTTCCCCAAGCACTTTTTTGCTTTTACTGTAATCTGTGTCTTTCAAATTGCAGTTCTTAAAGTGAAAGTGAAAGTCGCTCATCATGTTTGACTCTTTGCAACCCCATGGACTATATAGTCCATGGAATTCTCCAGGCCAGAATACTGGAGTGAGTAGCCTTTTCCTTCTCCAGGGGATCTTCCCAACCCAGGGATCAAACCCAGGTCTCCCATGTTGCAGGAGGATTCTTTACCAAGTGAGCCACAAGGGAAGCCCAAGAATACTGGAGTGGGTAGCCTATCCCTTCTCCAGTGGATCTTCCTGACCCAGGAATCAAACTGGGATCTCCTGCATTGCAGACAGATTCTTTACCAACTGAGCTAGACAGCAAATAAACTCCTACTTACAGCCTTGTGAATTGTGTTTTAGTTGACATTACCAAAGATCTATAGATTAATGCAGATAGATTAGGTAGGAAGGTAGGTTAGTAGATAGATAGATGGGTGGATAGATAAAAAGATAGATATTACTTTACTGATATAGATAGTGTTATGTATCTTTTTTCTGAATACTGAGAGAGTGAGCTGTATATTATCAGGGCCCATTACCTCTATATACTTCAATATATACTTTTAAGAATAAGATACTTTCTAATATAAATTATAGTTATCAATTTCCGTATAATTAGCACTGATAGGATACTTTTTTCTGATCCCCTGTCTGTCCTCTGATATTGTCAAAGGATCCAATAATGTCCTTCACAGCATTTTTCCCTTGAGTGCAAGATCCAGGCGAGGGTAGGTTAATGTGTCTTATTTTTGTGTCTCTTTTGCCTAATTTAAAGCATTCTACAAACTTTCTCTACTTGTTTTTGACATTGACAAGTTGAAAAAATAGCCCTTTTTCATATTGGGATATTTTTCATTGGAGGTTTGTCTGTTTCTTCACAACAAAGTTCAGCTAATACATTCCCGGATGGAATAATTCATAAGTGACAATGTGGCTTCCTCAAGTTATCACATCCTTTTGCCCTTCATTGGGAATGTTAAGTTGGATCAACCAGAGAAGGTTTGTCTGGTTACATTACAATTGTTGTTCAGTGGCTAAGTCATGTCCCACACTTTGTGACCCCATGAACTGCAGCACACCAGGCTTCCTTGTCCATGAGGGAAGCCTGGTATACTGTAGTTCATAAAGGTTTGTCTGGTTTCATAGTTGCTACTATATAGTTACTATTATATAGAAACTTAACTGTATACAACTATATATATATTATATATACACATATATAATATTCAATATAATATGTAGTTAGTGTCATATTAGCAATGTTTTCCCCTTAAAACTACAGTCAATATGTGGGGAGATACTTCAATGCCAAACAAATATTGTGCTCCATCAAAATTTTCCTCTGACCCA
>NW_011494748.1:100476-151737 GCF_000754665.1 Bison bison bison | reverse complement strand
AAAAGAGGGAGAGAACAAGATGGTGGAGGAGTAGATGGATGTGAAATACATCTCTCTCCTCAAATACACCAGGAATACAACTTCAGAAACAGAAGTGCATGCAGAACACCAGCTGAGAGTGGACAGGAGTACCTGACCAGTGGAAAAGAATATATAGATCCACACAAAACTCGAGATCAAGCCTTGAGCCATTGGAGTGGGAGCAATGAATCCAAGACCCTAGACTACCAGAGAACTAACCCTAGAGGGTATCAAATAGTGAGAACTCATGCAATGGAAACCACTGTAATACAAGACCTGGCATCACCCAACCACCAATAGCACCCTGTGCAGGATGCCTCATCTAAACAACAATCAAAACAAAAATACAAACCCAATCATCACCAAACAGGAGTACTACCTCATTCAGCCTTTCCCATCAGAGGAAAAACAAACAAACAAACAAAAACTCAGCACAAATATTACCCTATAAAAAGCTAACACAAACCACTGGACCAAACTTAAAGGGCAGAAACCAAAAGGAAGAAAGAATTCAACCTTAAAGCCTACGAAAAGGAGATCTCAAACACAATAAGTTAAAAAATAATAATAATGAAAAAGCAGAGAAATACGACACAAATGAAGGAACAAACTAGAAACACAGAAGTCCAAATAAATGAAAAGGAAATAGGTAAACTATCTGAAAAAAAAATTCAGAATAATGATAGTAAAGATGATCAAAAACCTTGAAGGCAAAATGGAGAAAATGCAAGAATCAGTTAACAAAGACATAGAAGAATTAAAGAATAAGCATACAGAGACAAACAACACAATTACTGAAATTAAAAATACTCTGGAAGGAATCAGTAGCAGAATATCTGAAGTAGAAGAATTAATCAGTGAGCTATAAGATAAAATGGTGGAAATATCTTCTGAAGAGCACAATAAAGTAAAAAGAATGAAAAAAGCTGAGGACCATCTCAGAGACCTCTGGGACCATATCAAACACACCAACATTCGAATTATAGGGGTCCGAGAAGAAGAAGAGATAAAGAAAGGGTATAAGAAAGTTTTTGAAGAGATTATAGTTGAAAATTTCCCCAACATGGAAAAGGAAATAGCCAATCAAGTCCAAGAGGCACAAAGAGTCCCATACAGGCTAAACCCAAAGAGAAACATGCCAAGACACATACTAATCAAACTAACAAAGACTAAACACAAAGAAAGACTATTAAAAGCAGCAAGGGAAAAGCAACAAGTAACATACAAGGGAAACCCCGTACACTTAACAGCTGATCTTTCAGCAGAAACTCTGCAGGCCAGAAGGGACTGGCAGGATATATTTAAAGAAATGAAAGGGAAAAATCTACAACCAAGATTACTGTACCCAGCAAGGATCTCATTCAAAGTTGATGATCAAAAGCTTTTCAGACAAGCAAAAGTTAAGAGAATTCAGTACCACTAAACCAGCTTTACAACAAATGTTAAACAGACTTATATAGTCAAAAAATACAAAAGAAAAAAGATCTACAAAATCAACCCCAAGCAATTAAGAAGATGGCAATAGGAACATATATATCAATAATTACTTCAAATGTAAATGGATTAAATGCTCCAACCAAAAGACACAGACTGGCTGAATGGATACAAAAACAAGACCCATATATATGCTGTCTACAAGAAAGCCACTTTAGACTTCAAGACACATATAGACTGAAGTGAGAGGACGGAAAAATATATTCCATGCAAATGGGAAGCAAAAGAAAGCTGGAGTAGCAATACTCATAACAGACAAAATAGATGTTAAAATAAAGATTACAAGAGATAAGGAAGGACGTTATATAATGACCAAGGGATCAATCCAGGAGGAAGACATGACAATTATAAATAGCTATGCACCCAACATAGGAGCATCTCAATACATAACACAAACACTAACAGACATAAAAGGAGAAATTGACAGTAACACAATAATAATAGGAAACTTTAACACCCCACTCATACTAATGGACAGATCATCAAAACATAACATTAATAAGGAAACACAAGTCTTAAATAATACATTAGATGAGATGTATCTCATTGATATCTTTAGGACATTTCATCCAAATGTAGAAGAATACACCTTCTTCTCAAGTGCACATGGAACATTCTCCAGGATAGACCACATCTTGGGTCACAAGTCAAATCTCAGTAAATTTAAGAAAATTGAAATTGTGTCAAGCATCTTCTTCAAACACAATGCTATGAGACTAGACACCAGTTACAAGAAAAAAACTGTAAGAAACACAAACACATGGAGATTAAACAACACATTTCTAAATAACCAACAGGTTACTGAAGAAAGTAAAAGGGAAATCAAAAAAATTTCTAGAAACAAATGACAATGAAAACATGACAACTCAAAACCTATGGGATGCAGCAAAAGCAGTTCTAAGAGGGAAGTTTATAGCAATACAATCCTACTTCAAGAAAGAAAAAAACATCAAATAGACAGCCTAACTTTACACCTAAAACAACTGGAAAAAGAAGAACAAAAAAACCCCAAAATTAGAAGAAGGAAAGAAATCATAAAGATCTGAGCAGAAATAAATGAAAAAGAAATGAAAGAAACAATAGTAAACATTAATAAAACTAAAAGCTGGTTCTTTGAGAATATAAACAAAATTGACAAGCCTTTAGCCAGACTCATCAAGAAAAAAGAGAGACAAATCAAATCAACAAAGTTAGAAATGAACAAGGAGAAGTTACAACAGACAATGCAGAAATACAAAGGATTATAAGAGACTATTATGAACAACTATATGGCAAGAAAATGGATAACCTGGAAGAAATGGATAGACTTTTAGAAAAGTTCAATCTACTAAGACTGAAACAGGAAGAAATAAAAATTATGAACAACCCAATTACAAGCACTGAAATTGAAGCTGTGATTAAAAAAAAAAATCTCCCCCAAAACAAAAGTCCAGAACCAGATGGCTTCACCGGAGAATTATATCAAACATTTACAGAAGAGCAAATGCCTATCCCTCTAAAACTCTTTCAGGAAATTGCAGAGGAAGGAACCCTTCCAAACTCATTCTATGAGGCCACCATCACCCTGATACCAAAACCAGACAAAGACAACACATAAAAAAGAAAACTACAGACCAAAATGACTGATGAACATAGACTCAAAAATTCTCAATTAAATTTTAGCAAACAGAATTCAGCAACACATCAAAAAGCTCATATACCATGATCAAGCTGGGTTTATTCCAGTAATGCCAGGATTCTTCAATAAATGCAAATCATTCAATGTGATACACCATATTAACAAGCTGAAAGATAAAACCCATATGATCATCTCAATAGATGCAGAAAAACCTTTGTGAAAATTGAGCACCCATTTATGATTCAGTTCAGTTCAGTTCAGTCACTCAGCTGTGTCTGATTCTTTGTGACTCCATGGACTGCAGCACGCCAGGCCTCCCTGTCCATCACCAACTCCCGGAGTTTATTCAAACTCACATCCATTGAGTCAGTGATGCCATCCAACCATCTCATCCTCTGTCGTCCCCTTCTCCTTGTGCCTTCAATCTTTCACAGCATCACAGTCTTTTCAAATGAGTCAGCTCTTCGCATCAGGAGGCCACAGTATTGGAATTTCAGCTTCAACATCAGTCCTTCCAATGAACACCCAGGACTGATCTCCTTTAGGATGGACTGGTTGGATCTCCTTGCAGTCCAAGGGACTCTCAAGAGTCTTCTCCAACACCACAGTTCAAAAGCATCAGTTCTTAGGCACCCAGCTTTCTTTATAGTCCAACTCTCACATCCATTCATGACTATTGGAAAAACCATAGCCTTGACTAGACAGACCTTAGTTGGCAAAGTAATGTCTCTGCTTTTTAATATGCTATCTAGGTTGGTCATAACTTTTCTTCCAAGGAGCAAGCATCTTTTAATTTCATGTCTGAAGTCATGATCTGCAGTGATTTTGGAGCCCCAAAAGATAAAGTCTGCCACCGTTTCCCCATCTATTTCCCATGAAGTGATGGGACCAGATGCCATGATCTTTGTTTTCTGAATATTAAGCTTTAAGCCAACTTCTTCACTCTCCTCTTTTACTTTCATCAAGAGGCTCTTTAGTTCTTCTTTACTTTCTGCCATAAGGGTGGTGTTATTTGCATATCTGAGGTTATTGATATTTCTCCTGGCAATCTTGATTCCAGCCTGTGCTTCATCCAGTCCAGCATTTCGCATGATGTACTCTGCATATAAGTTAAATAAGCAGAGTGACAGTATACAGCCTTTACGTACCTCTTTTCCTATTTGGAACCAGTATGGTGTTCCATGTCTAGTTATAACTGTTGCTTCCTGACCTGCATACAGATTTCTCAAGTGGCAGGTCTGGTGGTCTGGTATTCTCATTTCTTTCAGAATTTTCCACAGCCAGTTGTGATCCATACAGTCAAAGCTTGGCATAGTCAATAAAGCAGAAATAGATGATTGAAAACTCTTCAAAAAATGGGCATATAAGGAACCTACCTCAACATAGTAAAGGCCATATATGATAAGCCTACAGCAAACATTGTTCTCAATGGTGAAAAACTGAAACCATTCCCCCTAAGATCAGGAACAAGACAAGGATGTCCACTTTCACCAATATTATTCAACATAGTTCTGGAAGTCCTAGCTACAGTAATCAGAGAAGAAAAAGAAATAAAAGGAATCCAGATGGGAAAAGAAGTAAAGCTCTCACTGTTTGCAAATGACATGATACTGTACATAGAAAACCCTAAAGATACTATCAGAAAATTACTAGAGCTTGTCAGTGAATTTGGCAAAGTTACAGGATACAAAATCAACAAACAGAAGTCACTTGCATTTCTAAATACTAACAATGGAAAATCAGAAAGAGAAATTAAGGGATCACTCTCATTCACCATGGCAACAAAAAGAATTAAATATCTAGGAATAAACTTAAAGGAGACAAAAGAACTGTACACAGAAAATTATAAGACCCTGATGAAAGAAATAAAAGATGACATAAACAGATGGATAGATATTCCATGTTTCTGGGTAGGAAGAATCAGTATTGTGAAAATGATTTTACTACCAAACACAATCTACAGATTCAATGCAGTCCATATCAAATTACCAATGGCATTTTTCACAGAACTAGAATGAAAAATTTCACATTTCATATGGAAACACAAAACACCCTGAATAGACAAAGCAGTCTTGAAAAAGAAGAATGGAGCTGGAGGGATCAACCTTCATGGCTTCAGGTTATACTACAAAGCTACAGTCATCAAGACAGTATGGTACTGGCACAAAAACAGAAATATAGACCAATGGAACAAGATAGAAAGCCCAGAAATAAACCCATGCACTTATGGGTACCTTAGTTTTTGACAAAGGAGGCAAGAATATACAATGGGGCAAAGACAGCCTCTTCAATAAATGGTGCTGGGAAAACTAGACAGCTACATGTCAAAGAATTAATTTAGAACACTTCCTAACACAGTACACAAAGATAAACTCAAAATGGATTAAAGACCTAAATGTGAGACCAGAAACTATAAAACTCTTAGAGAAAAACATAGGCAGAACACTCGATGACATAAATCAAAGCAAGATCCTCTATGACCCACCTCCTAGAGTAATGGAAATAAAAACAAAAGTAAACAAGTGGGACCTGATTAAATTTAAAAGCTTTTGCACAGCAAAGGACGCTATAAGCAAGTTGAAAAGAGAACCCTCAGAATGGGAGAAAATAATAGCAAATGAAACAACTGCTGCTGCTGCGGCTAAGTCTCTTCAGTCGTGTCCGACTCTGTGCCACCCCATAGACGGCAGCCCACCAGGCTCCGCCATCCCTGGGATTCTCCAGGCAAGAACACTGGAGTGGGTTGCCATTTCCTTCTCTAATGCATGATAGTGAAAAGTGAAAGTGAAGTCATTCAGTCATGTCAGACTCTTCACGACCCCATGGGCTGCAGCCTACCAGGCTCCTCCACCCATGGGATTTGCCAGGGAAGAGTACTGGAGTGGGTTGCCATTGCCTTCTCCATGAAACAACTGACAAAGGATTAATTTCCAAATATATAAGCAGCTCATACAATTCAGTACCAGGAAAATAAACAACCCAATGAAAAGGTGGGAAAAAGACCTAAAGCGACATTTCTCCAAAGAAGACATACAGATGGCTAACAAACACATGAAAAGATGCTCAACATAGCTCATTATTAGAGAAATGCAAATCAAAACCACAATAAGATATCACTTCACACCAGTCTGAATGGCCATCATCAAAAAGTCAACAAAAACAATAAATGCTGGGAGGATGTGGAGAAAGGGAAATGCTCTTGCACTGTTGGTGGGAATGTAAATTGATACAGCCACTACGGAAGATGGTATGGAGATTCCTTAAAAAACTAGGAATAAAACCACCATATGACCCACCAATCCCACCCCTAGGCATATACCCTGAGAAAACCAGGGTTGAAAAAGACACATGTATCCCATTTATCCTGTAAACATGTATCCTGTTTACAATAGCTAGAACATGGAAGCAACCTAGATGCCCATCAACAGATGAACGGATAAAGAAGTTGTGATACATATATACAATGGGATATTACTCAGCCATAAAAAGGAATGCCGTTGAGTCAGTTCTGATGAGGTGGATGAACCTAGAGCCTATTATACCGAACGAAGTGAGTCAGAAAGAGAAAGATAAATATTGTATTCTAACACACATATGAGAAACGCTGGGCTGGAAGAAGCACAAGCTAAAATCAAGATTGCCAGGAGAAACATCAATAACTTCAGATATGCAGATGGCATCACTCTTATGGCAGAAAGTGAAGAGGAACTAAAAAGCCTCTTGATGAAAGTGAAAGTGGAGAGTGAAAAAGTTGGCTTAAAGCTCAACATTTAGAAAACAAAGATCATGGCATCTGGTCCCATCACTTCATGGGAAATAGATAGGGAAACAGTGTCAGACTTTATTTTGGGGGGCTCCAAAATCACTACAGATGGTGACTGCAGCCATGAAATTAAAAGACGCTTACTCCTTGGAAGAAAAGTTATGCAACCTAAATAGCATATTGAAAAGCAGAGACATTACTTTTCCAACAAAGGTCCATCTAGTCAAGGCTATGGTTTTTCCATTGGTCATGTATGGATGCGAGAGTTGGACTGTGAAGAAAGCTGAGCACTGAAGAATTGATGCTTTTGAACCGTGGTGTTGGAGAAGACTCTTGAAAGTCCCTTGGACTGCAAGGAGATCCAACCAGTCCATTCTGAAGGAGATCAGCCCTGGGATTTCTATGGAAGGAATGATGCTAAAGTTGAAACCCCAGTACTTTGGCCACCTCTTGCAAAGAGTTGACTCATTGGAAAAGTCTTTGATGCTGGGAGGGATTGGGGGCAGGAGGAGAATGGGATGACAGAGGATGAGATGGCTGGATTGCATCACTGACTCAATGGACGTGAGTCTGGGTGAACTCCGGGAGTTGGTGATGGACAGGGAGGCCTGGTGTGCTGCGATTCATGGGGTCGCAAAGAGTCGGACACTACTGAGTGACTGAACTGAACTGAATGCACATATACAGAATCTAGAAAAATGGTCCTGAAGAAATTATTTACAAGGCAGCAATGGAGAAACATAAAGAATAGACTTATGGACATGGGGAGATGGGAGGACAGGGTGAGATATATGGAAAGAGTAACACAGAAACTTACATTACCATATGTAAAATAGTCAATGGGAATTTGCTGTATGGCTCAGGAAACTCAAACAGGGGCTCTGTATCAACCTAGAGGGTGGGATCGGGAGGGAGATGGGAGGGAGGTTCAAAAGGGAGGGGATATATGTATACCTATGACTGATTCATGTTGAGGTTTGACAGAAAACAACGAAGTTTTGTAAAGCAATTATCCTTCAACAAAAAAATTTTAGAAAAAAAGAAATATAAATGGTAAAACAAACAAACAAAAAACTCATAAAAAGAAAAAAAATTTCCTCTGAATTGGTAATTCCTAACTGAGCCAATCTTTAGCAAGACAATTGCAAAATGCTAATTTTCTAACTCCAGCATTTCCTCTATATTTACCAGCAGGCACTGGGGATTCTACTGTAAGCAACAACCCTCCCTATTCCCTCTTTTATTTATTTCTCTATATTCTTATTTTTCAATGATCTGTTACTGTACTTAATTGTTTTGGTGCTCGGATTGTCTTAGATGTGGCCAGTAGAGGTCCTTGAAACTGTTCCTGTATTCTTGTAATATGTTCCATCATTTTATTAATGGGGGGGAAAGGGGCATTTAGTATGTGGATTAAGGAGATTTTCCCAACTCATTTTGTGCCTACTGGACCCCAGCCCTAAAGTCAACCATTTCTTCAAGGAATTCTAATTCCTTTTCATAAGGGAACAGTATTAGAAGCAAAATGCTAGTATGATAAGCTTTATTTTTAATCTTTTATCATTCCTTAATGTAGAATTTCTAAAATTTTTAGAGCTATTAGAAATCATCCACTAATTAGAGCATAAACTCTTTCTTATATACATGGGATTTTAGTGGGTCTTGAAGGAGTTACAGGAAGATAAGGGAAGGGAGAAATATGGAGACAAGAAACTAATGAAGAGCTTCCTGAATTCCACACCTAAAAATTTTAAGTGGGGAAACCTCAACCTGAATGTCGGGAAATAGGTTTTTAGAAGGTTTACGCTAAACATCTTAGGAAGAAATGTCATCCCATGTGCTTTTGTTCTATAATCTGTATTAGCATTTCCCCAGGTTTGTTTGGTGAAAACTAGTTTTTTAAGTTCCTCTTTGAGAAAGGTGCTGCGGTCAAGTGTAGGCAATGGTGCTTACCAAATATTAGCAAGTTAGAGGCTCTGTTGAGTCCTGCATTAGAGAGACAATCGGTTAGCTTTAACCCAATATTGCCAGATTTATCTGAACCCCGCCCAATAACACCTGTTATCATCATTCAGAGCATTATGTGAAAATGCTCATTTGTATATTTGAAGTGGCTATTGAGCTGCTTTTAAGGTCTGTTCTCTTCTGTCCTTTTCTCCTCCGAGCCCTCAGAGCAACCTTCTGTGACAGCTCTTAGTAAATTGCTTTGCAACCAGTGATTTGCTTATCAAACAGTTCCATTTGACAGAAAGGTCCTGGAGGACAGATGTCTGTTGTTCTCAATATCTGCCATATCTGCTACAGTACCTGGTACTTAACAGGCATTCAAAAAATATATATATATGCTGTTATATTGGAGCAGGGACTTGCCTAAGAGATATCAAATTCACTTGAAATGTTATCTTAGGTCAGAAGTTTCTCTTCCCTCAGCTTTATCCCCACTCAGTGAATTATTCTTTAATTTAACCCTGGAAACTTAGTGATCACTCTCCTTTATCCTTAAAGAATAGATACCCAGTCACAAAACAAAGCGAAACACAGCCTATGAGTGACAGTTCATTTAACACCTAGGACCAATGAAGTTTTAGGACAAACAAGATCTCTAACTCTCATGGAACCATATTCTAGTGGCTGAAGATAAATGTAAAGAAAGTGAGCAAATAAATAAACAAGAAAGTTCCCTAGAGCCCTAAGCATTTTGGAGACAATAAAACAACATAATAAGATAGAGGAGAAATAAAGAGAAGCTGAAGCTGAAGCTCCAACACTTTGGCCATGTAATGTGAAGAGCCAGCTCACTGGAAAAGACCGTGATTTTGGAAAAGATTGAGGGCAGTAGGAGAAGGGGACGACAGAGGATGAGATGGTTGGATGGCATCACTGACTCAATGGACGTGAGTTTGAGCAAACTCCAGGAGATGGTGTAGGACAGGGAGGCCTGGCGTGCTGCAGTTCATGGGGTCACAAAGAGTGAGGCACGACTTAGTGACTAAATAAACCAAGAGAACAGGGCTAAAATTTTGAGGTCGAGAAGAAGCCAAGCCTGTGAAAATTTAAGGGCTGAGAATCTGAGAAGGAGGGAACAGCAGGTGCAAAGGCCTTGGGGAAGGATGAAACTTCCACAAGAGGCCCCATGACAATGAAGCAGCAGCATCACACCACATTCTACTGCTACAGCAGGAGACTATTCTTAGCAGCGCCTTGTGAAGGAGGGGGATGAGGGAGTAAATGATAGAGAAATGTCTGAGAACTGTGAACAGCAATAAATAAAAGAGGCAAGGCTTTAAATTTAAGTGATGGGCGATAATGTACAGGACCCAAGTGAGCAACGCAGTGGGAAAACAGCACCACTGCTTAGCTGTTCATCCCTCACATCTCCTTGCTTGCTTTCTTTTTCACTCTTACTCCATTTCTTTTCTCTTCTGCCATCAGCATCTTACTGTCTGCGCTTGTCTCCCCCAGCCCATCAGCCAATCAGATCTCTCTCTTCTCTACTTTCATGCTCTCTCTCTTTCTTATTCTTCCTATGTTTCCCCTTCAGCTCTCCTTTCTCATTCATATTAATTTTTTTGACAAACTTTCAGCAAATTACTACTTTAACCAGTTACTCTTCTGAGAACCTGAAGAAAATAGTAAAATGCTTTATTGCTCTCTGCCCCCAAGGAACTCATGGACTTCTAAGGGAGAAAGATGAACACATGGTTACAATGCAATCTGTGCATATGTGTGCCATCTATGCATATATACATTTATATACACATTTATGTGATGTGTATATAAGTGCATATGCACACGGATGGTCCCTCATCATCATACCCTTTCTTCTCTCTGCCTTAAGCAATCACAATATAGTAAGAGTTGCCTGGCATTCCTACTTTTATCTCTCTGCCTTAAAATCTAGTTCACATGCTGCCTTAAGAGTAATCTCCCTGAAATACTGTTCTTATAAATTTTTGAGCAAGACAGAAATGAGTTCAAAATGATTCCCTCCAAAATAAAAACTATATGCAATGTGGAATCCTGGTTAAGATCCTGGAACAGAAAAAGGTATCAGGAAAGAAAATGATGAAAGTCAAAGAGACCCATGGATAAGTTATAACACTGGACCAATGGTAGTGTCCTAGTTGATAACTGTTCTCCTGTAAAGTAGGATATTAACCTCAGAAGTAAGATGAGCAGTCTGCAGGAAACTCTCTGTACCACTTTTGGAATTTTCCTGTACGTCTAACATTCATTTAAAATATTGATTAAATCTTCAGGGCAGCAATGGAGATGCAGGCATAAAGAACAGACTTATGGACACAGGGCAGGAAGGAAAGGGTGGGACAAATTGAGAGAGTAGCATTGAAACATATACATTACCGTATTTAAAATTAGATAGTCAGTAGAAAACTGCTGTATGCTGCAGGGAGCTCAAATCCAGTGCTCTGTGACAACCTAGAGGGGTGGGATGGAGTGGGAGGTTCAAGAGGGAGGGGGCATACATAGACCTATGGCTGATTCATGTGGATATATGGCAGAAACCGATACAATAGTGTAAAATAATTATTCTCCAATTAAAATAAATCCATTTAAATAAAATGATATATTAGTTAAATCATAGTTAATGTTAGTTAGCTAAGGGACTTCCCTGGTGGTCCAGTGGCCTAGATTCTGCAGTCTCAATGCAGGGGAGCCAGGTTCAGTCCCTGGTCAGGGAACTAAACCGCATGTGCCTCACCTAAGATTATACATGCCACAACTAAAGATCCCGCCTGCCAAAACTGACACCTGGTGCAGCAAAATTAATTAATTCAAAATATTAGTTAGCTAATACTAGTTAAAGTTGGTCTTTAAAATGCTAAAAAGAAAGAATACATATCATTGAAAATATTCAAGAACAGGAAAAATAGAGTATTTCTAGCAGTACTGTTCTTAATAACAAAAAAAATAAACCCATCCAAATGTCAAACAGAAAAAATGTCCACCAAAAAGTATTCATACGATAGAGTTCAGGATGGCAGTGAAAATGAGTGAACTGCAACTACGCCCATCAGCACAGATGGATCTAGAAGATACACATCACGCAAAAGAAGCAACCATGGCAGAATCCATGTGGTGCAAGTCCATTCCTCTAAAGCCTAAGAGCAGGCAAGTAAAATACTAAATGTAAATCTATTGAGAGGAACACATGTGGGAGGCATGTATAGAAAGAAAAGCAATTGGATGACAACCACAAAAATTGGGGTGAAATACCTCTGGTGTAGAAGTGTGGACACATGCTCAGAGAAGAGCCACACCCTTCTCCTAGTGATGTTCACATGTTTATCTGTTTCATTATTATCCCTCAATAGCACATATACCCTTTATCATCCTTATGATTGAGGACTGTGCCTAACATTTTAAAGTATATACAAAAATTATATATGATTCAAAATTACATACATTCTCAGTGGGGGAAGGGAAAATTTTTCCTCTAAATGTCTAGGTTTTTCTGGCCAGTCAAAGAATTAAATTGACATGAGTCAGATAACCAGGAGAAAATTAAATTTAATTTTGTATGTACAGGGGCTTCGTGAGAAAATGAGACCCACAGACAAGTTAGGCAAGTGAGGCTTATATGCTGTCTGAGAGGACAAGGGGAAAGGGCTTGGGACTTCAAAGGGAAGGAAGGTGAGTCACAGGAAGATGGAAAAGAGCAAATGTTTGGTTCACAAATATCTGCTGGGCCGCACAGAAACAATGGGACACAGAGAGGAATTTTAACAAAGAGTTTACGGAGTTCCCCTGTCTACTCATACCTGTGGTTTCCCAGATGGCTCAGTGATAAAGAATCTGTTTGCAATGCAGGAAACCCAGGTTTGATCCCTGGGTCAGGAACATCCCCTGGAGGAAAGCATGGCAACCCACGCCAGTATTCTGGCCTGGGAAATCCCACAGACAGAGGAGCTTGGTAGGCTACAGTTCATGGGGTCACAAAAGAATCAGACACGACTGAACAGCTAAACAACAGTCTACAGTGATGGCTCTCTTTTTGGAACAGGTCCTCTGTCTACATTCTTTTAGGCAGTTACTGCTGCTACTGCTGCTGCTAAGTCGCTTCGGTCGTGTCCGACTCTGTGCGACCCCATAGACAGCAGCCCACCAGCCTCTGCCGTCCCTGGGATTCTCCAGGCAAGAACACTGGAGTGGGTTGCCATTGCCTTCTCCATTGTGTGAAAGTGAAAAGTGAAAGTGAAGTCGCTCAGTCGTGTCCGACTCTTAGCAACCCTATGGATTGCAGCCTACCAGGCTCCTCCATCCATGGGATTTTCCAGGCAAGAGTACTGGAGTGGGGTGCCATTGCCTTCTCCTTTAACAGGAAGGTAAAAAGGAAAACATCGTGAGTCTTCAATTTCTTAAAACAATCAGCCCCAAATAATCCTCATTATTATTTAGCTCCCCTACGGCTACAATACTAGCAAGCTATGTGATTCCGGGCAAGTTGCTTTTCTTGCTTACTTGTTACTCAATTGATTGTAATGGTGATTGAATCAAATGATTTGTAAAGCATTTAACACAAGCATGGCTAATAGTAACAACTCAATAAATGCTAGTTTACAAGTAAGGAGATATATATATATATATATTTATATGTAATATATACATTTTTAAACATGTAACGAAATAGTAACAAAAATAATAATAAAAAGAACAGAAAATGGTCTCTTTAAGTCAGAATTAAATCACTTTATTATCATTATAATTGTCATTATGGTGTCAAAATAAAAATAATAGCTAATATTATTGAGCTGATACTATATTTTAGGAGCTGTGTTAGTTCTAAGGAGGCCGAGAGTTCTAGATGTTTAGTTTTATAGGTGATTCTCCAGTTGGAGAAATAGAACTCTTGCAGTACTGTCCCATAGCAAGAGGTTGCTGCTGCTGCTGCTGCTGCTGCTAAGTCGCTTCAGTCGTGTCTGACCCTGTGCGACCCCATAGACAGCAGCCCACCAGGCTCCCCCGTCCCTGGGATTCTCCAGGCAAGAACACTGGAGTGGGTTGCCATTGCCTTCTCCAATGCATGAAAGTGAAAAGTGAAAGTGAAGTCGCTCAGTCGTCTCTGACTCTTAGCGACACCATGGACTGCAGCCTACCAGGCTCCTCCATCCATGGGATTTTCCAGGCAAGAGTACTGGAGTAAGGTGACATTGTGTCTTAAAATGTAGGTTTTATTATCATTCAAGTATGGCAAGGCCGACAGATCAGAAGATGACTGCCATTGAAGAGATATTTTGTTATAGTCACAGATCCCAAGAGGAGGGCGGGTCATTCATTCCATGGAGAGCCACCTGGGGCAGTACCAGCATCAGTCAAGAGGCAGGGGGTGAGGGGGAAAGTGGGTAAGAACCTTTATTGTGGAGTTCCATAGGGAGGAATGGGTGAGGCAGGGCAAGCAGGCTTGGGACTGGCTAATTTGAATAATCAGCCTGCTCTGGGGCATAGGGTACCCAGCCCTGGGGTGATTAGAGCAGGGGGATAGTGGCTACAGTGCAAATGGAGGTAAAAAAGGAGGTAGCTGGGGGTGTGGGCTCTGGGATGTTTGCTTTGGGTATGGAAGGTGCTCTTACATGCCAACTTGTTTGGAAATTGGCAAGCCAATTGCTATCTCTGGAAATTGGCAAGTCCTGGAAGAGGCAGCCCCTTCAAAGGGTCAGCAAAGCCCTAACATGTCAAAGCATCAAATTTAGAAACTGGAAAATGTGGGTTGTTAAAGCAAACCACAAATATAAGTTTACAATTCTTAGTAACCATTTCTAAAGAGTTTAAAAGAGAAATGAATTCTAAAGAAATATCTTAAATATTATTTAAACTTGTAATTATGTAAAAAATTATTAATTAACATTTTACCTTTTTAATACTAAGTCTTTGAAATCTGGGATGCATGTTACACTTAAAACATGGGGCGATTTTGACGAGCTACATTTCGAGGGCCATAGGAGGCTGGTGACTACTCTGTCAGACAGTGCAGCACTAGAGAGTCGGAGAAAAATTCAGTGAGGTTGGTGGAAACTTAAGAGGAATATCTGAGCATCTGTGGGGGCAGCCAGGTGGCTCATTAAACTGATCTGTACTCTCTCACCCCCAGCTCCACCTCAGCATATTATCAACACTGTTCTTGTCTTCTGTGAGCCCCTCCCTCTGCCCTCCCTTCAAGTACCAGGTTCATCATTGCTGCCATTTCCTCATTCCTGGTCTCCCTATGAGTGGTCTCTCCTGGGCAAGACAAAGGAAAGAGGCTTGCTATTGCTTTTCTCAAGTTACTAACATAGAAATTGCTCCTGGAGAAGGGACCGGGACTGACCTTGAAGGGGAGGACACCAGAAGAACTTCCTGGACAGGCTTAGGATGTCAAAAAGTAAAAATTTTTTAAAGATAATCACAGGTCCTATATTCACTGCTGTACACACAAACAACCCTTACCCAACAATAAAACTTCTTTCTTGATGATTTCGAATCATATATCCATATAAAGGAAAAAACAGATTTTTTTTTGTTGTTTTGTACAGATTGTTGTAATAACAATCTATGTGGCAGCGAAAGAGTCACAACAGAAAGACAAAACATAGTTTATATTATATGAAAGGGTAAAATATTTAACACAAAGTAGCTTGCTAGTCTCAAAGGAAAAAAAAATAACTTCAAGTCATGTCTGCTTTTTTTTTTTAATGAGACACTCTTGCTTCTGATCATTTGGAATATTTGCCAGCATTCCTGGTGAAATTTAGTACAATTCAAGCAGTTTTAACATCTAGATGAGCAAGGTCCATGTAGCACTCCCCAACCTGGATACCACATGGCGAGCTAAGTTCCTCAAAACAATGTTCCCTTGGTTCCAAGGTCACTTGCTTTTGATCTCTATTTTTAAGGTATGAATCTGACACACAGGAAACTGAGAAGTACGTAGCTTTGTCCCGAGCCAGGAATCCTGTGAATTTATCTCAGGCAGGTTGATTCATAGGGCTCAGCACACGCCCTGTGACCTGAGCAGTGCTCTTGTCTCCACTGTGCTTTCTATAAATAGTGATTGACCACAGATCTTCACAGGAAATGTCAGCTCCAGCGACATTTCCAGGACTAAGAATTTAGATCTACCTTAACATCTCTCGAAGTTACATAAAAGATTTATAAAAATGTAGCTAGGTCTGATAATGGCTGCTCTGACTTTGGCTAGGATGTTGAAAAAAATTCTCTATTTTCAATCAAGTTACTCCTTGCGAACACCTCTGATAAGACTCCCCAAATATGAATGAGAATGAACTTGGACTTTAAATGATCCTGAAAAATATGCACTGTTTTTCCCTATAAAGCAGTACTTAAAACGCACAGTGGTTATATGACCACATGAACCAAAAATTTGGGCTTCATTTTCAGTCTCAATTACTTAAGTGATACAGGACAGGACGCTTCAAAAGATTTCTCAGAAATGCTCCGTGTCCATGATTTCAAAGGAAATCACTAGTATGTTTTCAAAACACTAGTTTGCACTGGTAGAATATCTGTTTGATAAAAGGCCACGACCCAGTTCAAGGTAATCATTAGGGAGACATTATTATTATTTTGCTAATTAGTCAAAAATCATTGGCTTTCCCGTGGCTTCTTCCTGCTGAGCAATCATTTGATCTTGCTTATGTTGACAAACACACACGTCACCAATTCTGCCTCATTTATCATTTGACAGGGATGATGTTTGCTTCTTCGTGTGTGAAAAAAGGAAAACTGAGTGTTAGCAAACAGACCATGGGAACCAGGCAACAACTCAAACTTATTTTCTTGTTTAGAAATAAATTTAAAAAGAAAGAAACAAACAAATAAACAAACTAGTTTTTGTGTGTACTGGCAAGTACTAAGAGGTGTCATACCACTTAAGAGTAAATCAGATCACGACGTGAGGAAAATTGGTATACTTAATATTGAGAGAAGGACAGTTAATAACCTAACAAAAGACTGAAAAATCTTATAAAAGAGTCAAAGATTGGGATATTCTTTTTTCTGTTCAAATTACTAATCATCAAACATACGTTCGGTTAGACAAAAAGTAAAGAGGACCTTCTCTTTGCCTCTACTTGGTTAAAATATAAGAAAAATGTTACATTCCCTGTAAGACAGACTTTTCAATTCAGTGTGACGATCATTTGAAATTCCAATCAGGCTACTTAGCTTCTGTTGCTAAAAAAAATTAAATCAGGGACTAAAATAAAGTGCCTAATAATTGCTTTGGGAAAAATATATTTGCTTCTATAGAAGAACGCATCAGATAGAACTTAGCAAAATTTTGTGATTGGCGTGGCCCTAGACAGTTAATGGGATCAAAAGCATGGTTGACTGATTGATTCTTTATGCAGAAATCATCATCACGATAAGAAAAAAGAAGTGGATACAAGGGTTTCAAGGGACAGGGCATCTGGACATGGCTAAGGGGGCAGATTGGGACAAGAGTGAGGCAAAGAGGAGACCGTACATCCCAGGTTAGAATATACTGGGAAGATGAGTCTGTTTTCAAAGTGAAGAGTTGATATGGGAGCCTGATATTCCCAAATGGTGTCCCGATTCTATGTCATCTGTAATCTCAGGTGGATTAAAAATCACCTTGTTCATCTGCAAAATGAAATAGCCATTTCACCCAGATATACTGCAACTAAGCTTCAGACCCCAAAATTCTTATAAATGCTGGTGTGGTGCCTCCTCTAAGAAAATTGAAAAAAAATCTTAGATAAAAGATTAAGTGACTGCTGAGATATGAGAAACACAAATCAAGGAACATCCCCTATATATTATGTTGGTTTTTAAAGTATATGTTCAGCGATGTGGATACGATAATCCATTAAAGGGTCTGGTACTTTTTATTAGCCATGAAAACTCCACTTATATAAAATTCCTTTTAATCTGTACTAAATTTTGCTCATGGCTTTTATTTATGAATGTAATTCATATTAGAGAAACACAAATTACATTTTAAAACACCTTTCTTCCTTTTAAAATTTAATATATTACAGCTTAACTTCTGTATTTGTTAAGAGGCAATCAGAATTCAATAGTTTAACCCCTTTCTTAACTAGCATCCCAACAAATGTTAGAGTTTTCATCAACCAAGAAAAACATTATCTAAAAGATAACAATAGTCCACAATTAATTTGCTTGGCAACTTTAAAGAGGTTAACTCGGCTCCTGCCCTTTTATACAGGAATTTTTAAAGGTGAGACCTGGTATATGGAATCAAGGTGGCCTAGATGCCATGCTTTAAAGTTGGAGAAGAGTTATTAGCTAAAAAGAAAAAAAAAGTTAGTGTGAGGTGCTATGCAAACCACTGAAAGTACTTTTCCAAGCCATTTTAATTAAAAAAAAAAAAAAAGGCAAATTTACCATGATGAAAGATTAAGCAGAAACAAAAACAAAAATCTTTCTTTTATTCACTATTACATCTCCAAAGACACCAAGTCTAGGTTGTTTAGGTATCATTTAAGCGCTAGCTCAAATGCTTTCAAACTTTGCTCAATGGTGGAGTTTGGCTTGCCACAAAATTTGTGTATGTATTATATGCATTTAATTCCACCAAAGCATTCTGCCAGGAAAACAAAGTGCCAGGGCTCTCATTTCCCTAGCTGACTGTCCAAGACACATGTTTTGACGCTTCTTTTTAACCCAGGCCTTTAAAGATAAAATTAACTTCTGCAGAAGAATATAAGGTTTTCTGCAGAATGTTTGGCAACTTTACAGAGAAAAATCAGTATTTTAGTCACTACTGGCAAGTAAAATATTATAAAAAAGTGCTTGTTCTCATCTTTAAATGGATGCATGATATTAGCAAACAGAATATTCAAGGCTTAACTCAAATGATTAAAAACTGTCGCTGTCTCATTAATATAGGATTTTAAGGTAATGAGACAACGGCTCATTGGTTCCTTGTGTGAATAATGTGATCAGATGAGGGGGGAAGGGGAGTGAGGCTAAAAGACTATGGAATCATATGAGCTTATTTCCATTGCCCATGAGGAAAATATATGGAATAGTGTCCTATTCTCTTTTCGTCCCCCTGAAAAGGATTTTGAAATGTTGAAAATACCCTTTTTGAGGGTGTTTGTCAACAATGATGGCTAAGAGGTACCCAGAATAAGAAATTATACAATGTGCTTATTAACTTGGATTATTAATAATTTGACTGCTCATATTTCTTTTCCACTTTAAATTATAAGAGTTATATTTTGAGACTGATTATAACTGTTATACGAGTATCCAGGTGTGGTGAGAAAAGGGACACACACACACACAGAGGGCACCTCTGGGCTACTGCCTCAGTTTCTATTAATATCTATCACCAACATATCATCTCATATTTGCCTATTTGAATAGCATCTTTGTTCCAGACCCATGAAATTATTTCACAAACTCTGCCCATTAAGTCCCATTACCATTGTTCTTTTCTTAAGAATTATCCCATTTTCCAGATCCAAAAGTGAAATCACAGGGGAAAACAAATATTCCAAACAAGAACTAAAAGTGATTAGAAAAATCTCACTCCTTACTTATTATTTTTTCTCAAGTTTTTGTACCATTTCTTATTTCTCTCAAGAGTGCTAAAAATCTCCACACACACAGAAGAGCCTTTAAACCAAGTTACATGAACATTGAATCTGCTATGTGAAAAAAAATAGGAATATACCACATTAACTCATAGTAATAATTTCATGGTTTTTCAGCATATCATCTGTTATCAAAATTGTGGAAAAACATCCAGATTAATTTGTTCAATGATAGGATAGCACTGCGTTACAAGACTTTTCTTTCTTTGTGTCCTAAATCCTATAAAATAGAGCAAAAACAAACAAAAGAAATACACATGATTTGTACACAGAGTGTACAATCGATGTATTTAAAGAGCAGAGTTTGTCACATAAAGGTAATCAGTGCTTTCCTAGAAAAACTGACTCAAAAGAAAACCTAAATCAATTTTCAGTAGACAATGGAACAATTAAAAGGCTTCCTTCTGAATACTTCTTTGGCACTGCAGCTTGGGATGTATTTTTAGGGTTAAGTGGGCCACAATGGAGGCTCCTATAATCCCCCGCATTCTGGGAAGCTGTTTGCTCCAGGGCTTGGGCTGGCCCATCTTCCCTCTCTCGGTTTCTGCCACTGCCTCGTCCTGCCTCCCTGCGTCCAACGTCAAAATCACACACCATCAAGAGGAAGAAAGCCTGTGCTTTAGCAGTCATTGTGAGTGATGGCTACACACCAGGACGTTGGTGAAAGTGCCGGAGAGTATTACCTCCAATCACCCGCAATTATCAGAGAAGCCCCCCTGAATTCCACCCTTAGTCCAAGCCCTGGGAGGGGGGTTGTGGTGGCGAACAGAGGCGTACTCCGGAAACCATTTCATCTTAAGATTTCTATACCATGCATTTTTAGCCTCTTTTTTCTTGAGAACTAGAAAAATACCACCCCCCATTTGTTTCCCAGGGAATGTCACTAATCTGTTCTCAGCCTAAAGAATATCCTTGTCAAGAGTGGATGCTAAAATCCCAACACAGACAGTGAAAATTTTTGTTCCGTTTTAATTAAATGCTGAAAACCCTCAAGGCATCCACAGTATTCATTCTAAGAGTTATTTATCTAGATAAACTGTATTAGTGTAGGTGAGAGATTATCATTTTATCACATTTTATAAATTACACGTGGCTACATGCCTCCATATCCGTCTCCGTTTCCAGGAGATACTGTATATGTTTAAAAAAAGAAAAGAAAACCAAAGGCAGCATTTTATTTTTTTATATACAACAGTTTTCAAAACTATGCAGTAGCACATTTTATTTACCATGTAAGTTATGTACATAATTCTGCTGGGTAGAGGTATAGCTGGATGAGAGTGCTATTTCTAACTCACCTGAACAGGCTTAAAATTGCACAAAGATGGACTAAGGCTTAAAGTTCTTGATAAGGAACTAAATATATTTTCACAGCCTGCACGCATTCCTAAAGGCAGATCCTGCTGCGGCCTCCTCTGTAAGCTGTGCCGTAGGTGTTTGCGTATCTGCATAAGATGCTGCAGTGGGATGGAGGGCTTGACTCCTTTCCAGAACGAGGGAGCCTTCATGATTGGTCCAATTGATCACTGCAGTCGCTTGATATTACATAAAAGGTTGGTGTTGAAGCATATGGATTGGATAATAATCAGAGTTGTTCTGACATGGTCTATTTAATAATTCAAAAAGGAAAATTTGAAAATGATTCCACACAAAGCTGCAGCGCCCGGTTGACACTTTATTTATAGCAAATGCTCTTTATGTAGTTCGTGAGCTGTGCAGATTGTCTGTTCGATGGAGTTCTTTTTTCCTGAAGCATCAACATTCCAAATCAACATCAGCAAACAATCAGACTCGTCACCTGTCACTGCGGCAAGGGGTTGAAATGTTCAGCTTCTCTATACACTGATGTAGCAGAAGAAACCAACCTGCAGGAAAATCAGCATTTATGAATGTGTCCGAAATGCATAGAACAGGGTTAAAGGCTTGGTGGATGTGGTTAGTTCACCTGGAAAAAAATTACAGGTAACATTTGATGTGGTCAGAGTGTTTCTGTTGAATGTATTTGTATCACTGGAAAAAATCCTGTGGGTAGGGGGTGGGGGAGGTAAGCTGTTGGGTGAGTGATGCTAACCTGCTCTCAGGTGAGCTTGGGGTCAGGCTGTTTCAAAAGCTGGGAAATAAAAGCCAGAAGTGCATGGTTCCACATGCTAAGCCCAGACCCTTGATAAAGCTCTGAGCATGATGGGAGAAGATCAGGCAGGCTGCCACATCCTCAACTGGTCGCTCCTCCCACTATGCTCAAGACTCCTACTGGCAGGCGCCCTCGCTGGTCACCCTTTGGCCTCCATAGCATAACTGTTCTCTCTCCATCTGTGTACTTCACTCCCCTCACCTGCAACATGGAAATAGCACTATGATACATCCCAGGCTTTCTTTCTGGCTACTCTAACCCAAGAAATGATTCGGATAGACCTACAGAATTTTTTAGATATGCCTTTGAAATACTAAATAGAGAAACTTAAGTTTTCAAAAGCAAAGTCAGTCATTACTGAAGTGCAAGAAATATATTCTCATCTTACCTTGTACTTGTGTACTTATATTTTTTGTCTCAAAAATTAATCACAGCCTATGGGCAAGTCCACAATTCATAAGAGCAACCCTCACCAAAAGGTTCTGACTCCATCGACAAGGGCAGGTCACATGTTGCCATAACCACATACCATTTTAAATGCTGAATTTGCTTACTAATGGTTTTCCTTGATAAAAAAAAAAATATCCAAAAGATTTTAATCTTGGAGGAAAACTGCCATCTTTAGTATCTCTTCTAATCTTTTGTATTTCATCCTTGTAAGAATCAATACATGAAGCACTGACATATATTCAGCCTCAGAAAGAACTAATTTAAATAGACACAGCCCCTAATTCCTAGCAGCCACATCAAAATGTACTCACGATATACCCGATTGTCAAAGGTAAATCTTTTTCAACATACAAAATAATTGTGTGAACATTTTCTCTTCGCTGAATGTGGATCTAAGAAAGATAGATGACAATCAACATGCAAGGGAATTCTAAACTGAAAATAAACCAAATTACCTAACACCAAAAGATGGTCAAGTAAGATCACGCACATTCAAAAAGGTCCATCTTTCTTGGCTTCACTGTTCTTCATTTCAATTCCCAAAATATTTACAACCCATCACTATTGTCACTGGTTACAATACATATTTGAGATGAGGCAATATGGTTTGGGATGCCATTTAATATTTCCCAAAGTTATCATTGGAAATAATGGATAAATATATCTCATTTGGGCTTCCCTGGTGGTTCAATGGTTAAAAAAAATTCCTCCTGCCAATGCAGGAGACTCAGGTTCGATTCCTAGTCCAGGAAGATCCACTGGAGAAGGAAATGGCAACCCATTTCCATGACATTTTCCAATATACTTGCCTGGGAAATCCCACAGACAGAGGAGCCTGGGAGGCTACAGTCCACGGAGTCATGAAGAGTCAAACAGGAGTGAGCGACTAAACAACAATGTCTGTCCTACATATAGCATCCTACGGCAGCCCCAGGGAGAGGAGGTGAAATCTGTGCTTTTGAGTAAAAACATTCACTTATGCTTTCAAGTTTTCCCTACCATGATGAAGCAGTTACATTATGCTCCATTGCCTTGTGTGCAAAGATGTCCTCATGGACTTTGGTGTATTTGAAGAACATTCTGGGTGTATTTAATGAACAAGAAGGTTAGGGACACACAGCATTATGGTAAATCAAGAAGACATGAGACCTGAAATCATAGGTTTTCCCTTTAGTTTCTGATCACAACTTTTTAAATCCTGCAAAAGAGAATGTAATCAAGTGACCAGATGAAAGTTCACAGATGATTAAAAGACCTCTGTATGTACGCCAGTGACATTTAACCCATGATCTGGGTCCACATAGCTAGATGTTAACAGGAGATGCTGATTATATTCTTTTGTGGCCTGCCCTGATCTATCCAGCCCCCCAGCCACTGACAACACCCATTACTTGGTCTGTTCATCTCTCAAGTGAATGACAGGCAAAAAATCCCTGCATTAGTTTATTTCATATTAGCCATCTAACTTCATCCTGAAAAGTGTTTTTTAAAGTAAGTGTCATTAACCCCATTTTATTGATGATGACTCTAAACCCTAGAAAGTTTACTTAACTTACCTGGGGTCAGACCTCTGATAAAGTGGTGAGGCTGGGTTATCAACCGTGAGCTTTAGAATCTAACTTCCTAACCAAATGACAGATAATAAATGACAAAAAAAGAACAATGTACATGCTGTAAATATGGCTAATCAGCATCCTCTATGTATATAGAGGACAGTTCACTCAATTATTTGTTATCTAATACCTGATTTAAATAATGATTAATAAGTACAATCATGTTGTCAATTATGATTCATGGAACTGAGTCTATTCCATGAAATAATAATCATAAGAATATGACAGAAGAGATGGGAGATTTGTCAAAGGCTTCCTAAACCACTCTCCCTCAAGATAAAAGTTAGCAACATGGAGATTATTTAATGACATCAAAGTATTTCTCTATAGGTGCTTATCTCAGGGGCGGGGCTGTTGTTACTTTTCCTCAGAATGCTATTATTTTTCATTTTAGCCTGGTTTCTAAATAAAATGAGAAATTAGAGATCATTCCACCTTACCAAGATCTAGTTTTCTTGCTGTTTCCAGACCAGTGAGAAGCCTGTTAGGCAGTCCATCGGAACCTCTTTTCAATTCTCTATCCACCGTAAGAATGGTGTCTTTGGAAGTCATCTAAATGTACTCAATACAGACATTCCTATATTGGATAGAGGTTTTCACATAATATGGGTTTTTTTAACTGAGTACCTTTTATATTTATTGTAAAGTGAAAGTGAAGTCGCTCAGTCTTGTCCGACTCTTTGCGACCCCATGGACTGAAGCCTACCAGGCTTCTCAGTCCATGGGATTTTCCAGGCAAGAGTACTGGAGTGGGTTGCAATTTCCTTCTCCAATATTTATTGTAACAGATGGCTAAATTAAAGGAAAAAAAAAAGAAACTATGGATGCTTTCACCTCAAATACTGGATTTCAAAAGTAGTTGAAAGAGCACAGAGTTTATGGGAATAAGACCTGAATTCAAGTTCTGCCTGTGCCACGTACTATATTTCCAAAGCCCTGTGTGAAAGTCAGTGGTCTCGTCCTTACTTTTTTATCGGATTCCTTTAAAAGTTGATTAAAACAATTTGCACTAATGCATGATATAACTGTAAATGTACTATGAAACTGAAAATGGCATCAATATTTTTTAATTTTAACTCATGCAAAAGAGAACATAATCAAGTGACCATGTGAAAGTTAACATCTTTACAAACTCAGGTGTTTTTGCAATTATTTTCTTACAGAGAGATCCAACTCTTCTTCAAAATAAAATCAAGAGACCTCAAGATCTGAAAAAAAACAAGAAGTCTTGTCTAATGTCCCTCTCAACCTCAAATGAAACTACAACCCCTGTTATCCTCATTTACAGTCTTTGTGGTTTATCTTCACAACAATGACTGAAGATACTTTTTTAAAAATTAAAAAAAAAAAATTAGACTATTGGCTTGAACTTCTAAGTCCTAGTCTATAAGAATCTAAAGTATTTCCCATATTTTCTGCCAATCTGAGAGCATTTAATAAACCATACCCCATCTGTTGTGGGCTTTCCAGGTGATAAAGAACCCATCTTCCAATTGAGGAGACATAGAGATTCAAGTTTGATCCCCTGGTCAGGAAGATCCCCTGGAGAAAGGCATGGCAACTCACTCCAGTATTCTTGCCTGGAGAATCCCATGGACAGAGGAGCCTGGGGGGCTATAATCCATAGGGTTGCAAAGAGTCAGACATGACTGAAGTGACTTAGCATGCTCACACACACCCTTTCTGTCATCCTATGCTGCCTCGATTTACCTCTCTTGGTTTCCAGGGTATCCAAGGTATACACACCCTTCAGTATCTTCAATACCCCCCACAGCAAGCCCTTTAAAGTATTTGTCCAGATATTTCTGATTCCGTTCATAGAATAATTTCTACTCTCCGCTATTTATGTAAACTTTTCTGTCCTGGCTGTCTTCATCTTTATCTGTATAGTCATTTGATGCCTGTCTCCCGAGTTGGACAGTCAGTTCCATGAGAAACTACATCTATTTTTCTCATCACTGAATTCCTAGCACCATTACATGAATTCTCAGTAAATATTTATTGATTGAAATTAATAAATGAGAATGGATAGAATCTAAAGGAGAGACAGAAAGGCAGGATACAATACAGGTAACTGTTGATGGACATTAATTTCTCTTTAGGTGTCTATGCCTCAGAAGTGGTTTTCTTCCCTTTTTCCATCCTACTTGAAGAAGGAAGAGGAAGGAGAGGAGGAAAGCGCTGGGGGGTGGGAGAAAGAAAACAATTTGAAGGTTGATATTTAGATTGCATTGCATTTTTTTAATGAAACATCTACTATTTTCCTCAGAGAATTATTGTCATTTCTATTTAGCATATTTAAGTAGATAGTCAACAAACAGGCCTTACACTGGGTATATATCAGTAAAGAAACACTGAAAAAGACTATAAGAATTATGTAAAGAGCTAGAATTTCTGAAAATACATTCAGACTTTTTATCATTTTGTGTTAAGCTTTAACAAGTAGAAATACTATTTATTGGACTAAAGGTGGGAATCATTTTGATCCCTGTTCTGTTTTAAAAAATTTCACAATTTCTTGTTGGACTGAAATGAAAATCTGGAGCAGAAAGTATATGCCCTTTCTCTAGATGACAAAAACACCTACCAAAGGGCACAATGGATTCTAATATCATGGGGAAACACATCTGCCATGCGGTCGACTTTCATTCTGGTGAAATGGTTTGGGGTCAGCGCACAGTTGCAGCTCTTAAATGCAAATGCTGCTTGATCACAAGGAATGACATCAGCGCCTTTGATGAGAGGGTAGAATCAATACAGAGGTCAAAGGTGCACCACTGGGAAAAGAACCTCAATCAGGCACAGGGATTCCCTGAGATTACAATTCCCCCTATGAGACAGGGCAATTGCAAGAGTCTTCGAGAAGAGGGCTGGGGGGCTCTCTACCTATTCTGCAGAAAGGACCAGCTGGTGATGGTTTCTCTCTACCCATACTCATCTCTGTCCTGACTTGATTGGATGATGTTGCAAAGTTTGCCAACAAGATGCTGACACGTAAGACTGAACTTTCAGAAAATCAATACCAAGTAATTGCCCTAGACCATGCTGGAAGATAAACTTATCCTGCACATTATGTACCTTCCGTTCTAGAGTGTGGTGAGCCTCAGGAGCCCAGGGAACCAAGCTGTTGTTATTGTGCATAATATACCTTTATATATCAGCAGGCAGTGCCAATCATCTCCTTCCCCACTGCTCCATACCCAGAGATCCCATCTCGTCTATATTCATTTTTTTGTACCAGACTGATTCCCCAAGATGCTACACTGCTGTCAGTTCTTAGATGTCCCTTACCTGGCAGCAAAGGGAGTGCTTAGGAATGCATCTCTTGTCCCTATACTAAATGTCTCCCGGTGGTGGTATAGTATGATAAGTTTAAGAAACAGATCACAGTATCAACCATACTGTATTTCCCATAAAATCTTGTCCTACAGAATGCACTTCTCAATTTATTTTTCTACTGAATGGATAAGTGATGAGGTGAAACAGATACCAGATGCCCTTTTTTATTGTAACATTTCCATAAAATGATTTCTGCATTCAACAGTTTTAAAAGTCAAGATATCAAACCAATTATAATATAGTATATACATTTCTTTATACTTCAGTGGCAAGAGCTGTTTTGTTCTATCAATTAGAGCAAGAACCCATACAATTCCTCACATTTCTAACCTTAGTTTTCCCCTCCTCTAATTAAAAAAAAGAAAGAAAGAAAGATTTATCTTTTGGATCATAGCTGTGTGTCTTCTGTATTAGTGGTTCCAAAATGTGATTTCAAGCTTAGACAACAAAGCAATGACCTAGGAAAAAGCAGTTCAGTTGCCAAATGTATGAACTCGTAATTCCTACCTCATACACTGTCATTTTTATTATTGTGTTAAGAAAAACAGATAGCTGAAAATATTTCAATAAAAATAACAGACATGCCTATTCAAAACTCTTCGGATGCTAAATTCCTGCCAACCTTGTTCATCTCAAAGATATCATATTCCCATTTATAGAAAAATCTACCACATAATATAATTTGGAGATGCAGGCATAGAACAGGGGGGAAAGCCAGGAATAAAAAGAAACGATGTCAAGGTATTTTAGCATGAAATTGGCTTGAACAAGAGAGGAAAAAAGAGCAGGGAGTTTATAATAACTGGTGCTGGAATGCATATTCACCGCCTTAGAAATATATTAATTTTGCATGATTGTTCCCTTGCACTTTATGACAGAAAGCAAGGCCCTGTTAACATCAGTCCAGCACCATCTTTAATCACATTAATTCAGTAACGCGTTGTAATTGGAAGATGAAAGACTAGTGCTTTATTTACATAAATATAAACGATACATGAGCAATTCCTGGATTGAACCAAATCAATACACACTGCGTTGTCATGTTGACCTCACTAGCCTTGAGGTCAATAAATGTGTGAATCCTCTGAATAAAATCCCGTCAAAACCAGAGGCGAGACTCCTAGTCTCCAGGGATGTTTCCACCACCCATTTATCTACTAGTCAGAGGCTAGCTGATGAATATGTGACAATGCTAGATGGATGAAATGCAATATTTAGAATTAAGGGGGAAAAAAGACCAGCTTTGCTGACTCCCTGGCTAATATCTAGTGTGTATTGTTGGCTGCAGCTGGAAGAGGTTAGTTAGCAGGCTTTTACTCACCAAATGAGAGAACCCCAGATGGATGTGCTCAACTGATATGTCAGCCCAGTGTCCTAACTTGAGGACCAAGAATGTAATTTACTAACAACTGGAAAGCTGGTAAAAATATGCTATATCCACAGCATCTCAGTAGAATTTTCTGTTTCGCCACCAATTTGTGCCTTTGTGCCAGAATATTGCAAACTTGTGAAGAATATGTCTTGTCCTTATAAACAACTCAGTGCAATCAATTAGTGAATGTTACCTAAAACTGCTTTAAGAAACTGGGAGGGATTGGGGGCAGGAGGAGAAGGGGACAACAGAGGATGAGATGGCTGGATGACATCACTGACTCATGGACGTGAGTCTCAGTGAACTTCGCAAGTTGGTGATGGACAGGGAGGCTTGGTGTGCGGCGATTCATGGGGTCGCAAAGAGTCAGACACGACTGAGCGACTGATGTGATCTGATCTGAAGGTATATAGAGAGAAAAAACTACCCTTCCTGTAGCTTATTGAAAAATAAAGATTACTCTTACACAGTTACTCGTAAATTATTATCCATACTATGCTATCTGCAGTATCCAAACATCAGAATAAAATCAACAAATATGTATTGATTACCTACAAATCTAGACTATTCATTAGAACAAGGTTTCAAGATCATTTACTCTCTGCAAGTGATTTATCATCTGATGGTAGATTAACAAAATGTTAAGACTAAGAGGGATAAAAAGATTCATGGGAAAATACACCAGAAATATACATATGTAAAATATAATGCAAAAGAAAATTGTTTATCTTATCTCTGAAGCAATTTGAAAAGGAGTTCACTTTTGAAAGCCAAAGAACTATCCACATTAAGAAAAATAGCCTGTATTTCTGACTGCATGACATCTAAGAATTAAGGATTAATTTTTAAAAAGATGGGCAGTGGAAGAGGGTTCAAGAGCAGTGTTTTAGATGAAAAGAAATGCTAATACACATTTTTTAGAATACCTAACATATAAAATATTAAGGTATTATTATTAATTTGGTACAATAGTGGAATTATAGTTGTTTTTATCTTTTCAGAGTACGTATTAAAATTATAGGAGAAAATAATATGTCTGGAATTTGCTTTAAAACAATGCAGACAGAGAGAAGAAAGTTCTGTTTATGAAACAAGGTTAACCATAAATTGATAACTGTTAGAGGTAGCTGATGGACTCATGAAGTAGATTCATTACACTATTCTCTCTAGTTTTGTATATGCCTGAAATTTCATACAATATTTACATATATATACAAAATATATTTACATATGCTTTTAAATATGCATAAATTATAAATTTATATGTATGTACGCAGTCCATGGGGTTGCAAAGAGTCAGACATTACTGAGTGACTGAACAATAAAATACAAGTGTTAAGCTTGTATGTATGTATATACATACATAAATATACATATGTACATATTCATATTAGAAACACCATAAAGTAAGTTTATCTCTACTCAACACTGAACACTGGTTCTCCAGGTTTTCTACTGAAAGTCCTAATGTCTGCCCCTCTTACTGAAATTTTTGCTGTGCTGTGCTTGGTCGTTCAGTCGTGCCCAACTCTGCGACCCTATAGACTGTAGCCCACCAGGCTCCTCTATCCATGGGGATTCTGTAGGTACCCTCTTAAGGGGATCTTCCCAACCCAGGATTGAACCCAGGTCTCCCGCATTGCAGGCGGATTCTTCACCATCTGAGCCATCAGGGAAACTTTAATCCATCCTATACCGACTCTACGTCAGGTCCTGTGTTAGGTTTTGAAGAGTCAATGATCACTGACAGGTTTCTGACTTCACAGTGCTTAAATTCGACAGGAGACAGGCATTTATCAAGCACACAAATAAGCAAAAGACCTACATGTTGTGATCAGAACTCTGAGGAAAGTAAGTAGAGAAATAAGAGAGAGGGTGATCAGAGACTTCCTCATTATGGTGGGGATGTTCGAGTCCAATAAGTGAGACTGTAGCAGCCACATATAACAGATGCTGGAAAACATTTAAGGCAGAGAGATTAGCTCAAATGATCATCCTAAAATAAGAATAAGTGTGATATGTTTAAAGAACCAAAGGTCAGTTTGGTTGGAATACAACACTGACCATACTTGGTGATGGAGTACATGTGGGGCACGAGAGAAACACAGACTCTACTTTTATTTCATCTATCTATCCATCCATCTGCCTGCTGATCTATATATGTGCTGTGCTGTGCTCTGCTTAATCACTCAGTCATGTCCGACTCTTTGCAACCCCATGACTGTAGCCCCCCAGGCTCCTCTGTCCATGGGATTCTCCAGGCAAGAATACTGGAGTGGGTTGCCATGTCCTCCTCCAGGGAATCTTCCCAACCTAGGAATTGAACCCAGGTCTCCCACATTGCTGGTGGATTCTTTACCATCTGAGCCACCAGGGAAGGGATCTATCTATATATGTTTATGTAACATATACTCCTTATACCATAGATCTATATTATCCCAATAGAAATATGCATATTTTATATCCTAAATATACAACATGTAATTTTAAATTTTAAATTTTAAATATATTTTTATTATTACAAAGACAATACAATTTCACTGGGGAAGAATTAGAAAATAAGCACTTATAAAAAAGAAAATATGCAAAAATAAGGAAATTCAGGTGAAAGAGCCATAACCTCTCCACACACACACACACACACAAAAAAGCCACAATTACCATATTATTCTTTTAGTCCTCTCCTTCCATATTTTGGGATAAAATAATGTAAAATAAAGATGCATACAAATTTTAATCTGATTTATTCACTTAATAATATAGTGTGAATAGCTTCCATCTCAACTATTTATTACATATTACATTGTGAGGATAATTTATTTAACCTATCCTCCAACATTTAGCATGTAGATTACTTCTATTTTTTTTCACTATTAATAGTAACACTGAGATGAACACTTTTATAGAAAACTGCATAAATCTTTAATGATTTCCTTATGATACAATTCTAAAAGTGGAATGGCTTAGCCAAAAATCATACACACCTTTCAAGGCAAAGTGCTTACTTTTGCTGGAAGAAATGTGCATCAAAAGATAAATAATTATCTCTACATTATTCAAATCTCCTTTCTGTTCTATTTTAATTCTAAATCTTCAAAATTCTCCTGTCTACAGACTTAAAATTCTTACATAGGACTTATTCCCCCAGGATGGTATTTAAGTACAAATTCACACAGACAGACTTTGATATTTCTTTTAATAAGATGTATTGAATTCATCCTTCACATAAAGAAAAAAGAGTGGGAGTGAAGGTTTTTGTTTTCTTCTGTTTTACTTGGGGACCATATTTAAACTATGTGATAAATCCTAAATTAAGTTAGACTCCAGCAATTAGAAATGGGAAAAAATTTAGAATTTCCTTATTCTTGTTCTTCTCCCCTATTCAATGGAATTTGCCAGTGTCCCAGTTAAAATATGGTGCTCAGAAATTAACATGACTTTGTTTTCCATGATCTGAATATTGTTAAATGTTAAATATTGTTCATTGTTAATGTCAATTAAATGTTGCCTAGAGTGGGAATCTTTGTCTACATCTTGCTTTCAAAACATAAAGAAATTTTCATTTTTACTGGTTGGCCTTCTTTGTTTATTTTTTGTTTTGCATTTATTTATTTATCTTCGTTGGAGTATAATTGCTTTACAATGTTGTATTGGTTTCTGCCACACAACATCATGAATTAGCTATATATATATATATATATATATGTACATATATCCCCTCCCTCTTGAACCTCCCTCCACCCCTCTAGGTCATCACAGAGCACCAAGCTGAGGTCCTTGTGCTACACTAGCTATTTTACACATGGTCGTGTGTATACGTCAATGCTACTCTCTCAATTCATCCCACCCTCCCCCGTGTTTACATGTCCATTTTCTACATCTGTGTCTCTGTTCCTGTCCTGTAAATAGGCTCATTGGTTCTATTTACTTTCACCTAAGGAAAATCCATGGACGGAGGAGCCTGGTAGGCTGCAGTCCATGGGGTTGCCAAGAGTCGGACACGACTGAGCGACTTCACTTTGACTTTTTACTTTCATGCATTGGAGAAGGAAATGGCAACCCACTCCAGTGTTCTTGCTTGGAGAATCCCAGGGACAGAGGAGCCTAATGGGCTGCTGTCTATGGGGTCGCACAGAGTCGGACACGACTGAAGCGACTTGGCAGCAGCAGCAGCAGCAAGGAGATCCAACCAGGCCATCCTAAGGGAAATTGGTCCTGGGTGTTCATTGGAAGGACTGATGTTAAAGCTGAAACTCCAGTATTTTGGCCACCTGATGCAAAGAGCTGGCTCATTTGAAAAGACCCTGATGTTGGGAAAGATTGAAGGCAGGAGTAGAAGGGGATGACAGAGGATGAGATAAACCCCGGGAGTTGGTGATGGACAGGGAGGCCTGGCACGCTGCAGTTCATGGGGTTGCAAAGAGTCGGACATGACTGGGCAACTGAACTGAACTGAATAATTTCATCTTCTCAAGATTTCCATCCCTGGGTCTGCAGTATACACACTCAAAGCTTACTGCTTATTAAGTATTTTGAAACATTTTGGAATTCTTTCTCTGGTTAATCTTTCGTTTCTCTCTCCTTTTTTGTTTCTTTTCCTTTTGTGCAGCTACTCACATGTTTTACTTGTGTGGAACATGTGTATTCAGCGCCATGCTTTCTGGAAGGGTGAAGTACATATGAAACTGGGTAAGAAGAGAGTGAACTACTCATTCTCCAGATTTGTTCAAGACTCTTCTGTAGGACTTGCCCAAAGAAAGTCACCCTCGTTCACCATGGATGAAGCAGCTCTACTATCCACTTAAAAGTATGGTACACACTGGCTTTTAAAACAAAATGCAGCATTTTGTTGGGACAAAATCATCCTAAACTTTGTCATTTGGAACGAAGTTAATTGAGCTCCTTGGGCGTGGAGAAAGAATTTACATGTTTTTACATGCTCAGTACTCTCAGTGGATTGAGAGTTCCTCAAGTCAGGGGTTCTAGTTTATTGATTCTTCTTTCTCCAGCACTCTGAGAAGTGCCTGGAACAAAGGGTTACTAGAAATATCTGTTGACTGGGCAATTAATAAGTAAATTGATGGGTAGATTTCATGGCACAAATTCTTTATAGTATTTACAGGACATGAAGATCAGTTTTCAAATTTGCAATTTCAGATTAAATTAATGTACATAAAAACTGTCTGACTCTGCTTTTCATAGATAGAGAACCCTCTACACAATTGCCTTTATTTTACACCGCTTACTCTTAATTTTTTAAGTGTAGTTACTGTATGATGTTATATAATTTACAGGTGTACAATATAGTGATTCATAATTTTTAAAGTTTATACTCTCTATATAGTTATAAAATACTGGCTGAATTCCCCATGTTGTATAATAGATTCATGTAGCTTATTTAAAACAGTTGAAATGCACAAGCCTATGCTTACTTCTTTATGACTATTTAAATTTCCCTAAAAAAGTACTCATTGTAATACAAAATCAAAATGTTCACAATGGTTACTTATTACTTTAAAAATTTTTCAGTTTTAAATTTATTCATAAAAGTATTCTTAAAATGTACAATTTTTCCTTTTTAATTTTAATTATTTACTTTGGAATCCAAAAACATTTCCCCAAATAGTATTTGCTATAAACTGCCTGACCTGTTAAATGTTAAGTAATTCTGATTTCTTATTTTTGAGTTGTAAGTTCTTTTGAGTAAACCAAGTAGTTCACTTCAGTTTAGTTGCTCAGTTGTGTCTGACTCTTTGCTACCCCATGAGATGCAGCACGCCAGGCCTCCCTCAGAGTCCACCCAAACCCATGTCCATTGAGTCAGTGATGCCATTCAACCATCTCATCCTCTGTCGTCCCCTTCTCCTCCTGCCCCCAATTTTTCCCAGTATCAGGGTCTTTTCAAATGAGTCGGCTCTTCGCATCAGGTGGCCTAAGTATTGGAGTTTCAGCTTTAACATCAGTCCTACCAATGAACACTCAGGACTGATCTCCTTTAGGATGGACTGGTTGGATCTCCTTGTAGTCCAAGGGACTCTCAAGAGTCTTCTCCAACACCACAGTTCAAAAGCATCAATTCTTCGGCACTCAGCTTTCTTTATAGTCCAACTCTCACATCCATACATGACTATTGGAAAAACCATAGCCTTGACTAGACGGACCTTTGTTGGCAAAGTAATGTCTCTGCTTTTGAATATGCTGTCTAGGTTGGTCATAACTTTCCTTCCAAGGAGTAAGCGTCTTTTAATTTCATGGCTGCAATCACCATCTACAGTGATTTTGGAGACCAAAAAAATAAAGTCTGACACTGTTTCCACTGTTTCCTTATCTATTTGCCCTGAAGTGATGGGACAAGATGCCATGATCTTAATTTTCTGAATGTTGAGTTTTAAGCCAACTTTTTCACTCACCTCTTTCGCTTTCATCAAGAGGCTCTTTAGTTCTTCTTCACTTTCTGTCATAAGGGTGGTGTCATCTGCATATTTGAGGTTATTGATATTTCTCCCGACAATCTTGATTCCAGCTTATGCTTCTTCCAGCCCAGAGTTTCTCATGATGTACTCTGCATATAAGTTAAATAAGCAGGGTGACAATAAACAGCCTTGACGTACTCCTTTTCCTATTTGGAACCAGTCTGTTGTTCCATGTCCAGTTCTAACTGTTGCTTCCTGACCTGCGTACAGGTTTCTCAAGAGGCAGGTCAGGTGGTCTGGTATTCCCATCTCTTTCAGAATTTTCCACAGTTGATTGTGATCCACACAGTCAAAGGCTTTGGAATAGTTAATAAAGCAGAAATAGATGTTTTTCTGGAACTCTCTTGCTTTTCCGATGACCCAGCGGATGTTGGCAATTTGATCTCTGGTTTCTCTGTCTTTTCTAAAACCAGCTTGAACATTGGGAAGTTCACAGTTCACGTATTGCTAAAGCCTGGCTTGGAGAATTTTGAGCATTACTTTACTAGTGTGAGATGAGTGCAATTGTGTGGTAGTTTGAGCATTCTTTGGTATTGCCTTTCTTTGGGATTGGAATGAAAACTGACCTTTTCCAGTCCCATGGCCACTACTGAGTTTTCCAAATTTGCTGGCATATTGAGTGCAGCACTTTCACAGCATCATCTTTCAGGATTTGGAATGGCTCAATTGGAATTCCATCACCTCCACTAGCTTTGTTCGTAGTGATGCTTTCTAAGGCCCACTTGACTTCACATTCCAGGATGTCTGGCTCTAGGTGAATGATCACACCATCATGATTATCTGGGTCATGAAGATCTTTTTTGTACAGTTCTTCTGTGTATTCTTGCCACCTCTTCTTAACATCTTCTGCTTCTGTTAGGTCCATACCATTTCTGTCCTTTATTGAGTCTATCTTTGCATGAAATGTTCCCTTGGTATCTCTAATTTTCTTGATTATATTCTTTGCAGCCAAAGACGGAGAAGCTCTATACAGTCAGCAAAAACAAGACTTGGAGCTGACTGTGGCTCAGATCATGAACTCCTTATTGCCAAATTTAGACTGAAATTGAAGAAAGTGGAGAAAACCACTAGACCATTCAGGTATGACCTAAATCATATCCCTTATGACTATACACTGGAAGTGAGAAATAGGTTTAAGGGACTAGATCTGATAGACAGATTGCCTGATGAACTATGGACAGAGGTTCATGACATTGTACAGGAGACAGGAATCAAGACCATCCCCAAGAAAAAGAAATGCAAAAAAGCAAAATGGCTGTCTGAGGAGGCCTTACAAATAGCTGTGAAAAGAAGAGAAGTGAAAAGCAAAGGAGAAAAAGAAAGATATACCCATTTGAATGCAGAGTTCCAAAGAATAGCAAGGAGAGATAAAAAAGCCTTCCTCAGCGATCAATGCAAAGAAATAGAGGAAAACAATAGAATGGGAAAGACTAGAGATCTCTTCAAGAAAATTAGAGATACCAAGGGAACATTTCATGCAAAGATAGGCTCAATAAAACCAAGTAGACACATTTTCTATTATTATTTTTTCCTCAAAATTTCAGATCATATTCAAGATGAGAGTGAAAACAAATAATGCAGTTTGCTTTTGAAATTATTTGTATATACTCCTGAGAACATTCTGATAATTCCATCTTTTCTTAGGTAAAAGTTTTTATTCGGGTCAAAGAGATACCCTCTGCACTGCAGAAAGGTTTAATTTTGTTTCGGCGGGTCCTTCTGCCCACTCTGATTTTTTTTTCATAGGCAGGAACTTAGTCTTTTATAAATTTACAACAATCAATCAACCTCTCCCAACCTTCTCAGTTTATGTGAAGTGCCCACAAATAAGTCTCTGCTTGGAGTGGACTGTATTAGCCTTCTCTTAGGGATCTTTGTTTTCAGCCCAGATGTCTGCTTCCCAGCTGTGAAAGCTTGCTGCTGCTAAGTCACTTCAGTCGTGTCCGACTCTGTGCAACCCCTTAGACTGCAGCCCACAAGGCTCCCCCGTCCCTGGGATTCTCCAGGCAAGAACACTGGAGTGGGTTGCCATTTCCTTCTCCAATGCATGAAAGTGAAAAGTGAAAGTGAAGTCGTTCAGTTGTGTCTGACTCTGAGTGACCCCATGGACTGCAGCCTACCAGGCTTCTCTGTCCATAGGATTTTCCAGGCAAAAGTACTGGAGTGGGGTGCCATTGCCTTCTCCTGTGAAAGCTTACCTGGCTTGCTATTTCAAACTCAGTACATTTCACTACAACATCCTTTATAAAATCATGGATTAGATTATGTGCCATCTTATTCTTTATTGACATTTTCAGAGTTCTAAGGCCCAAAGATGAAGGATGCAAAAGGACATATGTGCATCACTGCTTGGAGTTGCAGATGCAACTTGATTATGTTGATAAGCGTGGCTAAGATTTGAAGTTTGACCTTCTAGCTTTTCCGTATCTAACACAAGATGATAGGTTTACAATTTAGTCATATCATGCTCACCAAGAATGCTTACAATTCTAAATTCTGCTGTATGATTTTAGTGAATGAACTCTTATAACTTTTTTAAAAGTCTGAATCGAATATGTGTATGTGTGCTGAGTCACTAAGTCATGTCTGACTCTTTGAGACCTGATGGACTGTAGCCTGCCTGGCTCCTCTGTCCATGAAATTCTCCAGGCAAGAATACTGGAGTGAGATGCCATTTCCGGCTCCAGGGGATCTTCCTGATCAAGGATCGAATCTGCATCTCCAGCACTGCAGATGGATTCTTAACCACTGAGCCACCTTGGAACCCCAGGCACAAATATAGTTGCTATAAAGTCTTGAGATGGATGATGTGTGTGAAGATTTCAGAAATGGTCTCCTCCATGCCCCAAATTCATTTTATAGGCAGAACTTTTCTGCATTTTGAATGATCCCTGTGCAGTAAAGGATGGTGAGATATGTAACATAGCATAGCATAAATGCCAGACAATCATAGTTTGTGTGGAACACTGAGGAATAGAAGACAGGCTCCCAGGAACACAGCACCTAAGGACAAGACAAAGGAAATGAAGATCCTGGACAAAAGAGATGGGGAACAGCCTGCTCGGAAGGTAGGGATGGTGCCCAGGAAGCTCCAAATCCAAAGTAAGAGAGAGAATGAGGAAGAACCCAAAGCATGGGATTAGACTAGCTTGAAGATGTGAGAGAAAGGCCTTGCTAAGGAGAATGGTTGAGCACTGCGTGTTATGTGTCACACTTCGGGGGCACCAGCATTGCTTCTGGTCGGTATGGATGACTAAGCACTCGTTTCCTTATCTGCCTTGCTCCTCCAGGTTCATCCCATTGACACTGTCGACGTGGCAGGTACGACCCCTCACTTAGACTTGGCTGTTGTTCAGTCACTCAGTCGTATCTGACTCTGCGATCCCATGGACTGCAGCACGCCAGGTTTCTCTGTCTTTAACTGTCTTCCGGAGTTTGCTCAAACTCATGTCCATCGAGTCACTGATTCCATCCAAACTTCTTCTGTCATCCCCGTCTTCTGCCTTCCATCTTTCCCAGCATCAGGGTCTTTTCCAATGAGTCAGCTCTTTCCATCAGGTGGCCAAAGTATTGGAGCTTCAGCTTCAGCATCAGTTCTTCTAATGAATATCCAGGGTTGATTTCCTTTAGGATTGACTAGTTTGATCTCCACAGACTTGGCTACAACCACAAACTCACAATTTTCTTAGGTGAAATGATCACATTTTCAGGTGTGAATCTAAAGCAGCTTTTCATTAAAATGATGTTTCATTACAACTCCAGGTTCTGAGGAAATTTTCCAATGTTCTTGTCACAAAGATAACAATTTGACAAACATTTTTCTGTTCCCATCAAAAAAGTTACATGTTACAGGAAAAGTTTTTGTCTTCCAAAATCTCCTAGAGTGAAAGATTCCCATTTTCCTGTTAATAAAGGGAGGGGAAGACAATTGCATCCCCAACTCCCCCATTCCCAACCCTGACCATAACATTGCTGGAGTTAAATGAACAGAGGTGCCGTGAAAGCCTATTCAAACAGTTTCTTCTGTCTCTGCCTTTGGTGTCAGTAACTACCAGTCCAAATCCCTGAGAAATACCCAGTTACCACATCTGTTCCAAACCTCAAGATGTATGGAGTGGCAGTGGGGAGGCGGGGGTGGGATGGAAATTGAAGAGTTGAGCATTCATTTTGGTTGATAACCTTTGAAAATACAGTGTCTCATATTTTCTATACAGAGCTCTCATACCCAAAATCAAACTAAAAACCCACTGAAGGAAAGACAAGCCTGCACAGTGTATGCACAGCACAGGAAATCAATACATACTTCTGGAATAAAAATTTAAATGAATTCACCATTTCTAGGGGCTTCCCTAGTTACTCAGTGGTAAAGAATCCACCTGCCAATGCAGCAGACCTGCGTTGATCCCTGGTCCAAGAAGATCCCACATGCTAAGGAGCAACTAAGCCAGCATGCCACAACTACTGGCCCTGTGCCCTAGAGCCCAGGAGCCGCAACAAGAGAAGCCACGACAATGAGAAACCCACACACCTCAACTAGAGAAAGGCCCCCACAGCAACAAAGATCCAGTACAGCCAAAAATATAAATAAATAAATAAATATTATTTTTAAATCTAAAGATAAATTAATTCACAATTTCTTTTTAAGACCTACCAGAATTAAATGAGAGAGAAATTCAAGCTATAATTTAATCCAAGAGGAAATCTTCAACTTTTTTAAATCAACAAAAAGAGCATTTCAGAAAAAGGCTTGTTACTAATTATATTTTGCTGACATATGCCAATTACATTCAGCAATATTGTTCTCCCAGCCTGTTGGGTCACGTAACAGCCTGAGAGAACAAAGATGCTGAATTAACAATTGCAGCGAAAGCTTTCAAGACTCTCTTACTCAATTAGATACTGACAAATTTACCTGTAAGTCATAAAATTTTTATGCAATTTAAATAGTTTCATAAAGTACATGACTTCATACAGTTAACACAATAGCAATGAGATACTGAGTCCATTTTTATGTATTTAGAACATTCTTATATTTAAGTGACTTACTAAGTCAAGTATTTATGTATATTTTTAGCAATTTCATCACATAATGTGTGTATTAAGTCATCTCTTCAAGTCATTTGAAGCTAACATAGAAAATGTAATTCACGAATTCAATGGCCTTCCAAGTGATGTCCAGTTGCTTTATAATTACAAACAAATAAATTAACCTTCAGAAGGCCAGTGGTGATAGATGTTAAAGCAAAGATTAACCACACGTACCAAAATTAAGCCAACAGATTAATGTTTTTAAGTATTCATGATCCATAAAAAACATCAATAGTCTGATTGAGGTATCAGAAATAAGCACTACCATATGCATTACAATATCATTAGGAAGGCATTTTGCTTTCAGGACACAATTGCTTTATATTACATTATTAATTTAGAAAAAGAGGAGAGTGTTTCCATGGCCATTATACGGATGGAAAAATAGAAGTACAGAGTTAAGACTGCACTATAAAATATTACATAGAAAATCTCACACAGACTAAAACGTGCTCCAAGAGCTTCTCCAGATTCTATATTAATCTCTCCCCTCTGATAGGGTGTTCAAGGATTATTCAAACCTTAAGAACACACGAGAATGACAATCTTAAAAAATCTAAGATCAGGATCTTTATATATATATATATATCTTAGATATTTCTTTGATTGATTGAACAATTCTCCCTGTTAGTATATATATAAGTACAAACTCCTTGAGAACAAGAATTTTATTTAGCTTGTTTAAATTACAGACCAGCAAACATACAAGTTTCCGAAAACAGAGGCTTCCTACAAAACCTTTCTTAAGCTGAAATGGTGAAAGCAAAGGAGCAATTACCTCAGGTCACATCTTGCTACCGGATGCACAAAATAAACAGAGTTAAAACACAAATGCTCACAGATATGGTTCAAAGCTATGGGGGCTGGACGCTGAGATGCTGACCGTGGTTCCCGGGGAAGGAGTTTGGAGGTGCCACGCTCACTGTTCCGGGTGCCCTCTGCTTCTGTAACCGCTGGCTACCAAGTAAACGCTAAACTAGATTTTTGCTTTTTGCCTTTTTTCGTGGAAGCAACAATCTCCTTCCCATGTCTTTGATTTCTTTCAGTTAGCAAAAACAGATACTAGTGTAGGTCTTTCAAAAAGCAGGGGGATACCTATATATCATCTCTAATTTAAGCAAGCTTTACTAATTCCATGAGAAAATAATTATAGCAGATTTCTTGTACTTAACTTATAGGCTGACTTTACTTAACATAAAAATCATGTTGAGCAAGGCAGATTCTGACTTTCCTTAAAATTTTATTTTTTAATTATTTTTCTTTTAATGTTATCAAACAGCCACCTGTCAAATAATTTTCACATATTATAGGGTATTATTCAAACAAGAATAATTACAGTCTTTATATAAAGTCTTCAGAGTAGCATAGTCTTCATAAAGCACTCTTGGGCTGCACCAGGAAGAACTGAATAATTTAACAGGAAATTTGGGAAAATCCAGGCTGGTGATATTTTTTCCTTTGAAAATAAGCATGTCTACATTCCGCAGTCTCATAAACCCTGGTAAGTTTTCCTAGATATTTTCTGTTTTTAAAAATACATTGCATCAAGATCAGCCGAGATTTCCTTTCCATAATCATTTCTTAAACCACAGATGCTGACTGCTGGTTCAGAAGTCCTGTGGTCAGGGTACCCTCTATTTAGGCTCATTCACATGCTCTCCTTGCCCTCTGGTAGATAGGAATAGCTTAGGGAGCCCTTACTTGATTTTGCATCTTGACCTTGACCACTGAGGCTTTAGAAAAACGCTTCTTGCTTATGCAAAGCAGCCATGGCTCTAGGAGTTCTTCCTTTCGCTCAAGGTCATGAGATACGCCTTTTCTCTGGACCACTATCTTTGTTTGGCTTTTCCTCTTGAAATTATCTTGTGCTGACTTCCAGACTTGCACTATCATTCATTCTTCTTCGCTCTCTTCTCTCTTATTCCCTCCCTTTTCCCCTTACTTGCGCACACACACACACGCACACGCACACGCATACACACACAGAGGAAAATCTATATGTGTCAGACATTCAGCAAGGGAAAGACAAAGGCACTGAGTTAATTACCCATCATTTACTGCTGCTGAGAAGAGCAGATGGCAGCAGACGATATGTAAATGGCAAGGGGCAGTGAATTATTCGATTTTTTTAGATTAATCGTCGATGACAAAGGAAGTGATTACAGGCTGTGACATTTATACAAATGTATAAAGTACATCACACTAAAAAATAGAGCTTAATATTATTATGAGGATGTCAGGCATAGGAACACTATTGTCATAATACAAAGCAACACATTTTACAAAAACCTAAGGATGTGTTCGTCTTTTACCTTAAAACTTTAGGGAGCCCTAGACTCTGAAAAAAAAAGATGAACTCAAGTCTGAATATCATGAAATAGTACCCCCCAAACCTAACCAGAAGAAATAAGGTACAAGAATAGGGAATGCACCACCACATAGTAGAACAATGTTTATGGGAACATGAAACAAACCCGTATTGTTTGCTCACAACAGATCTGGGGCTGTATCAGTGAGTCGACTGTAAAACAGAAAAGGTGCTAATAGAGTACAGGCTAGAAATAGAAATTAAAATTAAAGCTGATGTTTGGCTGAGAGGCCCATTTAGGTGGTGTGGAGAGAGAACAGATTAAAAAGGAAAAGAAAAAAGGATTGTGCTCTTACTTCATCAAAATACTACCTTATCAGACACACACACACAGACAATCTTGCAGTAATTTTCAGGGTTAATATGAAGAAATTTCTGGCCAAGATTCCCTTCTAAGTAACACACACGTATGTATACACATGTGCTCAAGAGCACAGACAACAGAACACACATACACACTGCAACCTCTTTGCAGTAGCTTGTGTTTTCTGTTGCTTCAAAAATTAATTGGTACACGAACAAATCAGATGCCTTCAGTCTTTCCTCTGCAGATCAGAGAAACCACCTCATCTTCAAAATGTTTTCTGTCACCCCATTATTAAATCTATACAGTGCTAATATTACTGAAAAGCGAGGAAGCAGTGGAGGCACATAGTGGTCCCCTGAAAGCGTTCTGGCCACTGGGTTTCTGAGGCTGCCCTGTAGGATGAGAGCTTAGCTCCGAGTATCAGCAGAGAGAAAGGGGGAGAGTTTAGGGCACATTTATTTATACTCTTCAGAAATACTTTCAAAACATGCAAGACAAAACATCACCAAAATTACTGCCGGGTACTTCACCATTATGCATTCTTTGTTGACAATAGGGCCACCGGTGCCTGTGAGTGAGTGTATGTGTCTGTGTCTGTGTGTATGAGAGAGAGAGACAGACAGAGAGAGAGGGGGGATCAGAGGGAGAGAGAGGAAGAGGAGAGAGAGAGCGCGCACTCGATTGCTGGGTGTGATGGGTTGGGAGCCGCGGTGGGGGAGGGGTATTATTAGTCAGCAGCAGCGCACTGGATGGAGCATTTAAGTCTGCCAATCCATTTCGAATGAACGTGGGTTCAGGAATAAAGTGCAGGCAGAACCAATCTGCCCTGAAGAGAAGAAAAGCATAAAATATTGCACAAAGAAAGGAGAATTTCCAGGGTGGCTTTAATAGGTTCCCAAACTGGCAGGTGCAGGAAGCAAACCATGAGCTTTGTGTGCTGGTTTTAGAAAATATTATTGTTTGGGGTGAGGGGGCTTCGTTTTCATTTAACCATACAAAGCAATACTCACAGATGCAAATAATGCTGATCTAGGCCTTGCTGTAAACAGGATGGGTACAGGACTTCACGACTTTTGTTTTGCATTTTACCTGTACAGATGCATTGCTGATATTATATAAACCGGTGCTGAGATATGGCTGACTTTTACCTTTAGTGGAAATGGAGTCTAAAATGTAGCCACCTTATCTTTACTCGGCATTTTATGATTGTCAATGTAACTATCTTTTAAATTAAAAGGTTGAAATATTAGTGAAGGTTAACTACCACCTGCAAAAGTTACCTAAATCTCGGGACCCCATGCCAAAAATGGACGATTATTTTAGCCAAAGATACTTTATGTGTGCTCCACACCTACTCTGTCCTCTACAGGTTCAGGGCACCTGGCCTGTAACTTTACATTCATCACTGGCAAGTAAAAAGAAACCAAACAAAATCATTCTCCCTGTGTGTAAAGAGGGAAATATTATGGAAGAATTTACATATAAGAAAAACTTCTGGAAATACATGCAAAATCTCACAATATTAAAACAGCCACCCTATGAAGCCAAATTGTTTGCTGCTATTAATCATTATTAGAAAATCCATTGAAAATCAACACTTTTGCTCCAGATAAGTTTCATTTTAAACAAAATAAAAATTAGAAAACATATTTACCCACGGTGAAAACTGTATCAAAAAGATCCTTTACTAACAATAACAAAAAAAACTCAGAAAGGAATATAATTTTTGAATCTTCCTTTTGTTAGAAGTCTCTCTTCCCCAAGTCATAGAAAAAAAGAAAAAGAAATATAATTGATAATCAAACCCTTCTACACCAACAGTCCAGTTGCCATTGTGTTTATTCTTTTTACGCAAAATATTTTGTAAATAAAAAAAATGTTGAGAATGCTTTTATGGATAATCAAACCAAATTTTATTTGCTTGGTAACAGACCACAGTAAGGACATATGTTATGAACACACAATTCATAAACAAGGATTTACTCTTCATAAACACTACATTAATAAACAAGGGTTTGCTTATTAATGTAATCAGATCAAAGTTTCATATATAGCAAAATCTTAGTGGGTCAAAGCCATTATAGTGAAAATAATTATAAGCCTTTTGCAGAAATATAAATTATACAAAATGTATTAATATACTATTACATATAAACATACACCTATTATACATAGATTATATACTAAGGGTTTACTCAGAATATTAAATTGTAATCTGCATTTGTATTCAAGAAAATCTAGAAGAAAACATTTAGGTAGTGAATACGGGCATTTAAGATGCCAATATTTCTAAATGATATTTAAAGAATATTTTAAAGGGGTGTTTCTGGTTATTTTAGGTAAATGCATTTTAGGAAATAAAATCAAACTTCAAATTATTTATTTAAATTGAATATTAGTTATGCCAGACACATCAAAGTATAACAATATTTTCAACTAGACACAATAAGATAGGTTACAAATTTTAAAAGCTATCTGTTCATAGAATAAAATGACCCCTGCATTTCAAAGAATACTGAAAGAGATGAGATTATAAATTAGAAGTCAAAAAAATCTATGGTCCAAAAGTAACTTGTTTTAGTTGATTCTTTGCTTTACTTTGATGCATGTATTTTAAGCTTCTTTGATTTGAAAATATATTTAAAAGCTAGGCCTAACATGAAAAAGTAATCTGCATGCTATGCCTAAGTAAAGAAATATATTTCACTAGAGCTTATTCTTATGTCTTTGTACTTCACCTTTCTAAACAGTATTACTTATCTTTGTAAAAATATTTTACTAACATTTTGCATTTTGCATGCATACAAATATATATTTTGTGTATTAAATATTTACAAGGCATTTTATGTACATACCACAGCTCCTTACACCAACACTAAATCATTTGCCAACAGCAAAGATAAAATGTCTCTGATGAGAGAATGAATGCAATCGCTCCTTTTTTCTTTTAAAATGTAACTGAATGAGGTAATATTAATAGTACTTCAAAGCATGGAATATCTCTAATTTGCCTATTTTCTTATTTAGAGAGGGTAAAATGTATTTTCTCTTTTGAAAAGAACATCAATTCAGAGAATTATGAAATTCTGTCTTATAAGAGGAGACCTTACATTTAATCTTCAGATGATTCTTCCAGTTCAACTCAACTGACTCCATTTTTATCGGTTCTATTTTTAAGGATAATACAGAATTTACTATAGCAACCTAAACCCAAGTAGTTTCTCTCACTTTCTCCACCTAAATCAAACCCATAGAGCCCTCTGTTGGAAGGACTTCAGATTGCACTGTGTTGCCTTTATTTGGAGCATGGAAGATGTTCGGAATGTTAACCTTTTTTATCTTATGCTAACAGTTTTTATTTCAGAAGGCATAGGACACAGGGTTACAAGCAGCTTCCCAACACAACAGAAAGCATTCTGTGTCAAAATAGTAAAATATATAAGCACATCATACCTTTGTTCCAGAAACTCCAAACTGTGCTGCATTAGTTGGGGAATGATATTAAGGCAGGGGATTCTACTCACTACCTTCTTCGGTCAGTAAAACACTTGGATGCTGTTTTCACAAAAGGGAGGTAAGCCAAGCATCCTTTGGAGCAGCCTGTAAGAGTGATCTAGAGGTAAGAGATACACTTGTTCGACAGGGAGTCATTTAAATGGGTTCTAGAAGTTTTTAAAGTATTAAACTATTTATGCATTCATTTGCAACAACAATATTTTCCTATGTTTAAAAAAAGAAGATTAATGAACTGCTAAAGCTTTTTATTTTTTTAATACAAGGCTTTGTGCTTAGCACATTTTTAATATCAAAGTGGGGAGGAAGATGATTGGTATACCAGGGTGCCACCTTTCTGGGATAGCTCCATATGCTGCAGACACCCTCGGAGTCTCCTGTAGGTTTCCTCCACTTATCCGGACTCCCATTTGGTTTCAGCAGCAGCATGTGTCTTATCACTTCCCACCATCCTTATGGCTGCATCCCTGAGCTTCAACCTCATCTCCCAGAGAAGGGGCCTCCGGATCTGGCGAAGCTCGGCTTCCTGTAACAGCACCATGACACATTTTGCTTCATCTTTTATAAAAATCATTGTCGCTCCACATGTTAATGGAATGACTTGTATGGGTAATGTGGCTGACCTCTTGGCTTGGTCAAGAAGCATTTTAGTTGGCATTGAATAACTAATTTTTTAATGCATTGTGTTCAAAGCATGTGGCAGACTGCCAGATTCGGAAAACCCTAAAGATGACCCCACAATTTCTAAAATTCTCAATTTCTATGAAATGAAAAGGCTTATTTCAATCATATTTGGAGGCCAAAAAAAGAGAAAAGGTGCCTGCTTGTCAGTTTGTCTTCTCTCAAGAACCTTTAGCTTATATGATATAGATTTTTAAAAGTCAAACTAACTCACCTCAGAAAAGGCTTTTCGCTAGCCCCAGGCAAAGGGCACTAGATATGTTTTTTTAAAGACTCAATCATCGACAGTATTTAAGAAGATATCAGAAAGTAGGCCTTAGGAATCTTCTCTACATGAAAGGAAGTGCTGATCTTCTTACCCCTAAGCCAAACTAAAGCTTTTCTTTAGTACTTATCCAAGTATACCTTGTCTCCAACAAAACTAGTGGAAAGTTTATAAAATGCATACCTAGATAGATAAATAGATAGATACCAGTATGTACCAATATATTTTTAGGGAATGAAAGAAGAAACGTAAGCCAGAGGAAAAAAACTTAGGCATGAAAATAAGCAATGGCCCCTAAGTCAAGATTTAGGAAGGGAATTTGGGAATAAGCTCAAAAAAAAAAAAAAAAAAAAATCAAGACGGCTGCTTTGCTCTCATCCTTCTGGCTTTAGCTTTCATGGGACTCTGTCCCTGAATAACTCTTCTGTTCATTTGCTACAGGCATTTATGTCTTTCACCTCATTTTGTAAGGGGAAGGAGAGGAAATGGAGGGGATGGTTGTGAAGGAGGATGTGACATTGGTAAAAATGGGCAAAACCAACCCAAGGTGTTTGAGGTGATGAAATCGGGGTAAAGGAGGTCAAAAGACTGAAGTGCATTTCAAACATAATTCCAAGACAAATCCACAGAATTAGAAATGGGATTTGGAGGGAAGGCCAGTTTTCCTCAACTTGAATTCATTTGCATAATCCTGAAGAATTTTCTTCAATAACTATAAGATAAGGCTTGCAGCTCAACAGAGAAGGATTCTCAAAATTGCAACTAAATGAAGGAGCAAAGTCTTCAACCAAAATTAAACTCAGGAGGCCAGTATATATCCATCAATTGATTCTAGCCTCTTGGTCTCAAATTCCTGAGCTCAGAGCACAGAACCTGGGAAGAATATATTTCCCTGGTGAGCAGAGTCACCTCTGCTGTTTCCTGGGTGACAAGAGAGATGTGTCTGTGGCCAGAAGGCAGCACCACTAAGTCACTGCAGCCAGAAGATTTGCACCAACATCTTGGCAGACATGGATGTCACTGTGAACTGGACGGGGCCTTCTGAACTGGTGGGCCCTCTGAGTTAGGCCTCTAGATAGAGTCTCTGCATATGATTTTTTACTGATTAGGTTTCCTGGGTTGACCCTGAGCCTGAGAGTCAAATGAGGTGCCGATTTAACATTTGCATTTTTGTACCTGAATGCTCTCATTTCAAGAAAAGACATCACTTTGGGAAGATAAAGTAAAGAATCATATACACTGTTTCTCATATACATTACCACTTGTAAAATAGATAGCCAATGGGAATTTGCTGTATGACTCAGGGAACTCAAACCAGGGCTTTGTAACAACCTAGAGGGGTGAGATGGGATGGGAGTTTCAAGAGGGAGGGGACATAAGTATACCTATGGCTGATTTATGGTGATGTTTGGCAGAAACCAACACAATATCACAGAGCAACTATCATTCAATTAAAAATAAATAAATTTAATTATTTTTAAAAATCGTGTTTCTTTGTTGGGGGACACACATTAAGTGCTTATATGTGAGAAAGCATCACATGCTAAAAACGATTTTCTTAGCTCCACCCTAAACTCCTGATACTGGGGAGCAAAGACTGCTCATCAGTAACAAAAGTAAGAGTCACCAGTGCTTCTAAAGACATGGTTGCCAGGTATATGCACCTGTGTCCTTATTAAAACTTGTTGAGAATATGATTTCAACTGGCCATTGTATCATAGCCTCTGATATTAATTTCTACCTGTCCTTGCGCCTGGTGACAAAGGTAAGCACTTGGATTTTCCATATTAATAGAATTCTACAAATTCATATTTTAATGTATTTAATGAAAAAATTTATATTATTTTTTTCAGGGAGCTTTCCTGGTGGCTCAGTGGTAAAGAATCCACCTGAAAATGCAGGAGATATGGGTTCAATCCCTGGGTCAAGAAGATCCCCTGGAGAAGGAAATGGCAAGTCACTCCAGTATGCTTGCCTGGGAAATCCCATGGACAGAAGAACCTGGTGGGCTACATACAGTCCCTATGGTTGCAAAAGTGTCAGTCCCGACTTAGTGACTAAGCAACAACAAACAATATATATTCAACATCTTTAAAATCAGTTTCAGGATTGGATGAGTTCCCTGGGTCTCTTCTCTTTCAGTGAAAATATTTAGCAAAATCACTTGAGGAAATAATCAAACCATCAACAAGATGTATAATACTATTAGTTTTCAATGGTCTGAATTTCAGCAAATTAGATCAAATTTGATAAAAGTTGATAAAAAGAAAAAATCCATTTTGAAAACTGTCTTAAAATCATAATCTTAGAAATTCCTTTATCTAGAAATAAAAGGCCTAAAAATTTCCTTTCTTCCAGTAAGAGAGTAAAAACGCATTCAGTGGGAAATATAATTTTAAATGGCAACCAGATAAACCTCTAAAAATGAATAAAAAGTATGTCCCAGTGTTTCCTAAGTCCATCTAAATAAATATCCAAGGAGAATGTTACTATTTAAACTGCTTCCTTGTCTTGTGAACTCTAAATCAAACCAAAACAATAGCGTCCCAGAAAAAAATGCTCATCACTAAGAATTCTAGACAGAGCTGGAGGCAGTACCCCTTCACTGATGGTATGTGATGGGCTGCTGATCGTAGCTCTAGAAGTGTTGTATTAACAGTTCTCAGAGCCTGGATTAATGGTCACTAGAATGACTTTCAGGTTGGGCACTAAACTTCCATCCAGCATTCTCATATTCTGTAATTTTCTAAATTGTAGAAAAAAAACAAATATATCTTTAGCTTTTACACTATCAAGAGAATTCGGTCTCTATATATGAGAACAAAAGTTTAAACTGGAAGAAAATGCAAAAGGGCCAACCCTCCTGCCTCTAAGTTCATTCCCTCTCCGAGCCATTCTGGCATTTTATCTAGCCGATCTCTGTTAAAATCCTTTATTCATCTGTTCACTCTTCTCTTTAAAGCCCTCGGTGATGCAAGGTCAAGAGCAGAATCCTTCACTTGGAGTTTAAAATATGGGGTGCCAGATAAAATATTTTATGCCAGATAAAATATGGGGTGCTTAAATTTGAATTTCAGATAAACAAACACATTTTTTTTAGTATAAGTATGCAGTATTGGGGATGTAACTTAGACTGAAAAATTACTCCTGTTTATTTGAAATTCACATTGATCCGGGCATCCCAAATTTCTATTTGCTAAATCTGGCAAAGAAGTCCTGTCACCACACTCTGGTCAGCTAATTTCCCCACAGTTGGCAGCCCTCTGCTCCAGCCAGACTAGGGGCTCCATGCTCCCCAAACCTGCTCCCGACTCCATGCAATTCTGCCCAACATGCCCTCACCCTCTTTTCTCCACTTGATTAAAACTGTTCATCTTGAAGACCCAGTTTAAACTGCATCACTTCCATAAAATCTTTCTCAATCACTCCAGTCAATTTCTATAGCCTGTCGTCTCTCACATTAATTCCTCAATTGTCTCTGCCCTGTAGTTCATCCCCCACTGGTAGCTTTAAAAAAAAAAATCTATTTCTTTCTCTTTTTATTTTGACCATGCTGTGTGGCTTGTGGGATCTTAGTTTCCCGACCAGGGATTGAACCCCAGTTCTTGGCAGTGAGAGCTCAGTGTCCTAACCATTAGACCACCAAGGAATTCCCTGTTAGCTTCCAAATTTCATTTAAAACCTGGAGTCAGCTTAAGCCTTTTTTCCCACTTAGACTCACATCCTTGAAGAGTTTATATTTGCTGTTTATCATGTGCATTTGCTCATAGACCCCAGAACACTGCCCTGAACAAAGCATACTTTCAGGAAGAGAAGCAGAGGTGAACAGGGACACTGGGAGCGGGGGGCCACGAGGTGCTGGAATTTTCACATGTTATTGTAAAATAACACATCCTTACAACAGACTGGCATCATCTTCTTACAACTGAAGAACCCGAGGCTCTCAGAAGGGGTTAGCAGCTTGCCCATGAGAATAATAACAGAGGCAGAATCTGAACCCAGTATCTGACTCCTGCATCAGTGCCCCTTCCCTGCCTCCATGAATGCCCTTGTCACTTGCTGCTGCTGCTCCGGCTGCCTCTGCTAGGTTTTCAGGGTGGGTTTGGAAGGGTCAGTGGGCTTCCCAGGCAGTGCAAGTGATGAAGAACCCGCCTGCCGATGCAGGA
>NW_011494748.1:61430-100376 GCF_000754665.1 Bison bison bison | reverse complement strand
AGTGATAAAGACCCCCCCTGCCGATGCAGCAGAGATGCAAGAGACACAGGTTCAATCCCTGGATTGGGAAAATCCCCTGGAGAAGGAAATGGCAACTCGCTCGCGTATTTCTTGCCTGGAAAATTCCAAAGAGAGAGGAACCGGGTGGGCTACAGTCCAGGGGGTCAGAAAGAGTCAGACACGACCCGAGCATGCACACACGTGGGAAGGCTCGGGGAAATGAAAAATCTAGGCAGGGCAGCTGAGGTCAAGTAGGCAACTAAGGAACCTTGTAGGAAGCTCGGATTGCAGCAGGGGCGGGGACTCTGTCATCCTGGGAACAGCAAGAACAGCTGGGGCAGCAGAAGAGAAAAACCCAGTGCATGGGGTGAAGAAAATTAAGTGGAACAGGAGCAGAGCTGACTCCACATTTCCTGGTAACTGCATGTTTGCAAGCAAACAGCAGTCCGGGCAGAGAGGCTGGGCCCACGTTCTCCCTGTGGGCTGAAGCAGTTGGGGCCCTGCTGCAGCACAGGACTGCCTGGGGAAAGCAGGAAAGGAGAGAAGCTGCAGGCAGAAGCCCGGAGCTGAATTCCCAGCAGAAGCTAGGCATTTACGTGCGGTAATTGCCTGTAGGTCAGTAGATTCTTAAACAGCATGAAAGCTACTGAAAGGTCAGTGAATGTTTTTAAAAATTTCAGTCCACATCTGTGCATCACATTGCATGCTTTGCTGTGCAGAGGCTCAGCAAGGGAGAAAAGTGGTGATTCTAGGGTCTGGGAGCCTCACCCTGCCCTGTGGAAAATACCATCTACGAGAGAAAGACACCTTCGTTCACGCGCCTGGGCTTTTGGAAGGCTTATCTGGTGATAAATTTCATTTCTGCCTCCCTACTGTTCAGAGGCCTCTGCCGTCAGCGTGAGTGAGATAAGAACAGAGGAGCTGGGTTTTCTCCCTCTAGCTTTTGTGGATTTCTGACATGGAGGCCTCTCATTTTAACATATTTTGTGTAGTTAAAGGGGAGCCATTTGGAAGAAGAACATTCCAGTGAACCTTCGCCTGCCCATTGAATAGCCTCAGTCGCTAAGATGGAACGCAGACTGTGCTTGTCAGGATAAGCAATGGTTCTCCCACGATGCCTAAGACATTATTATCAACTCAGGATCAATAGACATTACAAAGCAGCATTGCTTTTATTTTCAGCTTTAACCTTTGAGAAAATCAAGGCTTCAGAATATCGAATCAAGTCAGCACATCAGCGATTGCAGACACAGATACAATTAGGGCATCTGGGTGCAGCCCAACAATTATAAATCTTCTTCATGAGATCCCATAGTTTCCCATGCTGTGTGGTGTCCACACAAATAAAGCATCTCATTGAACAGAGCTTTGGCCTTAAAGCTTATCAAAGTGCATTTTCAGTTCACAATTATGGGATATTCCATTTTACATATGGGAAAACTAAAGTCACAGGGCTTATAAATCCTGCCTGTGTGCACACATGCTCAGTCATTCAGTCATGTATGATTCTTTGTGACCCCACAAACTATAGCCCACCACGCTCCTCTGTCCATGGAATTTTCCAGGTAAGAATACTGGAGTAGGTTGCCATTTACTTTTCCAGGGGATCTTCCCGACCAGGGGTTGAACCTCATGTCTTTGGTCTCCTGCATTGGCAGGTGGACTCTCTACCACTAGTACGCCTGGGAAGTCCTAACCCTAGATTCGGATTCACCTAGCAGTTGTATAGCCAAGAGGAGTGGCTAAAGCTTAACTAAGTGCAGGAAGTATTATTAGCATCAAAGATGTAAAATCTATAAAATATCAACCAGCTAAACAACCCTCTGCAACCGACGAAATCTTGGTGAGTTAGAGACTTCTGTTCAGCCATAACCCTGCAATCCCCTTATGAAGGAGACACTCAATTTCTGAAGCACCTTGGATCTTGCATACTTTTCCGGCTAAGGTTGTTTTTTTTCCTGACCATTTGTCACTATTTCTCATGGCCCATGGGTTCAGACTTGGGGGATGGACAAGGGAGTTTTGGAAGTAGGACAAAAGTGAATAGCAGTATTAGGAAGCCAAGCTCCTTGGCTAAAGCTCCAGTTTGTTATCTGTTTTAGAAGCAAGACAAATCCTTCAGACATTTCAAGGGCACACAGATATCCTGAAATACGTAATCTTACTAATAAGAGACAGCAGCCAGCCAACCGCACTGGCTGGCAAGGGGCCACCAGAGGCAAAGTGATTTTCTTTGAGCTATACTGTGGGTCAGGCCCTCTCTCTCTCTCTCACTATTACACACACACACACACACATAAAAACCCACATATACACTCATTGTGTGCACATACTACTGAGGTCAAGTCTGTAACAAAATCTGAGAAACAGGGAAATTCATTCTTTAAAAAAATATGCTCATGATATCTTTATGAATTTATGAATATCATATATATGATGTTTATGAATATCATATTTCTGGTATCTGTGAATATCATAAAAAATTATTTCTGCAGGTCTCAGAAGACCAGAGTTTGATCCCTGGGCCAGGAAGATCCCCTGGAGAAGGGAATGGAAACCTACTGCACTGTTCTAGCGTGGAGAATCCCATGGACAGAGGAGTCTGGCAGGCTACAGTCCTTGGGGTCGCAAAGAGTTGGACACAACTGAATATGCACACACCTGCACAGTATTGACAATATATTTGGTACTCATTTTACACCAAAACACATCCCATGAGAGTTATCATTGAGGTTCACACTACCACTTGCCCTGTCAGCAACATTGGACACAGATTTTTACTCCGTCCTTCTTGAAATCCATCCTTCCTTTGGCTGCTGGAAGAGCACTTTCCCTCCACCTTGCTGGATCCTCCTTACCAGCCCAGCCTCCAAATGTGGACATGAGCTCAGTCCTTAAACGGACTTCTTCTCTTCTCTGGCTATACACCCCTCAGAGATGTTTTCTTCTGATCCTGTGGTTTTAAACACCACTTCACTTCCAAGACTCCCAAACTGATGTCCCCAGCCTGGACTTGTCCTAACTCCAAACTCATATCCACCTGAATACCCTACAGTCTCCTTGAATCTGTACTAGAAAGAGAGCTAATAAGATCAAGCTCCCGACATCCCTCCTCCTTGGTCACCAAATTTGCTCATGTCACCATCTTTGCCATCTCTCTAAGTGGAAAGTCCATTCTTCCAGTTGCTCTAGCCCAAGACCCTCAAGTCCTTCTTACGTCCCCTCTTTCTCTCCACCCCACATTCAATCCACAGCAAATTCTGTCAATTATACTCTCCAAATCTGCATAATTGGACTCTGTCCACCACTACACCCTGTTTCCATCCTCTCCTGCTTTGATTCTTGCCACACTATCCTAATTCATCTCTCTGCTTCTACCCTTGCAGTCCTGGGTAGTACAGAGTCACCCTTTTAAAATGTGTTAGTTCATGTCACTCTCCTGCACACGTTTTTATTGCCTCCAAATTCATTCGGACTAAGCCCATGTCCTTATGCTCTGTGTTTGCCTTGGTCCCCATGGACACAGGTGATTGGGTCTCTGATCTCATCTCCTATTATTTTTTTCACCTCATTCATTCATCTCCAGCCATGCCAGCCTCCTTGATAATCTGTGATCTTGCCAAGCACACTGTAACCTTTGCACATCCTTGGAAATTTATTTTCTCACATACACACACTACTCACTTTCACCCTCTTTGCTCAGAGAACACTTTAATAGTGAGACCTTCCCTGACTAACCATAGTGTAAAACACTATCCCCTACCCCAGCCCTGTGCCAGCATCTGCTCAGTTATCCTCTCTCTCTGGGGTCATCATATAATTCACCAGCCAAAAAGACATTTACATGACTGAAAGGAGGCACTATTAGTGACTCTTACATGTCACACATATGCCAGGACTTTTCTAGGCTCTTGGGTGCTCTGTGGCTCAGTTGTGACTGATGCTTGGCCATCCCATGGACTGTAGCTTAACCAGGCTTCTCTGTCCACAGGATTTTCCAGGCAAGAATACTGGAGTGGGCAGCATGAATGGTCCAGGGTACCTGTCACCACTCAGCACAGTGTTTGTTCTCTATAGTGTACTCGGGTGCTTGTTCATTGTTTGCTTCTCTTCAGTAGAATATTATCCAAGACGTCGGAAACTTTTGTTCACAATTATATTCCCAATGCCTGGAAGGTAACCAGCCAAAGATTACTGATTGAATGGATCATTTACTGATTGAATCATTTACTGATTGAATGGATAGCTGGAATGAACCAGTATGCCCTGTACTGAATTGAATCCATGAAAACCTGTGCTATACCAATAATAATTTAAAATACCAACTAAAATTTTGGAATACTTACTGAGTAAATGGCAGGCACAAATACAATGGATACTGTATACACATCCTCATGGACCCTCGCACCCAATCCCTTACTCCCCTGTTACAGACTGGAGGATGATCTCAGGAAGCTGAATGATCTGCTAGTGCTCATGCAGCTAGAACATGCTGGAGCTGCACTTGAAACTCAAGTCTCACCAGCTCTAAAATGCTTTTGAAGGTCACCCCCATGACCTGCAGACCAATCTCTCTGCTATCTGTCTCAACTCCATCCCTGGTTCTACCTTCTGGGCACCTTCCTAACATCCGCCCTCCACCTGCTAGGCTTTTCCATGGACTCTCCTGCCTGGCCCTCAAAGTTCCTTGGGATGGAGTGAGCTTGCCTGCCTCTGGCCCTCACCTGATGTGCCTCCTCCCACTCTGCCCAGGACACTTGCAAGTGGGCAGCAGCTGCAGCTCTTGATTTCTGCTCTGATACTCAGCAGCATGAGATTTCAGTCTCCTGCTTATGCTAAGACCCCTTTCTTTCCCCTCTTTCCCTTTGTCCCATATTCGTCAGTCTGCCCATCCCCATCCTATTTCTCCCATAACATTTCCCAAATGTTATGTTATTTAGTAAAAGTCAAGCTCTCTCTCTCCTAAACTGGAGAATGCGCAGTTACACCCTTTCATTGTTTATTACAATGCATTTTAATAAAGGTCTTTCTACGTGGTTATTAGAGATTCAAAGGAGATTGGACCTTACCTAATTCCTCCTTGTATATTAGCAGGGCCTACCAGAGTGCTCAGCTCCTAGGAGGAGCTAAAACTGGTATTGATTTTGCTAGATGTGCTGTGCGTGGATTGTTTAAGAAGCAGTTAGAGAGGCAGAGCTGAGGCTCCAGTTAGAAACTGTAAAACATCCACGTGTCGATGAAAAATACATGTGTGAGTGAAAATGAGAATTTTGAGAAAACAAGTGACAAGCGAGAAAGCTTTAAGTAATGCCGTATTTAAGGTAGAAGTAGAAAAACTGCGTAATTTTTAAGAATGGCTTGGTACTCATAATTCTATGCAATATGTAAATATATACACTCTGACAGAGAATTGAATGAATAAAGTGTGTAATGATAGGAATCCCCTCCCTTTTCATGGAGTAACTGGGACTGATTTTTTGGCCTTGATCATTTAGCTTCCCTGTGGACGGAATTTCAGAGCAGACCGCATAAGGCATCAGAAATCATATATAAGATATATGGATGCTACTCTGTGTAGCTCTAAACCTTCAGTCTAAGAGGGGAAATTACACAGTGGCTCATGACCTAGAGGTCATGCCTTTAGGCTACTGTACAAATTTGCTTGATCCACAGACCTATTTGGGGGAGGAGGGAGAAGGCTGGGTCTAAAACAAATTAAAAATGAAAATTTAAATACAATGTTAAAATGCAGCCCCACACAAAATAAATCAGTTTCTCTGATATATTACCAAACACCGACACAACAAGAATTATATATAGGTTTAGGTTAAGTCATAAAAAATCTTGCAAGTGAATGCATTTTATTTGCAACTTAATTTGCAGATCAAGTGTGAGAACAATTTCTGGATTTTTTGAAAACAGACCACACAAATCTCCATCATGCCGGGACACGAGGCAGAGTTTCCAAGGACCATAAACCACTGTTAGCCTGACTTGCACCCATACCTGAGCTATAAATTGCTTCACAGGCAATTATATCACTGAGTTAGTCTGTCCTCCTGCAAGGTTACCGTTAAAAGTATCGTCCCACGGATCAAGTCAAGGTTTAAAGTGGGAAATGTGTGTGTCTGACCAGGTTGTTAAAAGTATTACACACAACCAGGTTGTGGTCAGGTGTGAGCGGCCTTCTTGGCACAATCGTCACAAGAGCAGCTGCTGCTTTTCTGGTGTCTCAGTGAAGACCCCCTCGCATCTCTTTCATTAGGAAGCGGATGGTGGCATCTCCCAGGTGTGTTGCTGTACAAAGGGCATTCGTTCTACCAGGGCCCAGGCATTAAAGATAAAGGACCCCAATTACAGTTGGAGCTGTGTGTGTGGATAAATGAGGCAGCGAGGGGATAATCTTCTTGTGCTTCCTGAGTAATCCTGCCCTGAATTCTTGAATGCTTGTATAGACATTTCAGCCAAGAGAGAAAAAGAGCCTTGCGTTTCCTTGCCTTGAGAGATACCCCATGAACGTTCTGCCTCCTCCTGCTTATAGGAGAGGCCTTTAAAATGCTGAATTCTTAAGCCAGTTCTATAGTGAAAGATATTTAGAAGTATATCTATATAGTAAATTTTGTGGGGCAGGATGATTTATACTTTTCCACCCTGGAACGTTCACAGCAGTCTTCATTTTAAACCAGTCTTGAGAGGAAATTTGAGGCAAGTAAATAGCAAAAGCCAGTCCCTAGTGAAAGCTTACTGTAGTCCATGAACTGTTCCCAGCTTTGTGTTTATTAACTTATTTAATCTTGATTCAGTATTAGCAGAGCTTCCCCAATGGCTCAGTGGATGAAGAATTTACCTGCAATGCAGGAGACATAGAAGACTCAGGTTCAATCCCTGGGTCAGGAAGATCCCCTGGAGAAGGAAATGGCAACCTACTCTAGTATTCTTGCCTGAAAAATCACGTGGACACAGGAGGCTGGCGGGCTACAGTCCAACAGTCCATGGAGTCACAAAGAGTTGGACACGACTGAGAGACTAAGCACCATGCACAGCTATTAGTACCCCCATTTTATAGAAGAGGAACCTGAGATACATTGGGAGATTATATAATACATTGAGATTATATAACTGACCCAGGATTACATAGTAAACGCAGGACTGAGATTTAAAATGCAGGTTGTCTAACTCTAGAACTTTCCTCCTGAGCACTTACACTCTGTAATAGCTTACACTCTGAAGCTATTACATCTCCTTACTTAATAAGGTTTCAATTAAAACCCATTTTCATCTACTAAAATAGCTATTGCTTCCTCTTCCTTAGTAGATTATTTAAATTCTCACCTGGATCTGTCCTAAGGCAGCCAAATACTTTTAAAACGTATTTTACTTTTGAAAGGGCAGAAAGATACAAAACTTGTTAGTCGTATTTCTGGACTACAGGACAATGAGTAAAAGAGGTAAAGGGAGAAGAGGGGGATTTATAAAGGTGCTAATATCTATTGAGTGACTCTACAAATTAAAGTAAGATATTCAAGGCTGTATTAATTTCCTAGGACCACCATAACAAAGTATCACAACCTGTGTGGCTTAAACAAGAAAAATGTATTGCCTCAAAGTTCTGGATGCTGGAAGTCCAAAATCAAAGTGTTGGCTGCATTGGTTTCTTCTCAGGTCCATGATGAAGGAATCAGTTCCAAGTTGCTCTCCTTAGCTTTGAGATGGCTATTTCACATTGTCTTTCCTCTGTGTATGTCTGACTCTATGTCCAAACTTCCCCTTTGTGTCAGGCATAATGGATTAGAGCCTGCCCTAAAGACCTCATTCTAACTTAAAATGCGGGTCTCTATAAAGACCCTACCTCGAAGAAAGGTCACATTTTGAAGCCCTGGAGGTCAGACTTCAACCTATAAATTCTGAAGGACCACAAATCAACCCAGAAGAAAGGCTACAGAGTTACTAAGAGGTAAGAAAGCCTGGGATTCTAATTCAGAGTCTTTAGATGCCAGAAGATGTTCTATTCATTATCATGCTACTTTGCATTTGAAAGTGAAAGTGTTAGTCACGTCCAACTCTTTGTGACCCCATAGACTGTAGCCCACCAGGCTCCTCTGTCCATGGGATTCTCCAGTCAAGAATACTGGAGTGAGTAGCCACTCCCTTCTCCAGAGGATCTTCCTATCCCAGGGATGGAACTCAGGTCTCCTGCATTGTGGGCAGATTCTTTGCCATCTGAGTCACTAAGGAAACCCATTTAAAGACTCACAAGTAAAGTCCAACACCAAATTCTGGGGTTTTCAGTAATTTGTGTGAGGCTCTAAAGTGGTAAAAAAATATATATATGCAAAAGGTTTTCTTTCTGAAGGTAAATACCTTTAATTTCTCTCTGTCCAATGTCCCTTTCTCCCACTGGAAATAATACTAATCCCTCAGTCCTCCCGTTGCGGAGCTGGCCCTCCCCTCTCTATGTTCTCATGGCTAAAGACCTCCTACTATCAAACACAGGGCAGACTCAGTTCCCATCAGCACCTCTTTCCCTTGGGTCTGAAGATTGTAAAGATATGTGGTCCTTGATTTTCTAGAGGTAATATCTCCCCAAAAGAAAACCTGAGATCTGATACTCTGAGCATCATCACATGAAAGCCAAGGAGAGACAAAAAGGTAGGGAAAAAAGAACAGACCAATGGATAGAGCAGCTGAGGTCAGTTACTCCTTCAGACCCTTATTTTATTTCCCCTGAGGCTAGATCTACCCCAGCCTGGGCATGGATGGGTTGTATGAGTCAAGGAATGATCCCTTTTTTTTTTTTTTTTTTTCTTTTCTCAAGATAGTTTAAAGAATATTTTACTCACTTACCACCAAATAATGGTTGGAAGTGAATAAATCCTGAATCTCACTTTTATATATGTAATTGCATCACAGAATTTATAATGTATGAAGTACCATGGTAGGAAGTAACATTTCAGAAGCAGAATTCATATAGTCCTATTTCAGAAACTAGTTTAAGTGTTTGAAAGGTCATAAACTCTATGTTTTCCATTTGCACCATAATCAGTTTGACTCATAAATTCACACTGTAACCCCTAGAGCAAACCATCAAGATGGTTAATTCATTTTAAGATGAAAAAGTGAAAATTAATAAAAGTAAATATGGGGGCTGCTATCAAACTGCTGCTACTAATGGATATGTTTTTCATCTCATCATTGCAAATCATATTTTAGATCACAGATTCAAAACATTCTATATAACATTTTAAACAAAACTATACTGCATTCTCTGGAATAAAAAAAGATTTCAGAACCATTGCCAAATACAATAAAACAGCTCTTCATTACATAAACATCTTTATTACTTAGTCATATTCTTCTATATTAATCCTGAGCTTATTTACCAGACTGGTGCTTTAAAAATTAGTTGTAAAATCTGTATCTCTGCAGATAAAACCAACAGTATTTTCTGGAGGAATAGCATCTTCCTCAGGAATGAAGGGAAAACCAATGGCTAGAAACACCAGGTTTAAACAACTGAAAAGTTCAGATTTCAGGTGAGAAATTTTATATCTGCAATACAAGAAAACTTTAAATTATATATAATGTCACACTTCTCCCAGGAGTATTCCTCCTGCCAATGTCATATAAAGAGAAAGTTCATAAATCATATGTGCATACTGTGTGCAAAATGTTGTAAGAATATTTCACCTGCTTTGAAGCAACATTAATTCTAATGGTTGAGAAAAAAATAAGACGTAGAGGACAAGAACCATTTGAACCTAATTTTGTATGTTCTTGGAAGTGTATATACTGTCAGTGTTCGATAAATATTTATTCAGCAGCTACATTCATATAATGGATTGTCTTTAACAGAAACATATTCCAAGATGCTATAGAATAAATAACTTTTATATAGACAGTATGTGTGTGCGTGTTAAGTCACTTCAGTCGTGTCCGACTCTTTATGACCCCGTAGACTGTAGCCCACCAGGCTCCTCTGTTCATGGGATTCTCCAGGCAAGAATACTGGAGTGGGTTGCCATATCCTACTCCAGGGGACCTTCCCAACCCAGGGATGGAATGTGCATCTCCTGCGGTTCCTGCATTGCAGAAAGTTTCTTTACCCACTGAGCCACCAGGGAAGCCCATATGGAAAATAGGTGGATGTAGATCCAGACAAACGTGGGTACTGACACATACGTAGATATGCAGATGCAGATATAGGGTTAGCTATAGAAGCATGGGCACAGACATACAAGGTACCAGTTATGTATAGTTTTCTGCCTGGAGTAGACATCTGTTATTTCTGTCTCTCCAGCATCCCTTTCCTCCCACTGGAAATAGCACCTCATTACCTTCCACTGGAAACGGAGCCTCCTCCACACATTGTGGTCAGCTGCAAATCACAGCACCTCCTCCCACAGCCAGACACAGGGCAGATTCATAAGTTCTCACCAGCACCTCTTTCCCTGGGGTCTAGGAGCTATCAATAAATGGTCCCAGATCTCCCAAAGGTAATACCCCCCTCTTCCCCAAAAAGAAGCCTAAGATTTGGGGCACCACTCTCATAAGCCATGTGGAGAGCCTTAGAGATGGACAGACAGACAGCCAGACCTGGTATGACTTGAGGCTCCATGGCATTCATCTGTTATACTTCCCAGACTGTAGCAAAAGACAGGAAAGGGAAGAGAGAGGTGATGCTTGCAGATTCCAAAAAGGAATTTGAGTCTTGATGTGAGAGAAAAAATAAAATGTTTTTCCCAAAATTTGGATTCAAGAGTATTCTATGAAGCATGAAGGGTGTTAAACATTGAAATAGGATATCATGAATTTTTTCTTACCAGGAAGTACTTAAATAAAGATACACTCTCTTCCTCAATCAGACTTTAGATAAAATCAGGAACTTTTATGTGAAAAGCAGAACTTAGAACTATAAGGATGCAATGGTTGGGGCAAGGCTAAATATACAGATGTCCCACCATTCAGTGTACTTTCTACAGAATTTTCCTAAAGGACATGAAGATACAGGTGCAGCTAATTTAAAAATAAGGTGAGTGACCATGTGGATATCTGCCTTGCAAAACTCAAAAAGGAAAATTGCTTTTTAAAATAATCTTCAGCATTTGATATATCTAGCATTTGGCTAGATATAAATAAGGAAGGAGAAAAGAGCCGAGATAATTCACATAAGCTCTCTGGAATTACCCAAGTAATCAAATAATCCAGGAATGAACTCTTTTCTGGGAACCCCCACCCCAAATGCTCTCTTAGTCTCTGAAATAGTACTCTAATTGAGATATGCACCTTCATTTTAAGATTTAGAGGTAATTTAACAATATACTTGTGCCTCTCTCTTTTCTAAAAAATGAAGAAACAATAAAATAGTTGTTCAGAGTTACATTATTTTACCCAGAGTTACCATTCTCATCCCCAGCTCTCTGGTGCTTCATAAGTTATCTAAGTGGGCAATCAGACTACAGTTTAATTTCACCAACTATGCCTGTGGTTTGCTGTAGCCTTGAAGTTAGACATGTTAAAGGAAGCTAGAGAAATGTAACTCTAAAATGTTTAATTACAGTATGAGTTATAATTGTCAACACTAATGATTCATATTTTAAAAATATAATGTGTCTGGTTGCATCATGGTTTTGAAAGGGAGTCATTTACTAAGTCTTTTGACTACCATGTCTATTGATTTATTCCCAATACACTAGAGAAGAGGCATTTACACTGGTTCAGGGGATTTTCAGTGGCAACTGTCCCTTAACAAACTCTCAACTCTTCCTTCCAAGCATAAAGAGATGCACTATCAGAAACTGAGACATTGCCAGTAATCAAGATTATTCAAGATAGAAATTTAAGAACCTTATCTGTACATAAGAAACACACTCACACAAATTCATAAGATTTTGTTATCCTTCAACTATAAAGGACAGGTAAATATTACTTTTAGTGTCATATATATTTTACAGGGTGGTATAACATATCATGGTCCTAGTTCCACTACTGTTTTTCAGACTTTTTTTTATTATTCATTTTTTTTATTCTTTGAGAAGAAAAAAAGAAAGATAAGGCAAAGTGAAACTAATTCATTGGCTTACAGACTTTTTTTATTATTCATTTTTTTTTTATTCTTTGAGAAGAAAAAAAGAAAGATAAGGCAAAGTGAAACTAATTCATTGGCTTACAGAGGTAGTACAAAGTATTTCTGGGCTTCTCAGGTGGCACAGTGGTAAAGAATCTGCCAGCAATGCAGGAGAAGCAAGAGATTCGGGTTTGATTCCTGGGTGGGGAAGATTGCCTGGAGTAGGAAATGGCAATCTGCTCCAGTATTCTTGTCTGAAAACTTCCATGGACAGAGGAGACTGGCGGGCTACCATCCATGGGGTCATAGAGTCGGACATGATTGAGCGACTGAGCATACATAAAATATTTCCATTAAAGAGAGAACTAGAGTCTAAGTGATTGTCATGAAACTGTTTCACGTGTTAATAAGCTTTCTTTCTGAAGTTTGTAAATCCTCTTCTAAAGCATATGTTGTCAGAACAATTTTCAAATCTCCACGAAACTTTAATAATGTGCTTAAGTGTTTAAGGATGCTTGGATGTTCCTAGGTAATTATTAGGATTTGAGGAAAGGCTTAGTTTTGCTCTTGGGTCAAACAGAGATGTATTTAAGCTCAAAATATGAAGTGGTGATGGCTAGGAATTGGCAAGTAACTTCTCTCTTGAAACAACCCCACTATCCCTGCCAGAGACGTCAGAAGTAACAGTACCCACCATTCCTGTTGGACCGCTGCTACACCCAGCCTGCCAGCACACAGTGGACCTAGGAGAATGACTGACAGCACCTACCACTCCCGAGGCACAGACAGGACCTCACAGACCCCAGGGCAGGGGTGCCAGCTACCCGTGAAGCTATCCCCCCAAATTCTACAAGGACAAACGACTTCACAACACAGCTCTGAACACCTGCCTGAGATAGTCTCATGGAATCTTCTCTACCTCCTTACATTGGTTAATGTTAAGTTTAAAAGCAGAGTAGCATGACAAGTTTTAAGACAAAAATCTATCTCAGGCAAACAAAGTCCAGTGGTGGGCAATTCAAGACTGATAGGTGGGGAATTCCCTAGTGGTCCAGTGGTTAGGACTCTGCACATTCACTGCCCTGGGTCCCAGGGTTCAATGCCTGGTCAGGGAACAAAGATTCTGCAATAAATAAATAAATATAGAGTCAGGATTCTGAAAAGATATCTTTTAAAAAAGAACTTACCTCCCAATAACAGCAACAAAAAAATAATATGAAAAGAAAGATTGGCACCTGGATCCTCCTTCTATCTTTTAGCTCTGCTATTTATTCTCAGCATATGACTTTACCTCATAGTCCCAAAGAGCTGCTCCAGATCCAGCCCTCCTATCCACATTCTAACCAGGAAGGAAGAAGAGAGTTTAAAATAAAGTTTGACCCTTACTCACAAGGATACTTTATGGAAGTTATATATGTCACTTCTGCTTACATAATAAAACAGAAGTGCCAAAACATAATCTTTTGGCTAAATCTATCAAGGAACCCTTAGGGATGCAGTCTTAATCAAAGGTAGCCAATGAAAACCAGGGGATTCTATTGCTAAATTAAAAGAAAATAGCTATTATTAATGGATGAATAGCAGTCTGTGTCTCTCTTTTCTCTTCGAAAACACTTTAGAATTTAAAAAGTTAAAGGAAGGATGCTATTACACAATCAGATATCAATAACCAGTGTGGAAAATATAAAGATGGAGAAAGATCATAAGTACAGTAATTTCAGGTTTCTCACTTGATCATCAGGATACACTATAAAATTATATTTAAATAAACAAGTCTTTAAAAATATATTATGACAAGATACTTTACCAAAAAAAAAAAGAATTTGTCATGGGTAAAACCCCACTGAATCTATGTGAAGACAGATTTTTTTAAATTATATATGCAGAAAATTATAAATTTTATCCTGTTAGAAAAGACTCAGGGACAATGAATCCTATAACCAAGAACAAGACATTTCTACAAATTCTTTATTAAATTATTGTTAATTATTAGAAATTACATTTTTGTAAAAATGAGTAGATTTTAATATTATCTGTTTGATGATCAACTTAAGATCTGGGGCAGATAGAAACACTGAATTTACACAGTGACCAAAAATTGCATTTTTCCAGCCTTGCAGTTTGGCTTTCATTTTTAAAAAGGTCTCTTTAGAAGTAAGTCACTTGAGCAGAAGTCTTCATGGCATAGTATTTGACAGTGTCATCCACATGACAGTGTTGATGGTTTATGACAAAATTAATTTTGCCAATCCAGGTACATTCTCAAATTCAGAGTTCAAAAGCCAGAGATCAAAATACACCAAATTATAAGACAAAGCAAATAACTACTAAGATGTTAATATGCCTGAAATATGAATACCATCTAAGTCTAGGATCTTTCAAGACAATATTCCCACTGAACATTTCTAGACGTCATTATTTCTGGTCGATGTCCCACTAAGATATGGCCTGTCCTGTTCTCCCTTCTACATCCCTAATCTCCCATCCAACAAATAAATGCTCATGAAAATAAAAAATTTTCAAACTCACTGAGGGTGTCAATCTGGAAAATTTGATCAAGAAGAGATCAATTTTCCTGTGTGTGATCATTTTTAATTTCTCCACTCCAAAAAGGAACAACCACCATTCACAGCAGCATCAAGGACTATCCCAACTCAAGTCAGGTCAAGGTTACAGCAGATCACATTCTGGTGGGTAAAAAAATAAAACTCTCACAACAGGAGCTAACAAGCAAAGATCAGAAGCCACCGTAACCACTTCCTGAGCCCTTCTAAATGAAAGAAGAAAATATACGGAGACTCCACATTTGAAATATGTCCCTTAAGCTCTAGAAAAATTGTGTTGAAAAGACTTTTAACAACTGCTTTACTGGTTAAGGCTATGCATTTTGTTTATACATTTCTATTAATCAATGAACACTTCTGGGTAACTGCTGCTAAAGTAGATTCCTGCACTCATTTATTCCTCAAACAAATAGCTACAATTTGAACATTTACGATTCAAATCCCCTGAGAAACAGCAGGGATGAATCACACCATCCTTGCCTGCACAGAAATGACTGTGTGTGTGTGTGTGTGTGTGTGGCGTGCACGCACACGCACAGAATCTTAGAGAGGAAACTGACGTAAGTATTATAAATGTTACATAAAGGGAAAATATGGAACTATGTCCTCCCTCAAAGGAGCATCTGATTGACTCGTGGTGGTGGTGAAGTAGGAAAGGGGTAGGACACACTTCTCAAAGCAAGTGACATACAGACAGAGCCCAGAAGGCGAACAGAAACAGCTGGAGAAAAAGAGAAGACAATCTCAACTTGAATACAGAGAAAGAGTTGAAAATAAATTCACGGTCTGATGTTCCAACTGGTCAAAAGAGCTATTTTCCCCAGCTACTGCTAACTGAATATTGGAGGCATTATTTACATTCATTCCACAGATATTTTTCTGAGCCATCGTTGTAAACTGAGCACTGTTCTGGGCAGTGGGTGTGCACAGGAGGGAAAAGAGGAGATGAAACCCTGAGATTCTATCTCTAAAATGTTTTCTGTTGACTTTGAAAGTCTTATATTAAAAACATTAAACACTGATGCAGGGATGAAAGCATTCTATTACTATTCATCAGAGTCACTGCCTCACTCTGGTACCACAGCCTCCCTGAGGCAGTCACCTCTAGTGGTTATGAATACAGACTTGGCAGCCAGATTGCCTCAGTTTCAAATTTCACCCTGTCATTTATCCGTTATGTGAGCAAGACTGGGATAATTAACCTCTCTGGAATTCCATTTTGCCATCTGTAAAATGAGGGTAACAATAACCGTTCCTACCTCACATGGTGGTTTGAGGATTAAATGAGTTAATACATGGAAAGCATTTAGAACAGTGTCTGCTCCATTGTAAGCAGTCAGTCAGGGCTGCATATTATTATAGAGGAAAATTCCAGCATAATCATCCTGGAGTTCAATTCACTCTATGTTACTCTGAATAAATAGCATTCTGTCAGTCTCAGGGCTTTTATATAACCCTAGACAAGTCACTTAAACATCATTAGCCCGAGTTTCCTCCTCTGCAAAGTGGGGACAATAATACCAACCTCACAAGATTGTCTTGAGGGTTAAATGAAATAGCAGATTGAAGGGCCTGTAGGCTGCAAATTGCTATGCAATTGTTGCTTGTTGTTATTATCGTGCTCTTTTTAACCCTCATCCCCAAATTGGTAAGTGCTTCTCTCCTTAGGAGGAAGACAAAAACGAACACACATGACTTTGACATAATGTTTCCTGCTCTTCAGATAGTCCAGAGCTGATAAAAACAAATGCCTCCAAAGTGAGGACTGGAGACTAATTTAACATCAATTTATAAATTTAAAAGCTCATATACCTTCAATACATTGGCCTCCTGATGCATAGAGCTGACTCACTGCAAAAGGCCCTGATGCTGGGAAAAATTGAGGACAGGAGGAGAAGAGGTTGACAGAGGATGAGATGGCTGGATGGCGTCATCGACTCAGTGTACATGAGTTTGAGCAAACTGTGGGACACAGTGGAGGACAAGGAAGCTGGTGTGCTATAGTCCCTGGGGTTGCAAAGAGTAGGACACGACTGAGCAACTGAACAACAGCAACAACATACTTTCAAGGATGAAGAGAAGAACCAATACCTTTTTGGGTTTCTACTTTGAGCAAATGCTGCATTCTTATATGAATGGACATCTGCATTGTCTTTTATTCAAGCAGTGTTTGGACAACTGAGAATCCAATGCACCCGCAGCCCCTCACCTCCAGGTAACATGTGAGCCCCACCTTGCACCTACTCTGAGTGCTTTCTGTGTGCTGGTTTCCCACAAGGGAAGCCACACCAGCTTTTCCTTTGAGAAACACACTCCAAAGACAGACACTTGGAGGAGAGAGCTGACCTGACGAGCCCAGGAGTCGACTTGGATTTACTTCACTGCACCATCTGGTCATTGGACACTGACTGCGTATCTGGCAATGTATTGAGTGTCTGTGAAAATGTGCCAAAGTGAAGTTGATAGAACCCCAAGTCCCAGGGGACTCACAGACTCTTGTGGGTGAGATGGACAGAAATGCAAATGACATAAGTCAGAATGTGGAGTGGGTACTAAAAATAAAAAGTGTGACTGAAGTCTGGAGGCTCAGAGCCAGTAGATCAATGAGGAGGGTACATTAAAACATGTTTCTGGCTTCCCAGAAGACAGGGAATCTGAGCAGGGACTTGAAGAACAAGTAGGTTTCTTGAATGAAGACAGGAAGAGACAAGAACACCAGGCTGAGGAACAAGGTAAGCATGTAGATAAGCAACCTGAATGTTCATTGGAAAGACTGATGCTGACGCTGAAGCTCCAATACTTTGGTCACCTGATGTAGGGCAGGAGGAGAAGAGGGCAGCAAAGGATGAGGTAGTTGGATGGCATCATCGACTCAATGGACAGGAGCTTGAGCAAACTCTAGGAAATACTGGAGGACAGAGGAGCCTGGAGTGCTACAGTCCAGGGGGTCACAAAGAGTTGGTCACAACTTAGTGACTGAACAACAGCAACAGAGCACAGAAAGAGGGAAGAATGATTTGTGTCCCCAAAACAAGGAAAGGAATAAAAGGACGGGGACATGGGATCTGAAGGGGATGAAGAGGAAGAAGGGAATTAACGTAAACAAATGTTAGGCCCAAAATAGACCATAGACAGAGTCATGAGAAGAAACGAATTTTCTGGGCGGATTTGGAGCAGTGGAGTGGATGACCCACACCTGGATCTGCAAAGCTAAACCCCTCTTCTCTGGACAAGAAGCCCCAGGGATGCATTTCCTTCTAAGGAAGAGTCACCATCAGCAAGCAGACCGTATTCTGTCCATTCATCAGCTTGTCGAACACAAGCAGGTGGGGCGTGCCGGAACACTGCAATAAAGACACTGTGGGACTTGGAAGCTGGAAAGAACATTTAAAAATCATACTGTTCACTCACTGGGGACAGTGTTACTACCTAGAAAATTGACAGTATGGAGACACTTAGTGTTGGCCACTCAGTCATGTCCCACTTGTTGCAATCCCATGGACTGTAGCCTGCCAGGTTCCGCTGTCCATAGGATTTTCCAGGCAAGAATACTGGAGTGAGTTGCCATTTCCTCCTGCAGGAGATCTTCCTGACCCAGGGATTGAACCCAGGTCTCCTGCATTGCAGGCAGATTCTTTACCGTCTGAGCCACAGGGGAAGATACCTGGTCCTTTAATTACATGCTGATAACACTTGCTTTCTCTGGCATGTACATATGTGCGTGTCTGTGTGTATTCACATTTATAAGGAGGCCCGTAACTGCACTGGATTATGCTATTCCTTTCATTTCAGGTGGAGTGTCTGCATAAAATGGAAACAATTAATTTCAAATGCCTCAGTCTCCAAGGAGGAAAGCCAGCTTCCTCTGATCAGCCCCAAGGGAGTAGCTGGCTGCGCGCTGGCATTTTACACTTTTTATTGTGCTTTTCCTGCCTGTTCCTAGCCCCAAGAAGCTCTAGAATTTGCCTGTGATTTCCTGCCATCTCTTCCCCAGGATTCCTTCCCAGAGGAACACACAGACAGTGGGGCGGAATGATAGGCGAGAAACAGATTGCTGAACTGGCTCATTCCACAGCTGTCTTATTTTTTTTTTTTTTTCCAAGTAGTTTAGACAAGGGGAAAAGAAGGCAGTCACAAACTAAACCACCACACAGCTTTTTATAATCCTCTGTTCACACTCTCTTCAAAAGCGGGTGAAAATTAAGGTCCCAGTGATTTCAGTTGAGCCCGAGTCAGGCAGGCAGATGTTGGCTGATCAACAGTGTTTTGAAAATTTTGCTTGGAATTTAGAGCCTGAGAAAGAAGGCCTGCCTCTCCCAATCACTGGTGTTCTTTTCAAGCTTATCTTATTCAGATTTGAAATTTGAAGAGGAGGAGCTACTTTCATGCCTGTTTTACGGACTAGGAAATCATAGTTCTAGAAGGTGGAGCCAGAGATTGACAGTTGGTATTCTTGGCATTGGGCTACCCAGGTGACATTAGCGGTAAAGAACCCACCTGCCAGTGCAGGAGATGCAGGAGACTCAGGTTCCATCCCTGAGTAGGGAAGATCTCCCTGGAGGAGGGCACAGCAACCCATTCCAGTATTCTCGCCTGGAGAATCCCATAGACAGAGGAGCCTGGTGGGCTACAGTCCATGGGGTGGCAAAGAGTCAGACACGACTGAAGCGACTTAGCACAGCACAGCGTTCTTGGCATTCTTCCTATTTTGTCTAAGAAACTGGCATAGTTCCAGCTCAGTGAGGACATCTGCCTGTCATTATTCAGAACGAGATCAGTACATGTTTATTGAACAGCTACTATTAGGAATCAGAGAGACATAGTCCATATTTTTAAAAGCCACTGTATTTCAGGAATGTTTATTCTAGAATAAGAAATAAAACACTAAGAATGAACTTCTTTACAGAACAGAAATAGAGTCACAGATGTAGAAAACAAGCTTATGGTTATCAGAGGATGGGAGGAGGGATAAATTGGGAGATTGGGACTGACATATACACACTATTATATATAAAATAAGGCTTCCCTGGTAGCTCAGCGGTAAAGAATCCGCTGTCAATGCAAGGGACCACCCGCAATGCAGGAGACTGGGGTTTGATCCTCAGGTAAGGAAGATCCCCTGAAGGAGGAAATGGCAGCCCACTGCCACTAACCTCCTCTGTCCATGGAATTCTCCAGGCAAGAATACTGGAGTAGGTTGCCATTCCCTTCTCCAGGGGATCTTCCCGATCCAGAGATCAAGCCCGCATCTCCTACGTCTCCTATATTGGCAGGCAGATTCTTTACCACTGAGCCACCTGGGAAGACCCATAGAGCACGTGATCTTAGCCAAAAGGCTGAGAAGAGCTCTCCCTATGGGGCAATAACTCTACTATAATTTGAGTAGGCAATGATGAACAAAACAGACAAGATGCCTTCCTTGGTGGAGTCAAGTAGAAGGTCTAGAAATGAAACAATGCATCGCATGTGTAAATGCAAACTGTAAGTTGTGATGATGCTACGTGGATCAGGAAGAACTATGTGCCCAGGAGAAGCTGAGGGAAGGAAAGAGCTGGGGAGGGAGAGTTCAGGGAACACTATCCTGAGAAAGGGAGGTTTGATCTGAGACACAAGGGGAGTTATTCAGAGGAAGAGAAGGCAGCAAGTGTGACAACAGAGGACAGAGATTGGTGTGATCAAGGCACTGACGGCGGTAATGGACCTGGCAGGAGAGCACCTGGGGCGTGAGAAACACGGCCAGACATGGAAGCTGCAGCCTCACAGAGGCGTCTGCACGCTGTTCTGATACAAAGGGACATCATTTTAATGGTTCCAATAGGAGACAAATGTAATCCATTTGCATTTTTAAAAACTCAGCCTAGATGCCCTGTGAACAATGACTTGGGGAATCCAGAAAAGGTACAGGAAGAGCGGACAAGAAATGTTTTGTGGAAGGAGATGGAGAGCAGTTTGAAGAGAGAGGAAGTGATGTGATGGTCTTTTAGGGCATGCTTCCTAAAGAAATATAGATTTCTGGGACATGTTAAGTACTCATTTGAAATGCTATTGATACATTTGAAGGAAAACCTGCCTGTCCAGTTTGTTATTTTCACCAGTGGCAATCAACTGCTCAGATGTAGTCACAGGGAGACAGATGGTTGGATTTATCCTGGTTTGGGATTTTGCCAAGAAATATTGTGGATGGAAAACATGGTGGTTGAAAACTGGGACAGATCAACTGAAGGCTTTTTGCAAGGAAGTGATAATAACGATTTACCACAGAATCCTCATGGGATCAGATGGCAAGGAGAAAATGGGGAGGAAAGTAGATGGCAGAAATCTATGGAATGATGCTTCCAGCGTATATTTCAACAAGTGAATTAGGTGGAGCTTGATGGGAGAGAATAGGCCATTTCATTTATGTTATTTTAAATGTAATACCCTTCCATGTAATACCCTTCCTGATTATGGCAACATCCAGAATGTGACTATGGGAGAAGGATGGGCAGTGGGAAAGACTCACTAAAGATCAGTGGTCAAGGAACTAGGCCATCTTTGTGATCCAGAATCCATGATAAACAAGGATCTAGTTACCAAGAGATTACTGGCAGCCCACATACTGAGGAGTGACAGGTGGTTTTACCAGATGGTATAGGGTTCAAAGTAATAGGATGGACTTGGATTTTTTTAATAACATGGAGCAGAAATAATGGCCAGAATTGGCCATAGGGATGGAAGAGGACACCAACTCCATCCTCAGCCCTGAGTAACTGCCATTTGAGAAAACACACAATGAACCTCCAAGTCTTATTTGAGAAAACACACAATGAACCTCCAAGTCTTTGTGGAACAGCTGGGTGCCACTTAAGGATTCAGGAGGTGGAAGCGAAATTTAGAGAAGAATCTGGGAATCTAGGGAAGACTAGTGAGTGTGGACAAGAACTCTGAAGGCAGATTGTAAAACTCGAGTGTGAGAAGGGAGACAGGGTTGGATTAGATCAGGGGAAGGAAAAGGATGCAATTGAACAATAAGACTTACCTGTTTATATAACTCCTTAACCCCTAGGCAGTGTTTGAAGACCAAGGATTTTGTCTTACTTCTTTCTCTATTTTAGAATAATGTTTGAACTATTGGGTGCTCAGCAAATGTTTGTGGAGAGAGTAGGGCATGATTGCTAAATGGCAGTTACAGAGTGTAACTTCGATGCTATTCAGGGGGAAGAATTCTATGGTTTACAAAAGCCATGGAGACAGTACATGTGCACTGTAAGATTCTGAGCAAAAACACAACTAAATGAACAATATGAGAAAAACTTCAGAGGGAAGACTATCTGAAAGCAAAAAGAACAGATGTATTCTATGGTCATCAAAGATCTGGTTTAAGAAATAAAGTTCTTCAACACTGAAGTGGAAATTTCCACATATTTGATGAAAGGGAGGGAAAAAAGGACACTCAGCAGATGCCAAGTCTATAATCATCTGAAATAGTATCTTCCTCCACAGACACTTGGCTAGAAAGATCTGAGGATTTAGTTCCTTTTCCATCCTGGAAAGGCTAGATGCAATTCTTCTGATTTATTTCAGCGTCACTTCCTATGTCATAGGAAGGTTCATGGAGAAACAATGGAGTAACAACACCACCAATGGAGTAACAACTCTTCCCTGTCTTAGGCTGCAAGCTTCTCTGCTCAGTAAGATCTAACAGGGCATTTCACTCATGAAGACTGCTTCACGGTGAATGGCTGGCCTCAGGGATGGGTCACTCAGAAGATAAAACAGAAAATGTCACTTTCTAAGTTAGTGCCAGCAGATAATCTGGCCAAGTGTTAGAAGTTGTGGAGATTATAAGAGGGATTGGCATCAAAGGTGTGACTTGAAGCCATGTCCCTGTGCCAACAGACCTGGGTGGGTTCTGCCAGAACCACAAAGGAACACAGGATACAAAGCCTTAGAGAGTCTGCACTCCACTGCAGAGAAAACCGATAAGGACAGGCTCTAAGATACTGCAAGGAAATCAAACTAGTCAATCCTAAAGGAAATCAGTCCTGAATATTTATTGGAAGAACTGATGCTGAAGGTGAAGTTCCCATAGTTTGGCCACCTAATGCAAAGAACTGACTCATTAGAAAAGACTCTGATGCTGGGAAAGATTAAAGGCGTGAGAAGAAGGGGATGACAGAGGATGAGATGGCTGAATGGCATCACCAACTCAACAGACATGAGTTTGAGCAAACTCCAGGAGACAGTGAAGGACAGGGAAGCCCGGTGTGCCGTAGTCCATGGGGTCGCAAAGAGTTGGACATGACTGAGCGACAAAATCAACAACTAAAATACTGAAAGAAAGAGAGTGGGTGTGGCTGCTGTGGGAAAAACTCAAAACTCAGGATTGAAAGACCTGAGGGCTGGTCTTGCTATAACGTTAGGTCCTTGAACTCAGTCTTGACCAACACAGACTATTTCATCTTCAAAATTAAGTGGTTGCCAACAAGGACCTACTGTATAGCAGAGGGAACTCTGCTCCATGTTATGTGACAGCCTGGATGGGAGGGGAGTTGGAGGAGAATGGGTACATATATTTATGGCTATATATATGTATATGAGTTAGAGCAAACTCTGGGAGATAATGAAGGACAAGGAAGCCTGGTGTGCTGTAGTCCATGGGGTCACAAAGAGTAGGACACGACTGAGCAACTGAACTGAACTGACATATCTATATATATGCATATGGTTGCAAAGAGTCAGACACAACTGAAGTACTAACACACACATATGTATGGCTGAGTCCCTTTGCTGCCCACCTAAAATATCACAACATTGTTAATTGGCTATGCTACAATATAAAATAAAAAGTAAAAAATTAAATTAAGTTGAAATTAAAAAATGAATTAGTTGCATGGAATGATTTCCAAGGTTCCTTGGATTCTAAAATTCTCTTAGTTTGAATGTATACTACTAACAAAGAAATTCTTTATCTATTAGGAATAATTGGAGAAGCAGGGGTTATCAGAGTTAAGCGGAGCTGGTGAAGGTGCTCAAGAAATGTCTGTGAGAAAGAGATGCTGATTAGAAGGAGAGTTTCATGTGGGCAGTTAGGCATGAGTGAAGACTTGAAGCCAAGAAAACTCAGGCACAGAAAAAGGTGGAGAGGTTTGTATCAGATTAGTAAGGGGAAAGAGTGGCTTGCCCAATAACTCGCTCTGCAGGTGTGATTTAGGGTCGAAGTTAATTTTTGCTCCCAGTCAAAGCAACTGGGAGCCACTGTTCAGTTCTGAGAAAGGAAGTGACATGGTGAAAGAAACCACTGAAAATGAGAAAAGGAAGGGCCCCCTGAGAAGCCCTGGGATGGGAGAGAGACGTCTTCCTCCCATCCCCTGGCTGTGTCTGACCCTGTGACTTGTGTCTCTCCCCTCCTGCAGCCCGGTGACCTTCCTGGGGAAGTAAACAGAGGCCAGGTCGTGCCTTAGCACACACGCACAGGCTAGAATTCGAGCTTCCTGCCACCTGGACGGTAGCTGTTTTCCAGTGAAGCCTGCCCACTGCCACTTCCCTCACGGAGGCTTTTTCCCCCTTTGTTTCCACGTCTCCGAGAATAGTATGTGTCTGCATTTCATGGGCGCAGCGTCTTAAGTGATCCAAATAGAGGGTTGGAAAACGGGCGCGTATCACAGCTGAAAAGTGTCGCGTGTCACTGGAATTAATAGAAGAGAGGCCCCGTCTTCCCCTCTCCCTAAGAGAAATCTGATGGGGATCTGGCAGGGGGTTGCGGGGGGTGCGCAGAGAAGGGCGAAGTCACCCGGCCAGCGCTCCATTAGCATTCCAGCCGCACGCTGTCCCATGGGGGCAGTGCCTCCCGCGCACACGCGCGCTCAGGTTATCAGTGTGATGGATCTGAGCGCGGGCCCCTCCGAACACAGTGACCATCTGCTAGGCAAAACAGAGGGGTCTGACAAGCAGAAGCCATTCAGCCCCGTTGTTGGGCCACATTATTACATATTTGACAAGGGTAATGAGGGGCTGTCATTAACCTTACATGACAGTTGCCACAATGACACACTAAGGCAAGGACAAAGAGCCCGAGTCAGTAAAAAGGCACCTACTTCTCATTGAACCCTGGAATTAAGTGACGCCATTATTCCTGACGGAGTCTGGCAGGCCTGGGGTTAATTTCCATTTCTCTGTCTGCTTGTTCTCTTTTTTAAAATGTACTCCTCGTATGGCTAAGGCAACTGTTGGGACGGCGCTGCATTATTTATCACAACACACTGAGCTAGACGCAAGGACAGAAAGGGGCTCCCGGGGGGGTGGGGGGAGAAACAAATAGATCCCACGCGCCCCACGATGGCCAGAAACAAGGCTTCTGAACTATGCCTGTGATGGTTAAGGTAACTCTCATCTAAGGATAACATCTCTTGGAATTTTCTGCTGGACTTTTATGTGATTTAAAGGAGTATGTTTGTTTGGAAATAGGACTAGCTAACTACTACAATCGGTGGTCGCATCATCAACTCAAGGGACATGAGTTTGAACAAACTCTGGGAGATAGTGCAGGACGGGGAAGCCAAGCGTGCTGCAGTCCATGGGGTCGCAAAGAGTCAGACACAGCTCAGCAACTGAACAACAGCAAATTACAAGGATCTATTTTCAGGCTGGAGATAAACCTGGGGTTGGTGGTAGACAGTGGAGGAATGAGATAATAGTTTTGACCGTTAAACATGATTTTTGAATCTAACTTTAGAAATCTTGGCTTCCCTGGTAGCTCAGTCAGTATAGAATCTGCCTTTATGGGGGAGACCCAGGTTAGGCGCCTTGGTGAGGAAGATCTCCTGGAGAAGGGAATGGCAACCCACCCCAGAATTCTTGCCTGGAGAATCCCATAAACAGAGGAGCCTGGTGGACTATAGTCCATGGGATTGCAAAGAGTTGGATATGACTGAGCCACAAACACACACTTAAGAATCTTATAGTTGGAAATATCCTTAAGAGCATGGCATGCTCTTTGGTTTTAATTTACAGAAGGGGTCACCAAAATCATTAGTTGGCCCGGTCCTCCACTCCCACAAGTCCCCCATGCTGAAGAGATGACGGCCACCTAGTCTACATGCTGCCCTTTACTTTCCAGAATTATGCTTCGTCCCAGCTTTCTCTCTGATCATTCAGCATTCATTATCAAAAGGGAGACTAAATTTTTTCATTTGATCATTTAAATCTGCTAGTCCTCTGAAAGGCAGGCCGGCTCACATGGAGTCTGCAAGGCTGCTGTTGAAGAGAGTTCTGTTTCATAATTCAGGAAGCTGGTTCTGCATAAGGTGGCCACTCGAAGCATTTCTCTCCTTAGTGCGTTCGTCTGCCTGACACCAGAGAGCCACTAAAGTAATGACGGCCAACACAGACGCTTTAAGTTAAGAAACTGTAATCAAGATGGTCCAAGTCATGGAGTAGTAAATATTTAATAGAAAATAGAAAGATCTGGTTTGCGTAATATATCTTATAGTTTTAGGTTGTTGTTGTTCAGTCGCTCAGTCGTGTTCAAGCCTTTTGTGACTTACTGGACTGCAGTGCACCAGGCTCCTCTGTCCATGGAATTTTCCAGGCAAGAATACTAGAATGGGTTGCCATTTCCTTCTCCAGGGGATCTTCCCTGAACCTGTGTCTCCTGCACTGGCAGGAGGATTCTTTACCACTGAGCCATAGGGAAGCCCCATAGTTTTAGGTACCTCCTGTCTAAATGACACCAACCTGTGACAGTCATGAAACTTCAAATTTCCAGTTATATGGGTCTAAAATTCAACCTCTCCCTTCTGTCACATATGCAAAATAGAAAGATGGATGATTTAATTTTTATGTAAAGATCTGATTTTCATCTGGCTCAAACCTGAGACAAGGCCCTCAGGTGGTCCTGTGACTGTGACCAAGGGGTCTGGGGTCTTGCTCTGTCACTCAACTAGCAGGGGATACCAGGAAATTGCTTTATTTCTCTTGGCTAAATTTCCCCAGCTTCAGAGTGAGGAGATTAGATGTGATACTGTCAAAGGTCACTAATTCTATTCTGGTCAAACACTTCCAAGTCCACAGCAGAAAAAAAAGGTTTTTGCTGATTTTCCAGAATGGACCAGCAGGTCTTTCTGAGTTTAATCAACTCAATACATGGATGAGTTTAGGTGATTTGGGGCTGAGGAACACAAGAAAATGAAAAGAATAAGAGCCATCCCACACTCCTGCAATCCATGTGTATCTCACATAAAAGCATAAAGTCTCCAGAAAACTCATCAAAAGACCAAGTTAGGCAAACGCATGGGTGGTGGAAGTGGATGGTTATAGAGCTGGTGCCCTTTGGCTGAGACAGGACTGGAGCGGAGGCAAAAAGGAGAAGTCAGTGCAGTGCTAGGCTGGAGAGTATGTCTCTGCAGACCATTTCATACTCTGTCTCTGCCACACAGGGCTCAGTAAATGAACATACGGAAATGTTAGTATAGGAAATACAGAGACCGTTAAAACACGAACCTTCTGTCTTTCTAGATACCAAACTTCATGATAGCAAAGCATCTTTCTCAAAACATTACCAGTTAAAAGTAAAAAGATGTTTGGGAAAAGCCAAGGGAAAGGAAAAATCCAAAATGGGCCAATCTTGACATCAAGAAAAGAAAATATTTAGATTTGACCTTGAAAGTCTGTTGCTATGTTAATAGCCTCTTCAGCTAGATTGGTGGTGATGTCTTGGTAAGCTCTTTGGCTCAGTTAATTGTCATGGTTACTGATTTCTCATAATTCCCTGTATGGAATCCTGACACACAATTGCAATTTAAAAATCAAAAGGAAAGAGTTTAAAAACACTGTGAATTTAAAATCAGAGCACTTGTAAGATGTACTGGTTATACTTAAAAGTGTTAATTTTTGCTAGCAAGAACACCTGTTCTTACTCATAATTCATAATTTCACAGAGTCAAAACAAAGAAGTAGCTAGTTTAGAATGGACTAGGATAAAATCTCATTTAGAAAACCAAATCAGGTTAGGAAGTACCAAAGATACTATAAAAGGTAAAAAATTTTCCCCTCTCCAATCCATTTCCCCTTCTGTAGACTCAATCACTAGTAATAGATTCCTTTCAGAAAAATGTGAATACATGTGTCACCATTTATAAAAGGATGTAGTATATGTGTTATTTTCACACCTTATTTTATTCATTTAATAATATTTCTTGGAGAATTTTTCTTCATTGTTGTATTTGAATCTCCCTCATTGTTTTAACAGCTTCACAGTACACCAATGGGTTTCTCATATTTGTTTAGCCAGTTCCTTATTGATCAACAACTATATTGTACCCATTCTTTTATTACAAAACTACTCGAACTTATACACATATTCTTAGGAACACATATGTCTGTATAATATGACATCAATATGTAAAGGGTGTCTGTATAATAAATTCTTAGAAATGGAATTTTCTTGTAAAAAAACAAGTAGATTTTAAATTTGAATGATACCAAATCCTCCTCGAAAACTTTTATATCAATTTGTGTTTCCCTAAAAGTGCATGAGAAATTATTGTTCCATCCTTTGTCTACAGTGTAGTATCAAAGTGTCTGATCCTTGCGAAGTTTATGTAAAAAGCATCTCCTAGATTTATTTTATTGTGATTTTTTATTTTATTAGCACTTCTTTCAAATTTATAAGATAAACATATTTCTCTATTATTTTCTGCCCATTTTATTTTTTTAATATTTATTTATTTGGCTGCATTTGGTCTCAGCTCTGACTTGGAGAATATTTTTAGTTGCAGCCTATGCGATCTAGTTCCCTGACCAGGAATCAGACCCAAGCCTGCTGCACTGGGAGTACAGAGTCTTAGGCACTGGACCGCCAGGGAAGTCCCCCCATTTTAAAATTAGACTGTTTTATTATTGATTTGAAGGGTTATTACATGTTAATGAAGTTAAACTTAAAAGTCCTATGTTTTACATATCACAAATATTTCCTAGCTTGACTTTGTTTAAGGTATTTGTTTAATACATTTATTTTTAACTTTATATGACTATTTGGTTTAAAACTAATAGCATTTAATTTTTTATTTCTTTTAGAAAGAAAAACTTTTCCTTTCCATTATTTTTTTTTCCATTTGCTTCTTAAATTTTTGTGGAATCATTTTCTAGGATGCAAGGTAGAAAACAAGTTAATTTTAACATTTGAATTGTTGACGAATCTGGAATTCACTTTAAGACTAAGAATGAAGTAAACATCCAGATATTTTTCCTTTCAGTGGTAACTGACTGAAAGCCCAGTTGTATCAGATTCTAAATTACTTTATGGATCTCAATGGGTCTGGCAATTATCTGCACCAGTACAAAATATACTGTATGAATACATTCTTGTATTTGGCAGATTTAGTGTATCCCCATAACTTCATTTTTCGCTATGAACTCCTATTTCCTTCTTACTTCTTTAACGGGTTTTAGAACTAGCTTTACTAGTTCCAAAAATAAGTCAAAACTAGTAAATTTTATTAATGATTCTACTAAATTTATAATTAATTTAGGAAAAATTTGCATCTTTACTGAATTTTCTTATTCAAAGAAAATCACAGTTTTTCATTTATTCACGTTTTTACTTACATCCTAAATGGGTTTTAAAAAAAAATTATGTAGGTCCTGCTTATTTCTTACTAAGCTTATTTATCTCTGTGGATGATATTGTAAGTTCAATACTTTGCTTATACCATCTCACTTAAGTGTCTAGATTCTGGAAAGCTAAAATTAGGGAGCAAGGAGTGCCCGTAGCCAGAAGGAGGCAGCCGGGTGCTCTCGCTCGCTCTCTGCTCAAGTAGCTGCTGGGGGTTCCAAGCGTCGTGACGCTGCTGGACTTTTTCTAGGCGGCGGCGGCCAGCGGAGGTTTCCCGCAGCCGGACCCCATTCCACTGATATCTCCCTGTTTACCCCGGAGGATGCGCCCGGCTGCCGAGGTGAAGCAAGCGCAAAGTCCAAAGTCAGACCCTAGTGCCGCCAACTTCCCTGGGGGCCCCTCTCCCTCGCCCGAGCCTGCACCAGCCGTGGGAGCGATGCGCCTCCAGCCAGACGGCGCACCCTTTGTCAACTCGCCACCCATGGGATCCACTGCCCTTGGCTGCCCCACTTGGAGCACGTAGCCTTCGCCACGTGGCCCAGGAGAGGACTGAGACACCAAGGCATTTGGCGGATTCTGTGCACTGGCAGGTCTGCTGAGGTCTCCTGCACGGCAGTGTCCATACCCAAGGGGTGAAGAGAACCCCCAGTAAGATGCAGAAGCCTTCTGCCCCTCAACCACTAACTTCCCCACAGACCTGGAAGAAACTGCCACCCTCAAAGACTTGGAAAAGACTGTCCTGGAACCTGCGTGGAAGTTACAAAAACCATCCTGGTGGTGGCCTGAGCTGATTAATTCAACCCCAATGTTGCCCTGAACATTGCAGTCAAGATTCCAGAAGATTAGGACTGCTAAATCAGTACAGGGAGAACAAAATGGTGGAGGAGTAGGTTGATGTGAAGTACATCTCCACGGATACATCAGGAATACACCTTCAGACACAAAAGTGCATGCAGAACACCAGCTGAGAGCAGAGGGGAGTACCTGACCAGTGGAAAAGAGCATATAGAACCATGTAAACCTTGAGATGAAACCGTGAGCCTTTGGAGTGGGAGAACTGACTACAAGACCCTAGACTACCAGAGAACTAACCCTAGGGAGTATCAAATAGTGAGAACTTACATAAAGGAAACCACTGTAATACAAGACCCAGCATCACCCAGTCACCAGTAGTACCTGTGCACAACACCTCATCTAAACAGCAAACAAAACAAAAATACAAATCCAGTCATCAGCAGACAGGCATACCACCTCACTCAGCCGTGCCCATCAGAGAAAAAACAAAAACTTAGCACAAATCTCACCCTATAAGAAGCTCACACAAACCACTGGATCAACCTTAGAAGGGCAGAAACCAAAAGGATGAAAGAATTCAACCTTCTTCAAGGAAAGAATTCAACTTTCTTGAAGCATGGGAAAAGGAGACCTCAAATACAATAACTTTAAAAAAAGAAAAGAAAAGAAAAGGCAGAGAAATAATGCACAAATGAAGGAACAAACTAGAAACACAGAAATCCAAATAAATGAAGAGGAAAGAGGAAAATTACCTGAAAAAGAATTCAGAATAATGACAGTAAAGATGATCAAAAACCTTGAAAACAAAATGGAGAAAATGCAAGAATCAATTAACAAACACCTAGAAGAATTAAAGAATAAGCATACAGAGACAAACAAAGAGGAAGACATAACAATTGTAAATATCTATGCACCCACATAGGAATACCTCAATGCATAAGACAAACACTAACAGAAAGGAAAGAATCGATAGCAGAATATCTAAAGCAGAAGAATGAATCAGTGAGCTGGAAGATAAAATGGTGGAAATAACTTCTGAAGAGCACAATAAAGTAAAAAGACTGAAAAGAGCTGAGGACTGTCCCAGAGACCTCTGGGACCATATCAAACACACCAACATTTGAATTATAGGGGTCCCAGAAGAAGAAGACAAAAAGAAAAGGTATGAGAAATTTTTTAGAGATCAAGTTGAAAATTTCCCCAACATGGAAAAGGAAATAGCCAAGTCCAAGAGGCACAAAGAGTCCCATACAGGATAAACATAGGGAGAAACACGCCAAGACACATACTAATCAAACTAACAAAGACTAAACACAAAGAGAATATTAAAAGCAGCAAGGGTGAAGCAACAAGTAACATACAAGGGAAACCCCATACACTTATCAGCTGATCTGTAGTGGAATCTCGGCAGGCCAGAAGGGACTGGCAGGATATATTTAAAGTAATGAAAGGGGAAAATATACAACCAAGATTACTGTACCCAGCAAGGATCTCATTCAAAATTGATGGAGAAATCAAAAGATTTTCAGACAAGCAAAAGTTAAGAGAATTCAGTTCCACCAAACCAGCTTTATAACAAATGTTAAACAGACTTATATAGTTAAAAAATACAACAGAAGAAAAAAGATCTACAAAATCAACCCCAAACAATTAAGAAGATGGTAATAGGAACATATATATCAATAATTACTTTAAATATAAATGGATTAAATGCTCCAACCAAAAGACACAGACTGGCTGAATGGATACAAAAACAAGAAACAAATATATGCTGTCTACAAGAAACCCACTTCAGACCTCAAGACACATATAGACTGAGTGAGAGGATGGAAGCAAAAGGAAGCTGGAGTAGCAATCCTCATATCAGACAAAATAGATGTTAAAGAAGATTACAAGAGATAAGGAAGGACACTACATAATGATCAAAGGATCAATCCAAGAGGAAGACATAACAATTGTAAATGTCTATGCACCCAACATAGGAGAACCTCAATACATAAGACAAACACTAACAGACATAAAAGGAGAAATTGACAGTAACACAATAATAACAGGAGACTTTAACACCCCACTCACACCAATGGACAGATCATCAAAATATAAAATTAATAAGGAAACACAAGTCTTAAATGATACATCTGATGAGATGGATCTCATTGATATCTTCAGGATGTTCCATCCAAATGCAAAATACACCTTCTTCTCAAGTGCACATGAAACATTCTCCAGGATAGACCACATCTTGGGTCACAAATCAAACCTCAGTAAATTTAAGAAAATTGAAATTGTATCAAGCATCTTCTATGACCACAATGCTATGAGACTAGATACCAATTACAAGAAAAAAACTGTAAGAAACACAACACATGGAGATTATACAACATGTTAATAAATAACCAACAGGTTACTGAAGAAATCAAAAGTGAAATCAAAAAAATTCTAGAAACAAATGACAATGAAAACACAACAACTCAAAACCTATGGGATGCAGCAGAAGCAGTTCTAAGAAGGAAGTTTATAGCAATGCAATCCTACCTCAAGAAAGAAGAAAAACATCAACTAGACAGCCTAACTTTACACCTAAAGCAACTAGAAAAAGAAGAAGGAAAAAAACCAAAATTGGTAGAAGGAAAGAAATCATAAAGATCTGAGCAGAAATAAATGAAAAAGAAATTAAAGAAACAATAGTAAAGATTAATAAAACTCAAAGCTGGTTCTTTGAGAAGATAAACAAAATCAACAAACCTTTAGCCAGACTCATCAAGAAAAAAAAAGAGAAAAGAATCAAATCACCAAAATTAGAAATGAAAAAGGAGTGGGTACAACAGAAAATGCAGAAATACAAAGGATTATGAGAGACTATTATGAACAACTATATGGCAAGAAAATAGATAACCTGGGAGAAATGGACAAATTCTTAGAAAAGTTCAATCTTCCAAGACTGAACCAGGTAGAAATTATGAACGACCCAATTACAATCACTGAAATTGAAGCTGTGATCAAAAATCTCCCAAAAAACAAAAGCCCAGGACCAGATGGCGTCACAGGAGAATTCTATCAAACATTTACAAAAGATCAAAGGCCTACTAAAACTCTTTCAAAAAATTGCAGAGAAAGGAACACTTCCAAATTCAGGCCACCATCAACCTGATACCAAAACCAGACACAGACAACACACACAAAAAAGAAAATACAGGCCAATGTCACTGATGAACATAGGTGCAAAAATCATCAACAAAATTTTAGCAAACAGAATTCAGGAGCATGTCAAAAAGCTCACCCACCATGATCAAGTTGGGTTTATTCCAGGGATGCAAGGAGTCTTCAATATATGGAAATCAATCAATGTGATACACCATATTAACAAAATCAAAGATCAAAACTTTATGATAATCTCAATAGGTGCAGAAAAAGCCTCTGACAAAATCCAGCACCTATTTATGATCAAAACTCTTCAAAAAATGGGCATTGAAGGAACCAACCTCAACATATTAAAGGCCATATATGATAAACCTATAGCCAACATTTTTCTCAATGGTGAAAAACTGAAAGCATTCCCACTAAGATCAGGAACAAGATAAGGGTGTCCACTTTCGCCACTATTATTCAACATAGTTTTGGAAGTCTTAGCTACAGCAGTCAGAGAAGAAAAAGAAATAAAAGGAATTCAGATGGGAAAAGAAGAAGAAAGCTCTCACTGTTTGCAGATGACATGATATTCTACATAGAAAACCCTAAAGATACTATCAGAAAATTACTAGAGTTAATCAGTGAATTTAGCAAAGCTGCAGGATACAAAATCAATACACATAAATGACTTGCATTTCTATATACTAACAATGAAAAATCAGAAAGAGAAATTAAGGAATCAATCCTATCTACCATTACAACAAAAAGAATTAAATATCTAGGAATAAACTTACCTAAGGAGATGAAAGAACTGTACACAGAAAATTATAAGATACTAATGAAAAATCAAAGATGACATAAAAAGATGGAAAGATATTCCATGTTCCTGGGTAGGAAGAATCAATATTGTGAAAATGACTAGTCTACCAAATGCAATCTACAGATTTAATGCAGTCCCTATCAAATTACCAATGGCATTTTTCACAGAACTAGAACAAAAAGTTTCACCCTTCATATGGAAACAGAAAAGACCCCAAATAGCCAAATCAGTCTTGAGAAAGAAGAATGGAGCTGGAGGGATCAACCTTCCTCACTTCAGGTTATACTACAAAGCTACAGTCATCAAGACAGTATGGTACTGGCACAAAAACAGAAATATAGACCAATGGAACAAGATAGAAAGCCCAGAAATAATCCATGCACCAATGGGTACCTTATTTTTGACAAAAAAGGCAAGAATATACAATGGGACAAAGACAGCCTCTTCAATAAATGGTGCTGGGAAAACTAGACAGCTACATGTCAAAGAATGAATTTAGAACACTTCCTAACACCATACACAAAGATAAACTCAAAATAGATTAAAGACCTAAATGTGAGACCAGAAACTATAAAACTCTTAGAGGAAAACATAGGCAGAACACTAGATGACATAAATCAAAGCAAGATCCTCTATGACACACCTCCTAGAGTAATGGAAATAAAAACAAAAGTAAACAAGTGGGACCTGATTAAACTTAAAAGCTTTTGCATAGCAAAGGAAACTATAAGCAAGTTGAAAAAAGAACCCTCAGAATAGGAGAAAATAATGGCAAATGAAACAAACAGCTCATACAATTCAATACCAGGAAAACAAACCCAATCAAAAAGTGGGAAAAAGACCTAAAGAGACATTTCTCCAAAGTAGACATACAGATGGCTAACAAACACATGAAAAGATGCTCAACATCACTCATTATAAGAGAAATGCAAATCAAAACTACAATGAGATATCACCTCGTACCAGTCAGAATGGCCCTCATCAAAAAGTCTACAAACAATAAATGCTGGAGAGGATGTGGAGAAACGGGAACGTTCTTGCACTGTTGGTGAGAATGTAAATTGGTATCGCTATTGAAGAAGGTATGGGGATTCCTTAAAAACCTACAAATAAAACCATCATGTGACCCAGAAATCCCACTGCTAGGCATATAACCTGAGGAAACCAAAATTGAAAAAGATACACGTATCCCATTGTTCATTGCAGCACTATTTACAATAGCTAGAACATGGAAGCAACCTAGATGCTCATCGACAGATGAATGGATAAAGAAGTTCTGGTATATATACACAATGGAATATTCCGTTTAGTTCAGTTGAGTAGCTCAGTCGTGTCCAACTCTTTGCGACCCCATGAACTGCAGCACACCAGGCCTTCCTGTCCATCACCAACTCCCGGAGTCCACCCAAACCCATGTCCATCGAGTCGGTGATGCCATCCAACCATCTCATCCTCTGTCATCCCCTTCTCCTGCCCTCAATCTTTCCCAGCATCAGGGTCTTTTCATATGAGTCAGCTCTTCACATCAGGTGGCCAAAGTATTGGAGTTTCAGCTTCAACATCAGTCCTTCCAATGAACACCCAGGACTGATCTCCTTTAGGATGGACTGGTTGGATCTCCTCACAGTCCAAGGGACTCTCAAGAGTCTTCTCCAACACCACAGTTCAAAAGCATCAATTCTTCAGCACTCAGCTTTCTTTATAATCCAACTCTCACATCCATAATGACTACTAGAAAAACCAAAGCCTTGATTAGACGGACCTTTGTTGACAAAGTAATGTCTCTGCTTTTTTATGCTGTCTAGGTTGGAATATTACTCAGCCATAAAAAGTAACATATCTGAGCCAGTTCTAATGAGGTGGATGAACCTAGAACCTATTACAGAGTGAAGTGAGTCAGAAAGAGAAAGATAAATACCATATTCTAACACATATATACAGAATCTAGAAAAATGGTACTGAAGAATTTATTTATAGGGCAACAATGGAGAAACAGATATAGAGAACAGACTTATGGACATGGGGAGAAGGGAGGGGAGGGTGAAATGTATGGAAACAGTAACATGGAAACCTATATTACCATATGTAAATTAGATAGCCAACAGGAATTTGCTCTATGGCTCAGGAAACTCAAACAGGGGCTCTGTATCAACCTAGAGGGGTGGGATGGGGAGGGAGATGGGAGGGAGTTTCGAAAGGGAGGGGGTATATGTATACCTATGGCTGATTCATGTTGAGATTTGACAGAAAACAGCAAAATTCTGTAAAGCAATTATCCTTCAATAAAAAAACAATTAATTAATTTACAAAAGAGGCAGTTATTCACATTAATGATTTTCCTCATTTTTTCCCTAGCTGAATTTTAGATGATTAACTCAGACTTTCTAGAAATACAATAACATCATTGGAATTTAAAGGTAATTTCTCTTGTTTAATTGCAATTCTTGTACCTCAGATTTTTTCATCTCTTCAAAGTGGTTGATAGTTCATGAAAATTTTTAAATGAGAGCTGTAAGAGTGGGCACTCACTTCTACTATATTGCTAGATCATATTTACTAATATTTTATATTAGACTTTTATATTTACATTTTTAAGTGAAACTGGTATATTTTCCTTTATTTCTCAATTTCTGTCACATTTTCTTTGCCAAAGTAGATCACTTTCTTCATGGTGTCTTTTAACAAAGAGTCATATTTTAATACAATTAACCTATCAATTTTTTTCTTTTGAGATTAGTAACATTTGTGTCTGCTTTAAAAATATTTCTTTGCTCCTAAACCATTGTCTCCAATAATTTCTCTGAAAAGTTTTAAAGTTTAGCCTTTTAGATTAAATTTTTAATTCATTTAGCATTGATTTTAAGGTATGGTGAGTGCATGCATGCTCAGTCACTTCAGTCATGTCCAACTCTTTGGGACCCTGTGGACTGTAGCCCACCAGGCTCCTCTGTCCACGGAATTCTCCAGGCAAGAATACTGAAGTGGGTTGCCATGCTCTCCTCCAGGGGTTAAGGTAAGGTGTGAGGCAGCAATTCAAGTTTATTTTTTCCCTCAAATGGATAATTGATTATTTCACACCATTTATACAATGGTCTGAGTTTTTCCTATTTCTGCTTCTGTCACATGTCCAGGATCTATGTATGTATCTAGTACTGACTAGCTCTTCTGATACAGTGTTGAACAGAATCAATGACAGTGAGTATCTCTGCCTTATTCCTGATTTTAAAGGAAATGCTCTTATTATGGTACCATCAAAAATAATGTCTGTCAACCAAATATTTTTTAATGGGCAGAAGACTTGAACAAATATTTCACCAAAAAAGATATATGAATGGCAAATAAGCATATGAAAAGATTTCACAAATCATCAATAAAATACAAATAAATGCAAAATATTTTTATATACCCATTATTTTTGTGCTCAGTCCCTCAGTCAGATCTGACTCTTTGCGATCCTATGGATTACAGCACACCACAGTCATACTTGTTTCTTAAAAAGATAATCCCAACAGCCATGTGAAGGGGACTGGAGTGAAGTAATCTTAGAGATGCAGAGGCCCCAGAGAAGAAAGCTATTAGAAACACTCCAAAGAAGAGAAAGGAAAGCTTGAACCATAGCAGTAAGAAGTGGGGAAACAAATGAAAAAGTCATTACTGAGGAAAAAAATTGATAGAATATGGTATAATGATTAAATGTAGGATATCAGGATTCCATAATTAACCTATTAGTAGCACTATCCCAAAATACCAGACACTGAGATATACATTTCAAAAGGCAAAATTGTATAAATTGTACAAATTTCATATTAGGAAAATATTAATGAAGTTTAGTTCCAATCAATTTTGAGAATTCTTAAAAGATGATTTTGGTTTTTTGTCTTGTTCCATTTTATCAAATATTCAGATAAACATAATTAAATCTATTGACTTTTTTCCCATTTGTAGCAGATAGCACACAATACACTTAAAATGCAAAACTGACATGTTGGCTCAGGAAAAAAATACATCAAGAAAAAAGAAATTACAGGAAACAATTTTTTAGGTTAAACAGATATGTCAGCTGTGTGCAGATACCTTAAAAATGGAATAGAAATTTCATACATTTTGAACAGGAAGACTGGGTTTGTTTAATGTGTTTAGCATATCTTGGCAAGCTGAAAAATATATAAAATATCTCTTCTTAAATTTAGTCTCAACACTAAGCATGTGTTTTCATGACAGGTAGCAGGTAATCATTTTTTTTCCCCCTTTACCTTGCTCTTCACCTCTGGTTCAAAATGTTTGTTTCTGCTATACATATTGAGAAGCATCATCTAAACAAACAAATCTTCCCAAGTCATTGGATTTTGCTTCTTCTTAATATCTTCTTTGGCCCTGTGTCAGCAAACACCACAGCTAGTTACACATTTAGGGCTAATACAGTTCAGTACATTATATAAACGTTTGCTTATGAAGCCTAACTTGAATATCTTTGCCTTGATTTCCACTCAAAGGGAAAAGCATATTGAATTGAAACTAGGACTGCTTGCTAAACTGTGCACCAGGTATCTGACGAATCCACTTGGATGGTAGCTGTTTCGATGCCATTGATTAGGGATCATCAGTAAACGTCCCCAGTTTGTATTTTTATTACTATATAGCACCTGAGTCCTTGGGATCACTGAGCTTCTTCCAACAAAATTAAGCATTAGTTCAGTTCAGTTCAGTCCCTCAGTCGTGTCCGACTCTTTGCAACCCCATGGACCACAGCACGCCAGGCCTCCCTGTCCATCACCAACTCCTGGAGTCCACCTAAACCCATGTCCATTGAGTCGGTGATGCCATCCAATCATCTAATCCTCTATCGTCCCCTTCTCCTCCTGCCCTCAATCTTTCCCAGCATCAGGGTCTTTTCAAATGAGTCAGTTCTTCACATCAGGTGGCCAAAGTATTGGAGTTTCAGCTTCAACATCAGTCCTTCCAATGAACACCCAGGACTGAT
>NW_011494748.1:35802-61330 GCF_000754665.1 Bison bison bison | reverse complement strand
CTCAAATACCACAGTTCAAAAGCATCAATTCTTCAGCGCTCAGCTTTCTTTATAGTCCAAATCTCACATCCATACATGACCACTGGAAAAACCATAGCCTTGATTAGACGGACCTTTGTTGACAAAGTAATGTCTCTTCTTTTCAACATGCTGTCTAGGTTGGTCATAATTTGCCTTCCAAGGAGTAAGCGTCTTTTAATTTCATGGCTGCAATCACCATCTGCAGTGATTTTGGAGCCCAGAAAAATAAAGTCAGCCACTGTTTCCCCATCTATTTGCCATGAAGTGATGGGACCGGATACTATGGAAGGCAATAATGTCCTAGGGTCATACTCTTGGAAACCACACAAACTTCCATTTTCCGGGACCAAGGGTCAAACTGAGAACCAAATTCCCATGGAAATAATTTCTACAAGAGGTTGTCTTTACCAGGACCCAAATCCAGCTATTACAGTGAGTGGTGCATTCCATATAAATACTTCTGGCTCTTCCACTGACCCACATGTTACTCTTTGATGCATAATTAATGTTGAGGTCAGAGTTGTCACATTCCATACTTCCTGCTTGGCAGTTATGGGCTTTCCCAGTGGCACTCTCAACCACTAGACACCAGCTCTAAGTGGTCACACCTAATTTGGAGGGGATATGTCTGTATCTAAAGAAAACCATCCTCCAGGGATAAGGGCTGAATTTGCAATACGAAACCCTGAATTTCCACCCATTTCAAACCCTGGGAAACTGGTATGTATCTTTTCTGAATTTAAGTTTCCACTAAAGCAATGGTGCCTGTTTGTGCTCTTTCTGACTTCAGACTAGCAATAGACTGGCTATTGGCATTTGATTTAAAAGGAGAACCATCAAAGGTGGTTCAATCTTATTTCCTGGGGACTTTAAAAAAAAAAATTGCAAAAACCATCACAATATTGTAAACTAATTATCCGCCAATTAGAAAAGAAATAAATAATTTTTACCCTGTAAAATCACGTGATAGGATAGAACTCCATGAATAACCTATCTGCACAAGTATTGCATATGCACTCTTGTACACATGTGTTAAATTCACACACATACACATAACTCCAGATGATCATAACAGAAAAAGTCACTGTTGAGAAAATTCAGTCAAGATTGTTGTCTTGGAGTGTTCTTAAAAATTCAGTTTATAGTCTACAGGAACTTGAATAGAATTTATATCCTACTGTTGTGTGGAAATTGTGTAAATCGTTGAATTGGTTCATGGTGCTTTTCGGGTCTACCATATCCTACTTTTCTATCTATTCATTCTATTAATTTCTGAGAGTTTGATGTTGAAACTCCAACTAAAAACTTATATACTTAAAAAAATAATTGCAATATATAGTGGAACTGTATGTAAGTTTGTTCTGTGTTTTTCAAGTCTCCTATAAATGTGTTATCATACTTTCATAATTTAAAAAATAAAAAAGAAAGAGAAAAAAATTCAAAAGCCATGTGAGTGTATGTGTGTGTGTGTGGGTGTGTCAGATGGTCTCCAAAGCAGATGCTGTTGACCACCATGAATAGTTGAACAGGGGCTGCCCACCTGGCATGCTCAGGCTGGCCCACACCCTGCCCCCTGGGCTAGATGCCAATGCTGCAGAGATCTGAGGTGGACACCCGCAGAAGGGATCCTGGGTGTGGCTTCCACCTTCAAGCTTAAGGCTGATGCACTTTCTGCATCTCAACTTCTCCAAGTAGCAGCTTTACTTAACCCACTTCTGTGTCACTTGAAATCTGGAGACAGCTGAGGGGGCCCTACAAAGACTTCCCCCACACCCTGACATGGACTGGAGGGGTGGGCCTGGGTGAGGGCAGGGGTCCAGAGGGAACACTCTTAGTGTGCTAAAAAGCCACTGCAAACATAGCACTAAAAACATGCCACTTTCCAAAAAACAAAAACTAGTTGAGCATGAATTCTTTCTGCAAAACTTTAAGGTAAAATTGTATATTGCATTGACCCACACTCCCTCTGTATAGAGCCACACCAAGCAAATGGAGTCACCCATCTAAATGTTTTGAGACCCAAAGAAAGTACCATCCAGGTATTGATTTCCTCTTCTAAGGAATTGACTTTGTCCATTTGGAAATTGTCATGATAGGAAAGCTTGCTTTGGAATTTAGCCATGATAATAGTTCTCACGATTCACCATCCTACTCTTTTGAAATCTGACACCTATTTTGTTAATGAATAAAATAGGTCAGAACCTAAGCGTTAGCTCAAATTCAAATGCAAAAACTTCCGGTAACTCAACATATTCTTTATAGGATTGCTCAGGGCTCTGATTCTAGAATTCTCAGCATGGGAGCATAAGAATATCCATTAAAGCAACACACATCACTTTAACCATAATAATTTTAGAAAGTAAAATCTCCAGGGATCACAGTCCTGTGTTAAACCAACAAAGTTTATGAAAGGAGTGAGATCAAGGTGTTCAGAAAGCCAAGATGGATTAATTGCCCTAACATTTGAGTCCTAGTCTTAGTTATACAACTTACTTACCGTGTGACCTATGAAAACTCACTGAAACCTCAGAATCCAGATTTGTAGTACAGAGATAACATCTTTCTTGACTGCTTCACAGAGGTATGCATTTGAACACTCTTTTAAACAGTAAAGCCCCATCTATTCACAATTACAATGTACCATAGTATTATTTTTTAACATCATGGTGGTGATGACATTTTTTTAAGCTTATTAATTAACTGCACCATGTGGCATGTGGGAACTTATTTCCCTGGCCAGGGATTGATCCTGTGCCCTCTGCAGTGGAATTTTGGAGTCTCAATGACTGGACTGCCAGGGAAATCCCTACAATGTATTATTAATTGAAGATCATGGTATGGGGTGTTTTCATGCCTGTTGCCATTGTTAGTGTTGTTTCTTAAAAGGCACATTAGGAGTGATTTTTGTCTGCAAAACTCTAGCTGTGATAATTTATCCACATCCCCATTCTTCACACTCTGTAGGAACATAACTCAATGTTTCTTCACATGCTCTGCAAGATAAACTTAGAGCTGTAAATGGGCAACAAAGCATAGGCTTGGGAGATGGAATAGTACCCAGACTTCCTCTGATGTAACAGTATTTATGTTGGATATCAAACAAATGTATAACCACTAGACCACAAGTTCCTTGTCTTTTGTACACTGCTGTGTCCAGTACCCACAACAGTGTCTGGCACAGAGAAGACAATAAAACTTTTCCAAATAAGTTAAATATCCTCTTTTAACTACTGCCATTGGTACAACCATCTCTAAAGGTCAAATATTTTTTTAAAGCATCATTATATGGCTCTGCTCAGAGGTGCTGTATATGTAGCATCTCAAGCCTGCCAAAATTCAGGGTTTCCAAAACAACAGCACAATGGCCAATCTGTTTGATAAGTGTTACACATAATATTTATATATGTTTTATATATAGTCAAATATATTTTTATATATTCTCATAGATACGATTTGGTGCTTAGTGGTACTTAGAAATAAAACACTTTTACTAACTAAAATGTTCGTGGCATAAAATGTCACAATAACTGGAAGGTTTTGCTTAGCAATTACTAAACAGGAAGAATTGTTCATTTCAAGCTTTATTGAGATCATCCTGATTTGAATTTGAATTTGTTTTTCCATCTCTTTAAGGAAATTATGCTATAAATATAATGAAGTCTTTTGTGTTTGAAAATCTTACAGTGCCTGAATATTGTCAACATGAATATTGGCTTTTATTGTGCAACACAATAAATAAGAATTTGGGTTGATTTTGTTTTGATCCCAGCATGTACACGAGATTTTCTTTTGAGACTACATCCCTTTTATCAACTTGTTTTTATGATATTTTGCCTCTTGTGTTAAGACTGAAACTGTAAGGTACAGAAAAAAGAAGAGAAAAATAACCTATCCTCATTGTGGAGACTTCACGAAACGATTTTGATAAGTACACGGTTTACTCAGTGCATTTTTATAGCTAACAATTTTTGTTTTCTCTGTACTCTGTCGCTTCATGTTACAATTTACAGGAAAGAAAGATGAGCCTCAAATCTCCTCTTTCTGTGTCACCACCTAATTGTTTAGAAGCTCAGGATTCACCAAATTAGTAACAATATTATTTTATTATTTCCAGTGCATTGGAACAATCAGGATTTTTTAATGAATATCCAAAAAAGACAATATGGTTAGCAATAGATTAAAAATTTGGAATCTTAGATAAGGTGTTGAGGCTTATGAAGCATCCCACGGCACCCCCGGCAGGAATCATTTGTGTCAACTCTGCCAGGTTGAGAGAACACACTTTTTTTTTTTAAGACTGAGATCTTGTGGTGGCAGTGTCATTTTTACTTTTAAACTGAGATTAAAATATTGTATTATATTTTCTTTGGGATTGACTCCAAATATATGCTTGTTCAGATATATGTAGCCCAACTAATTCAACATCATTTACTTAATTCTCCGCAGATTGCCTGGAAACTTAATCTGATCTGTATCTGCCTCTTGAGCAACAGCATTGCGTGTGATTAACTAGGGAATTGGCAGTCTGCCTTTGTGGACGAACAGGTTTTCCTTCGTATGTTCAGGAATCAAATCAGAACCAAAATTCAGATTTGATCTGGTAACCAAATATATGAAACTTTCAGGAAGTAAAAGTGACGAATTATTTCTTCCTTCTTACCACAACCACTCTGGTCCAAACCTAGCATGCCATGCTACAGAATTCTGACAACCTCCCACTTGGGTCTCTCCAGGGTCTCAGAGCCCTCACATCTGTGCTCTAGATCATTCATTCTGCAAACACTTATGGAGTCTCTAATGAGTGTCAGCAATCTTAGGGACACAAAGATCATAAGACATAGCCATTGCCCAGGCTCTTAATACAGACTCCAGGGAAAGGTAGTAGGAACTCAAACTTTTTTTTCAATTTATTTATTGTTAATTGAGGAATAATTGCTTTACAATATTTTAGCCTTGGTTTCTGCCATACATCAACATGAATCAGCCATAGGTATTACATATGTCCCCTTCCTCTTGAGCCTCCCTCCCAGCTCCCACCCCTTCCTGCCCCTCTAGGTTGTTACAGAGCCTCCGTGAACTCAAACATTTTTTGAACTGGACCTTCAAGAGAAGAAAAGTGGAAAGGGAATTCCAGGCGAAGGGTACAAAGTGAGCTAAAGTGTTAAGGCAGGAAAGATGGGCCATCACAGTAAACAGTGCAGCCATGAAGCCCAACATCACCTACTGGTGACAGAGAAACATTGCTTCCATCTGAGAACATCTAGCTCTGCCACAAGTGCTGGCACACAGCAACACAATGACAAGAAAATCTTACCTAAAAAGAGCCCAGAGCCCTTGCTCAGAATTGAGTCACGATGATCAAGTGCTCAGAATTACCCAACATCATCAACAATATGGATTATTTAATAAAACACAAGTTGGATTGCACAGCTGGTATGTGGGAAGTTCCTCCATCTGCTCTGGGAATCCCCTCCTTGAAACACTCTTGTTGTTGTTGTTCAGTCGCTAAGCTGTGTCCGACTCTGAAACCCCATGGACTGCAACACATCAGGCTTCCCTGTCCTTCACCATCTCCTGGAGTTCGCTCAAACTCATGTCCATTGAATCGGTGATGTCATTCAACCAGCTCATCCTCTGTTGTCCCCTTCTCCTCCTGCCTTCAATCTTTCCCAACATCAGGGTCTTTTCCAGTGAGTTGGCTTTTTCCATCAGATGGCCAAAATACTGGAGCTTCAGTTTCAGCATCAGTCCTTCCAATGAATATTCAGGGTTGGTTTCCTTTAGTGAAGCTCATTTGCTGAAGGAGCAACTCTTCATTCAGCTGAGTCCCCCAGCTTGGTTGTGATACTGGTTCTCCTCAATCTCCATGTACCCTTTTCTGTAGGAAAAAAAAAAAAAAAATCTCACTTTGCAAAGACTTTTGAAACTGTATTAATGACCTTCTGAAAGTGAGTTGTCCAGATGGACTGTACTTATTCCCACCCACCTTCTATCCAAGCAAAACTAAAAGCTATGTTCTTTCCCATTTCCTAACAGTGTAACCACTGGTTTCAACCAGAACTGGTAGTTTATGTTTTCTGGCTCCCTAATAAAATGTGAATGCCTCCAGGCCAGGAGCCATGTCTCTTCATCTCTGTATCCCCAGAGAATAGTGCAGATCCCCTGCACAAGAGGAGAAGCGGGCAACAGAGGATAAGATGGTTGGATAGTATCACTGACTCAATGGAGTTTGAGCAAACTCCTGGAGATAGTGAAGGACAGGAAGCTTGGTGTCCTGCAGTTCATGGCATCTCAAAGAGACAGAACAACAACCCTGCACAACACACTGTTAAATGTCACTAGTGTTTTTGAAGCATATATTGGGCCTTGGGATTTAGAAGAAGTTTGGACTCCACCAGTGATCAGGTCATGCAGGCCCCTACAGGTCGTGTTAAGGCATTTGTGGATTCAAGGAAAGTGATCTCAACTGTTCTTTCCATACATGACCCTATTTCATGTTTCAGTAACTTTAAAGCAGTTATTATTGTGAATGTGTGTGTGTGTGCGTGCATGCTCAGTCATGACTGACTCTGTAAACCATGGACTGTAGCTCCCCAGGCTTCTCTGTCCATGGCATTTCCCAGGCAAGAATACTGGAGTGGGTTGTCATTTCCTATTCCAGGGGATGTTCCCAACCCAGGGATCAAACCCACGTCTCCTGCATCTCCTGCATTGGCAGGCGAATTCTTTACCACTGAATCAACTGGGAAGCCCTAAGAAAGTGTGAGGTCCTTTAAAAACAAAACAAAACAGAATCCTCCCTGGAAACCAGTCAGACTTGAGTTTGAAACCAGGCTGTGTCTCTTCCAGGTCAAGACATTAGGCAAACCATTTGACCTCCCCATGGTTTTATCTTCCCATCTAAAAACTGGAGCTGGTAATAATTTAAAGTTTACAGGGGCTCTTAAAGGGATTAAATGTCACAATAAAAGTTAAAGATACAGTACATGATAGATGCTCAATAATGGCAGTTGAAATATATTACTCATCTACATGAAAGTGTTTACGGAACATGAAGGCACTTGAATATGAAAATCCTCACAATTTTAATTAGTCAAAGAAGGACTTCAGTCAGGATAGCCACATAGCTACATGTACTTCTTTTCCTATCCTTTCCCATAAACTCTTTCTAAAGGTCCACTTCTTACATCTTGCAAAAAATCCACTTAGTGTTGACCACGAGAACCATAATGTCTGCTACGAGCTTAACACCTCCTTTTACAAACAAATATAGACTATTCATTTAATACACAGTCTGTCATTATAGACAAACCTTTCTTTTCTCTAGCTGCTTCCCTCATAGGTTTCCAATTCAGAGAAACCTCCTCTCCAAGCCACTGTGTTGCTCATACTGATCTCTGTCTACAGCTATATTGTGGTTAATATAGTTTCCCAGTCAAATGTTTATTTCTTAAATGAATCACATAGACTTCTAACCTGTAAGCCAATCCTAAGTAAGAACATGAATGAGAACAACTCCCCCCAAACTTTTAAGAATCATACGCTGCAAATGATGTCAAGCAGGGGCTGGAAAATGCAACTCGAGTCCATGGCCTTCTCCGAACTGCTGGTTACAGAACAGAGACGTTTGCAGGTTTCCTTGTGCCAGTAAAACACTGGAAGAGTCAGCTTCTGTAATAGGATCATTGGCTGAAATGAAATGAGTCAGTCTGATCAATCGAAACTGCACATGGAGCAAAGAGCTCTTAATGGATCTTAATCTCCATTAGGCTGAACTGGAGGAAGTTGCAGGGGAAGCCGCATCACATTTCAGCCATTTATAGAAGCAACGTGGTCCGTGAGCGGCTTTCAGGGAATGGGAGTGCTTAGCCTGGGGAGCTCTGGGACAACCATCAATGGGATGGTACACTCTTGCATCATCAGTGTCCACGAAATGCTCTGGGGACTACTCTGTAGAAGTGTCTCCAAGGCTCATGAAAATTTTAGCAGAAACTCATGGTGGGTCAACCAGAAGAACATTAGCACATGAAGCTTTTCTGTCATGTGTAATTAAATGTGGTTTAGAATCCCTTAGACATGATTTATAAAACCAAAAGGAACAGTTCCAAGTTTGTTACCAGAGGCCCATGAAGAGCGTGTGATGAGGAAAAGAGCAAGGATCAAGTTTTCCAGAGGTAGGCATATTTTGCCCACTACACATGAAAATATTAAAAAAAAAAAAACAAAAAACTAATGTTTGGATGCCCAGAATGTGAAACTAACTGCCTCTCAATTTAATGTATAATAGGGAAAGCTCCATGTGGAAATTTGAAAGAAAAGGAAAATTGCACACAATTTAGAAGACTACCCATTGTACATGTACTTGGAAATTACAGCACAATATCTCCTAATTAATGCTGATTGAGTACTTTGATTTCAAAAATTGAAAAGCATAATACATGGACATTGCATTACACAATCGCACACCCTCTCTACAAAGTCCTTGAAGTCAGAGACCAAAATAGACAAGCCAATAGCAGATTACTGCGTTGCTTATTTTTTTTCCTTACTCTAAGTGAAGCTATGTGATTATAAATTCTGAAGTCCAGAATTAATAAAAACTGAAGTATCTTGTGGGCTTCCCTGATAGCTCAGTTGGTAAAGAATCCACCTGCAATGCAGGAGACCTTGGTTCGATTCCTGGATCAGGAAGACCCCCTGGAGAAGGGACAGACTACCCACTCCAATATTCTTGGTCTTCCCTGGTGGCTCAGCTGGTAAAGAAAACACCTGCAATGCAGGAGACCTGGGTTCGATCCCTGGGTTGGGAAGATCCCCTGGAGAAGGGACAGGCTACCCATGCCAGTATTCTGGCCTGGAAAATTCTATGGACTCTATAGTCCATGGGGCCTCAAAGAGGGAACTGTCTTGTGCTAGTGCATAAGTAATTTACCCTAAATATTTGGGCTGCTTAATTGGAAACATAAGGATTTTTTTCTGTATCATATCAATAATTTCCAGTGTTGATGCTCTCTGCCTCTGAGGTTCTGTGACATGTTGCTACTACTTCTATTACAACAGCACTTCATCACCATAGACCATGGTTGCTTATTTTCATGTCTGACTCACAGCTTGATCTTACCTGGATAAATTGTGAGTCCCTTGAAAGCCAAAACATCTCTTTTCATCACTTTATGCTCTCTGCCTACCTAAGGTTATGCTGATATAAAATAAATACACAGTATATTTGATCCAATAAAGGTAAGAACGGTAAGTCATTTAATATACCCTAATCTTTCAGTGAGGTATTTAGAAAATAGTACCTATTTTTAAAGGTCTAAGAGACCTTTAGAGACATGTCAAAACATCACCTTGACATGAAAAACTAGAGTAGGATAAAAAGCCAGATCTGTATACTATCTGGATCTATCCACTGCAGACACTATAATACAATGACATCTGTGTACTTTACAGTTATGCTACTTTATTGTCTTCTGTTACAAAATTTAAAAACCAAGTCACACAGTTTTAATGTCAGATTTTTCTAGTAAGTAAACATGCTGACAATGATGGGGAAAATGAAATTTTAAGTAGCCAAATGTGTTTTATTCTTTTCTCAATTGAACACAGGAAAGAAACTACATTATGTAAATGAATTATTGATATCAGAAGGACTATCTAATAATTTACATTTCTAATCATATTATCCATTATATTAAATATATAAATTATATTTATTATATCCACCTTTATCTATCCCATCACTTCATGGCAAATAGATGGGGAAACAATGGAAACAGTATGATAATTTATTTTGGGGGGCTCCAAGTCACTCAGGATGGTGACTGCAGCCATGAAATTAAAAGACGCTTGCTCCTTGGAAGAAAGGCTATAACCAACCTAGATAGCATATTAAACAGCAGAGACATTACTTGGCTGACAAAGGTCCATCTAGTCAAAGCTATGGTTTTTCCAGTAGTCATGTATGGATGTGAGAGTTGGACTATAAAGAAAGCTGAGTGCCAAAGAACTGATGCTTTTGAACTGTGGTGTTGGAGAAGACTCTTGAGAGTCGCTTGGACTGCAAGAAGATCCAACCAGTCCATCCTAAAGGACATCAGTCCTGAATAATCAGTCCTTTATTCAGGACTGATGTTGAAGCTGAAACTCCAATACTTTGGCCACCTGATGTGAAGAACTGTCTCATTGGAAAAGACTCTCATGTAGGGAAAGACTGAAGGCAGGAGGACTAGGAGACAACAGAGGATGAGATGATTGGATGGCATCACCAACTTGATGGACATGAGTTTGAGGAGGCTCTGGGAGTTGGTGATGGACAGGGAAGCCTGGCGTGCTTCATGCAGTCTGTGGGGTCGCAAAGAGATGGACACGACTGAGCGACTGAACTGACTGATATCTATTATTATCTATAATAATCCTATTATTATCTATCTAATTATTTCTACCTATGGCACTTTCAAAACAGACAGTCTAATATGAAGTTCCTACCACACAGAGTAGGAACTCAAGATGAATTGTTGAAATAAGACATTAGTGAATAGCATTCCCAAAAATAATGGAAGCAAGTACTTAGCTTCCTTAGGTACAATACCATAAACAATCTGGGTCCCAACACTTTAGACAACCTTTCTTTCTGTTTCAAAAATATCACTCTCACCTCCTTGGACTATCAGAGTGCCTTTACCTGCCTTTAACACCTTGCAAACATGTTTAATCATCTGAGAATTGAGGGGACAGGAGAGAAAGTACTTTTGGTGATGAAATATTGACGGCACAATACATTTCTAATAATTTTCATTTTAAATTATCTTACTATTTATTACAAAAATAGAAAGGTTAAGTCAAGTGAGAATTTTCCAGTTTTTAATTAATCTACTCTTCTTGAGTTGATGGTACTTAACTCATCCTGTCTTTTGGGAGAAGTTTCTTCTTTGTATATAATCTTGATTGTAGATAGGCTTAAATCAGCTCTATTATACTATTACTTAGAAGAGGGAAAAGAGAATTTACCAATTCTGGTTTAATGAATATGACTGTCTAAGACCCAGAAAATACATATTTTATTTGACATCACCAAAAGATCCTTAAACCAACAGTTTCTTCCAGTAGAAAGAAAAAAAAATTCTAGACTGCAATAATTACAATAGACCCCCATGGGAGTTTTTGGGCTCAGCTGTAAGGGGCAATTAAGTGCAGGTTCTGAGACATTGCGTGACTCTTGTGAAAGGAATGTGGAAGTGCCTGTCTCTACTGATGACTGGACAAGTCACTCCATTCGGCCTTCGTGGTCTCTGCATTTTGCAGGTTCCAGGAACTGGCCCATCTGGGAGCCTGGAACTCCATCCACTCTAAAATATCTGATCAATCATTAACTATTAGAAAAGATGACCCCAGCAGAAGGTCTCTTATCAAGGAATCTCTTAAGAACTTAAGTAAACCCAATTTTTAAAAATTATGCATTGTAATTAGGTTCAGTCACATAATCCCCTTAGGAAGAGTGTGAAATAGAGTTTGGGCATAATTCTTTCACTGTGATCAGTTTCATAGAGTGTTTTATCTCCACGAAATATCAGATCAAAGCAATTTAAGACAATTTATAAATTTCACCAATCCAGAACAGCAGCAATATCACCTTGTGGTTATGGGCAGAGACTAGGGAAGCCTGACTGCCCTGGTTTGAATCCAGAATTCTGTAGTTACAAGCTGTGTTAAAAGTCTCAGTTCTTCAGATTCCCATCTCTAAGATGAGAATAATAATTTTTTTTAATGTATCTTCCAGGTTTAGGGTACATAAGATAAAGGAGTTTATATGTATAAATTCCTTAACATAGTGCCTAGCTGCTGTATCTTGATATTAAAGCCAAAATCAGAAACAATAAGACTGTCTTCATGCACATGTAAATGTTAATGTAAACGATGCTAACCATGGTTACATCCTGATTCCCTCCCCATCTTATTAATTTACATCCAGCAACTTTCTACGATAGTAAAGAATCTGCCTGCAATGCAGAAGACCCAGGTTTGATCCGTGGGTTGGGAAGATCCCCTGGAGAAGGGAATGGCTACCCACTCTAGTATTCTTGCCCGGAAAATCCATGGACAGAGAAGCCTGTTGGGCTACAGTCCATGGGGTTACAAAGAGTCAGACACGACTGAGCGACTAACACTTTCAATTTGCTATAGCTAACAGACACAGAGAATACATGACTTAATACCCCCATTCCCCACTGCCCACACACACACTACAAAAGATACATTGATGGGGTTCAGGGTTTTTTTTTTTTCTTATTTTCTCAGAACCCGGGTCTCCCTCATAAGTTCCCCCAACCCAGAACCTGCCACTTTGACATGTGAATTACTTTGAGCTGAAGACAACCAAGACTACCCCCAAAACACGCAGGAGGAGCTTTTACCTCCCCAAAAGTGCCTAAAAGAATTTAGATAGAAGGACTGGTACAGGTAGAGAACTATCACCATAGATATCTCCAAGAAACATGGACTGGGAGTAGTGAGCTGGAGGGAAGCTTGGCAGAGTCTGGAAATCAAAGTCCTCTCTGTGTCCCACTGCCTCTGTCTGAACTGGCAAACATTTGTTTATAAAACGTGTGCTTTCTTCATTTTCCAGTAAATCACCCTCCTCCCTTTTGAAGTCCCAAACCTCTAGCCCAAGATGGCATATAAGCCTTAATTGTCTGACTGCCTTTGGGTCTCATATTCTAGAGGGCCCCTGCATGCACATAATCAAATGTTTTTTCTGCTGTTAACCTATGTTAATTTGATTATTAGACCAGCCAAAGAACCTACAAGGGAAGAATGGAAAAGTTTTCCTCCCCTACAACTTCTTTTTAAAAAATTCTGAGGCTATGTTTTATCTTATAAAATCAATTTACTTCCTAGTTACTTTCAGGAAATGCAAATCAGTATCAAACATCAAACATAAAAGCAAACTCACTGAAGTGAAAGGCATTTCCTAACATTAATTACATTTCAATTAATTCTATCAATTTTAAGTGACTCCACATAATGCATTAATTCTTCCAAGTCTAAGAAAATGCCTTTTACAGTTAATTTTACTCTGTCTATCTTATCAGGATGTAGTTCCTTCTCGTAACAAATGTCTTTAAAATCCCTTCATGTTAAAATGAATTCCTTCATGCTCTGTAGTACCATACTCTAAGATTCTAGCCAACTGGTTGTACAAAAGCTTGGAAAGATTTACAGCTCTTAGGGAAACCACTACCTTTACTGCAGGTGTCTCTGCAGCCACTGGAGTACGTTCAAGGCGAGTAGGTTGCTTGCTTGTGTGTGTGTGTGTAGAGTCACTCAGTCGTGTCTGACTCTTTGGGACCCTATGGATGGCAGACTGCCAGTCTCCTCTGTCGATGGGATTTTCCAGGCAAGAATACTGGAGTGGGTTGCCATTACCTCCTACAGGGGATCTTCCTGACCCAGGGATCAAACCCTCATCTCCTGCATCTCCTACACTGCAGGCAGATTCTTTTACCGCTAAAGCCACCAGGGAAGCCCATGGTCCCCTGCTTAGGAGAAAATAAGAATTGGGTTCTTAAGCAGCTAGACAAGAATATCCACTTTGCTGCTTACACGTTTAGTACATAAGATATATGGCTTTTGGTTAACCACAGAAACAAGAACACCTGCTCTACATTTAAAGAAACTGATCATGATGTAATTATAAGCCAGGACCATCTAGTGGCTTACTCAAGTCATCTGGTACTAAAGAGAATGTTCAAATGGGCATCTGACTCTCTACTAAGTTCTATCCCCATATTAATATACATGATCACAAGAGAAGTTACTCAACCCTTGATGATTAATTTGCAGAGTCTGCTAAATTACAACTTTATGTTACCACCTAAGCTTCTGAGGTCAAAATAAGAAGCACTCTTTTGAAAAGCGTCTGTGACTTCTGAAAAATTATAATTGAGAAAAGACATCTGCATGTTATCTAGCGTGCTTCAGAAAAGCACACACAAAATAACACTCTCCCTTGAATTTACTTCAAGAAAAGGTTGCTTACTACAAATCCTGTACATGGTTTCTTTGAGCTAAATATGAGAACTGTGTGTTTAAGTGTTTCCCTGCAGTGGCTTAATTCAGGAAAGCACCAGTGCTGGGCAAACACTCCATTACATTCACTTCCTATTATTATTATTAATAATTATAATCTTACTTAAAGTGCCAGGTGACATTTCCTACACACTATACATGGTCTCTGCTCCAGTTTTACACTTAGTTACCCTGATCTGTATTATTTAATTGTATCCGTCTCTCAGTCATGTCTGAATCTTTGCGATCCCATGGACTGCAGCACACCAGGCTTCCCTGTCCATCACCAATTCCCAGAGCTTACTCAAACTCATGTCCATCGAATTGGTGATGCCATCCAACCATCTCATCCTCTGTCATCTCCTAGTCCTCCTACCTTTAATGTTTTCCAGCATCAGAATCTTTTCCAATGAGTCAGTTCTTCATATTAGGTGGCCAAAGTATTGGAATTTCAGCTTCAGCGTCAGTCCTTCCAATGAATATTCAGGACTGATTTCCTTTAGGATGGACTGGTTGGATCTTCTTGCAGTCCAAGGGACTCTCAAGAGTCTTCTCCAACACCCCAGTTCAAAAGCATCAATTCTTTGGCACTCAGCTTTCTTTATAGTCCACTCTCAATGAATGCTGGCAATTTGATCTCTGATTCCTCTGCCTTTTCTAAATCCAGCTTGAACATCTGGAAGTTCACAGTTCATGTACTGTTGAAGCCTGGTTTGGAAAATTTTGAGCATCACTTTGCTAATGTGTGAGATGAGTGCAATTGTATGGTAGTTTGAACATTCTTTGGCATTGTCGTTCTTTGGGATTGGAATGAAAATTCATCATTTCATTGGAATGAAAACTGATGCATCAATTGTATCAGCCACCTCAAAATAGGCAAAAATGTAAGTTCAAATTAAAATTTTTAAACCAAGTAGGAATTCGGCACAGTATTTGTGATTCTAATAATGGTATTTGTGAATACAATCATGTGATTCCAATAATTTGTGACTTCAATAATATATTTTAAATTTAAAAATTAGTGCTGCGGCTTCCCTGGTGACTCAGTGGTAAAGAATTCACCTGCCAATGCAGGAGACACAAGTTCCATCCCTGGCCCAGGAAGATCTCACAAACCGAGGAGCAACTAAGCCTGTGTGTCACAACTACTGAGCCTGTGCTTTGCAATAAGAGAAGCCATTGCAATGAGAAGCCCACGCATTCCAACAAAGAGCAGCCCACACTCTCCACAACTAGAGAAAAGTCCTCGTAGCAACAAAGACCCAGAACAGCCAAAAATAAATAAATAAAATTATGCTTTAAAAAGGCAATTAAAAAAAAAACAATTAGTGCTGATGAGGGAAGTATAAATAAGATTGAGATTGAAAAGGATGTTAATTTTTCTACCACAATGAGAATATTGGCCTAAATTCAGTGTGTAACTATAATTTTCAATTTATAGTTAGGAACACTGATGTGCTCAGTTATGTCTGACTCTTTTGTGACCCTATGGACTACAGCTCACCAGGCTCCTATGTCCATGGGATTCTCCAGGCAAGAATACTGGAGTCTCCTCCAGGGGATCTTCCCCACCCAGGGATCCAACCTGTATCTCTTGAGTGTCCTGCATTGGCAGGTGGGTTCTTTACCACTAGTACCACCTGGGTCAAATTAACTGGGAGCTGTGGAGAAAGGCTCATGCAGTGAACAGAAAGTTTAAACCATAGAATATATGAATAATGTAGTCACATTACTTTAAAAATCATGAAAGCAGAAGCAAGTCCAGGTGGGAGATGGTGACAGGCAGGAGGAAGTTCACGCGGTGGGAGGGCTGAGTGCAAGCAGTGATTCAGGAAACAGAGCAGGGCACCTGGGTGCAGGAGGTTGAATGTCCTTGCTCTGAACTCAGTGAGGCAATAGCAGAAAGATGCCCTAGTATAGGCTGGTTGGAACCGAGGTGGAGTCATTCCAGATTTCAGAGGGGGAGGTGGGGGAGTCTCTATCCAAGCTGGAAATGCAACCTTTTTAGGACATTATATAAATCTTTATAATTTGCTCCCATTCAGTCACTGTAAATAGTCCTAAAATCATGGGCTATTGAATCAGGAAGAAACTCCATGGACCATACAGCCAGAAATTTCATTTTGCAGCTGAGGAGACTGCAGTTTGGAAAGGTTACCCAAGGCCACACAGCTGGTCAGCTAAACAGGCAACACTTAATATCAGGATTTCTAATTCTCAGTTCAGTGTTTTACACCCTGCTGTCCTCTTTGATAGGATACCAAACATCCTTATTTGTCTGAGACTCTCCTGTTTTAAAATTGAAAGCCTCACATCCCAGGAAATCCTTCAGTCACAGACAAACCAGCGTGGTCAGTCACCTTGGTGAAGATACGAATTATTATTCATATTCCTATAACCTTCATGAGAGTAGTTTTCAGTGCTGGCCATAGCAAAAATTCTCCCCGCAAAAGTTTGTCCAAACAGCTCCAGAATAAAGACGGGTGACTTTATGCCATCATGGTAGAAATGAGAAGGAAGAACCTCTTCATTTTTTATCTCATTTATGACAGGAATGGGTTTCCCAGGTGGCACTAGTAGTAATAACTACTAGTATTAACCCGCCTGCCAATCCAGGTTTGATCCCTGGGTTGGGAAGATCCTCTGAAGGAGGGCATGACAATCCACTCCAGTATTCTTGCCTGGAGAATTCCATGGACAGAGGAGCCTGGCAGGACACAGTCCATAGGGTCGCAAAGAGTCGGACATGTCTGAGGGGACTTAGCACACAGGCATGTGTGACTGGAATACCTGTTGTTAGTCCCAGGTCATACTATTGACAACACCCCCAGCCCCTATCGTATTGGGGCTATCAGATCACTAGTAAAATTTATAGAGGGTCTGCTTTTCCCAGCGCCAACTATTATACAGCTAGAAAAATGGTAAAGACAGAAAGGGACATGATACAAGCCAATTTTGCTCTCCCCCATTACTCCAGTGGAGTGGCCTCAGGAGGATCAGGCAAACAGATACACAGACTTCAAAGAAATTAAACTTTCTGCTTCCCTCCAAAGTCACCAGAAGCAGGAAGCCTTCTTGAACACTCCAGCTGTGCCGGGGAAAAGGCACAGGGGGTATCCATCAGTCAGCAGCAAGAGACTCAAGCGGAGGATGGTAACTTCCACCCAGAAGGCCATTCAGGCTGCTCGGTGCTGGTCGGGCCCTGCCCTCCCCTGGGGTCCCGCCAGCCAGCGCTGTCGCCAGTAGCAAGCCTCTTCCTCAGAATGACTGCTTCCGTCAGAGACGCAGCCTGATGGCCTCATCCCAAACAACTCCGAGTATCCAAGCATCCACTTCCAACCCCCGTGTGGAGGGTACCAGGAATTTTCATTTCAGACTAAGCTGCCCTGAGTCTGTGAAAAAGGCCTCCCGAGAACAAAGACAGTGAGGAGAATAGCATGTCACGCTTGACTCTGGATTCACCATCTGACATGAAAACCTTCCTTTTGGGAAACTAAGAGGTCATGTTTTCTTTGCCCTTTCTTCCCCTTTGTTTTGAAGGAGATTGTGAAAATAATAATCTCTTGAATCAACTCCATTCACACTCAAGAAACCCGATATCTTACTTTTTACTTTTTTTAGAAAACCTCTTTTACTTAGTCTGCATACGTGTTAAGTCGCTTCGGTCATGTCCAAATCTTTGTGACCCCATGGTCTGTAGCCTACCAGGTTCCCCTGTCCATGGGATTCTCTAGCTGGAATGGGTTGCCATTTCCTTCTGCAGGGGATCTTCCTGACTCAGGGATCAAACTCGAGTCTCTGATGTCTCCTGCGCTGGCAGGTGGATTCTTTACCACTAGCACCACCTGGGAACATGAAGCTAAAGGGTACGAAATCAAGCCTTCTACGCAAAGGTTGCTTCTCATAGAAAAGCCTGTGATTCCTGACAATGATTCAGTAAAGGTGCAGCACATTAGATAGTTTCCTCTAAATTTCCTTTTTCAAAAGTCGGGGGGAGCCTGCAAAACGGCAAAGGTGTGGATGAGCCTCGCTCGAAATAATGTGAATTATAGCTAATGCACTTTCTGTAAATAGGAAAGATATTATAATCACAGTTGGAAGCCTCTGGCTCCATTCCCCCCAGATCACTATCAGTCTCCCCTTAGAGTACTCTCTCATCTCTGAAGCTTTCTGGTTGACTCAGAGCCACAGAGGGAGCCTGCCTTCCCCTGCCTTTGCAGACTGACTTTTCCACAGAGCACCTCATGAGGTTCATCAATGTACCTCACCCCAAGGGTTCAATTTTGTGTTGTTGTTGGGTTGTTTACTTTATTTTTTTTATTTTGCTTTTGATTTTCTAAATTAATTATTTTTAATTGAACATCTACCAATTAAATTGGAAAAGACACTGATGCTGGGAAAGATTCAGGGCAGGAGAAGCGGGTGACAGAAGATGATATGGTTTGATGGCTTCATAGACTCAACAGACATGAGTTTGGGCAAACTGCAGGAGACAGTGAAGGATGGGGAAGCCTGGCGTGTTGCAGTCCATAGGGTCAGAAAGAGCAGGACATGACTGAGCAACTGAACAACAAATTTTTAATTGGAGGATAACTGCTTTACAATATTGTGTTGGTTCTGCCATATCCACATGAATCAGCCATTGGTACACATACATCCCCTCCCTCTTGAACCTCCCTCCCCATCCCACACCTCTAGGTTATCACAGAGCATCAGATACAAGTTTATTTTAGGAAGTCTCTCTGGAAAGAGTGCTGAACTCAAAACGTGAATACTGGCATCCAGTGATGAAAGGTTGTTGTTGAATCACGCGAAGACACTGGGATTCTCGGCCCCCGGAGGAGAAGTATTCAATCCGGGGCCAGAGACGAGGCTTGATCGCTCAGAGTTTTTGTGTAATAAAGTTTTATTAAAGTATAAAGGAGATAGAGAAAGCTTCTGACATAGGCATCAGAAGGGGGCAGAAAGAGTACCCGCTTGTTAGTGTTAACAATGAAGTTATATAATCCAAAGAATGTCTGGAGGTTGTAAAGACCTCATCAGACCTACCCCCATAATTTACATTTTAAGATAACACTGTCCTCAGGCAGGATACATCCTTGTAAAGACCAGGTCTACTTCCATAATTTACATTTTAAGATAACAGAAGGTTTAATCCAGAGACTGTCCTTAGGCAGGATACATTATTGTTATATAAGCCTAAGGAATGTAGAGAAAGAAAAAAAGTTTGTCCTTTCTTCCTCCTTGAGAATTCCAGACTCCTCTCTCCTTGGGGACCCCTAGACTCCTTATCAACCTGCCTAGGAAATGACTCTCTCAGTTCTATCGCTCATTGCCTTGAATTTGAGCAATTTCCTGAGCCTCTCTGCATGCCAGCTTCCTATCCAGAAAATGGCAATAATGATACAATTACGTAGGTTTATGGGAGAATCACCACAGGACAGGTGAAGGTGCTGACACACAGTAGGTGCTTCAATATTTATTCAGTGCCTCAGAGGAACAATCACCTGAACATCAAATAATTTTTGTGCCTTATCACCATAATAGGCTAGTAGAACAGGGCTCAAAAACAAGACGTCAGCCTCAAATAGAAACAACTGCCATCTGTTGAGCACCTATTAAGTGCCACATGCTAAGAATTATTTTTAAGATTTTTTTGTGGACCACTTTAAAGTCTTTACTGAATTTATTACAATTTGTTTCTGTTTTATGTTTTGGGTTTTTGGCCAAGAGGCATGTGGGATCTCAGCTCCCTGAGCAGGGATCGAACCTCCACCCCCTGCACTGGAAGGCAAAGTCTTAACCACCAGACTACCAGGGAAGTTCCCACATGCTAAGTATTTTAACATACATTGTCTTACTTAATTCTCATGACAACTCTATGAGGCAAACATGATTATAATGTTTCACAGAAGAAGAAAACAAAGTTTAGAGAAGTTAAGTAGATTTCCCAAGGTCATATAAGTGTCAGTGCTGGACTAGAATACAGGTCTGTCCGTCTGCACATTGCCTTCCAGGGCAATCTGAGAAAGTCCTAAGTGCACACACACAGAGACCTGATCACATTCCAGAATGTTCCATGTGCTCACCCAGAACTTGAGGGGTTAAAGAGAAGATGACAAAATAGCACAAACAGCTGGTTCCAAGGTGCGAGTTGCTCCTCTGTGATACCATTTTATTTGTCCTCTCCAGCTGTACCAGAAAGTTTTTGTTCTCTGAAGGAAACACTGAACTGAAAAGATAATTGGTATTCAAGACACACATGTTTCCTACCAGCAAATGAGAAGAAAGCACAACAGTATTCTTGAAGGACGCTGATTTTTTTGTGTATTTTGCAATTCGGCATTTTCAAAAATGACATCTGTTTTGTGAGTGACTAAAAACTCTGGAAGAAGAATCTGTAAAAGGAAATAAAATTGTGTTTCTGAGCAGTTTACTCCTTACTGCCTTCAAATGATATTTGTTTAGTTAGCCCATTTTCCCCCAAAACATTGTCAAGGCAGAAGTTTTCCCATTTCCTACCCACATTTCTGACAGGTTTGAAATGATGCTCCAGTGGCAAATGTTTTCAAAGTTTCTTTCAGCACTTTTTGCCATGTATCAAATCATCCTTTCTTTTGAGCACTCAAGAAAACAAATTTGTGCCTTCTAGGAGCATAAATGAATATAATGCATCGTGTTTATATTGCACGTTCTAGGAGGAACTCAAAAGTATTTTACTATCTTCGCTTTTCTAGGCTGTTTATTTTTGCCCGTGCATCAACAAATACAAAAGTTTGAGGGATCCATTTCTTATTCATTCCCATCTCTTTGATTTATCACTTCCTATTTCATAAATTTCTAGTCTCTGCTGCACACAAATAAAAAGATGCAGTAACTCATGCAGTTTGTCAGACATATCTCAGTTTTGGAGAAGAATGAATATTAACTAAGGTCATCTAAGGAAGTTCCCACTGCTAATGGCACTGTGTCAGTCTGAACCCCTACCCTCCCAAATCAATATGTGACCACTTTGCAAGAATCACCTCCCTAATCCAAAAATACTTGACAGCTTCCATGTTATAACCGGCAGAATCAGCACCCTTCAAGGTGGGTGGGAACTCTTAGGCTGTAGGTGTAAGTCTTTCTCCTCCTGCCTTTGCCCAAAATTTATGGAGCCATCCATCACAGAGAAATGAAATATAAATGAATCTTTGGGAACTGTCACGAGGCAGAAATCACCCAAGTTGTCCTGACGATTTAGTTCTCATTTATCTAGGCCCATAATTCACAAACCACAAACCTTGTTTGTTCAATGTTTCTTTCCCAAAGTTTGTATGTGTCATTTTTGTGGTGATGTCTTAGTCACACACACACGCCTTTAGATTTTAGGCCTTGACTTTCCAAGCATACTGGCCTCAGTGTTTTCTTTCCTGAACAATCCTTCTGGCCCTTTGCTATCTATTGACATCAGGTGCTCTCTGTGCCAGAAATAAAGCAGACATTCCTAGACTGCTTCACATAGAGGATGGCTCTATCATTACAAAGCATGGAGAGATCAAAGCTACAGACAAGGAAGAAATAATACACCTCATTCTTGGAGTCAACATTCTCACTGGCAAAGGACAGACAGAAGGCCATCAGCAAACGCTGCTCACAGATACAGAAATGTATATACAAATATAAAAGTAGCATATTTGTCAGGAAACTCATAGACATGGGAGTTCTGCCATACCTAATGATCTTGGGGTCATGACCTAGGTTAGGCATCATTCTCCACCTTTTTAATAAGCTCCTGATATCACCATGAGCCCCTTCATGTGACAAAATAGACTCCACCAGCTCCCTATCACTAAGATGTGACTCCCCACAGAGTTTTACTGCTGGAAAAACCTCTGAGATTGGAAGCTCTGGTACAGACTGAAGAACAGGTCCCACATGTTCTAAGAAGTCACTGTGAACTATGACAATAGCTAAAATGGGCACCATGAACTTGTCCATTTGTTACCCAATGAAACTTGGGTCTGCCCACCTATGTGCAGGAAGGCCAATCTATTGACACCAGTTTGTGATTTAGGAAATTGCAGTGTTTATTACTGCAAGGCCAAGCAAGGAGTATGGGTAGCTAATGCTCAAAAGGAAATCATTCCTAAAGGAAATCAGTCCTGAATATTCATTGGAAGGACCGATGCTGAAACTGAAGCTCCAATACTTTGGTCACCTGATGCAAAGAACTGACTCATTGGAAAATACCCTGATGCTGGGAAAGATTGAAGGCAGGAGGAGAAGGGGACAACAGAGGATGAGCTGGTTGGATGACATCACCTATTCGATGGACATGAGTTTGAGCAAGCTCCAGGAGTTGGTGATGGATAGGGAAGCCTGGCGTGCTGCAGTCCATGGGGTCACTACAAGTTGGACACGACTGAGCGACTTCATTTTCACTTTTCACTTTCATGCATTGGAGGAGGAAATGGCAACCCACTCCAGTATTCTTGCCTGGAGAATCCCAGGGACGGGGAGCCTGGTGGGTTGCTGTCTATGGAGTTGCACAGAGTTAGACACAACTGAAGCAACTTAGCAGCCGTAGTAGCAGATTGTGCTTATGGGAAGCCCTGGTGGCTCAGTGGTAAAGAATCTGCTTGCCAATGCAGGAAATACAGGTTCAATCCCTGGGTCCAGAAGATTCCCTGGAGAAGGAAGTGGCAACGCACTGCAGTATTCCAGTCTGGGAAATCCCATGAACAGAGGAGTCTGGTGGGCTACAGTCCATGAAGCTGCCATGCTAAATGGTCTCATAAATACAGGTAAACCAAGAGTTTAAAATTCTGAGAAACTGTTAGAAAATATCACATGAAATGATGAGATATCCCACACAATGAGATTATAATGATGAACACAGAAACAAAAAAGCATGCTAATCTCTACTCCTAATATGTACACATACATATATATACATATATGCACACACACACACACACGCCTCATACCGCTGGAGGACATCCTGGAATCTGTGCATCAGCAAAATATTCAGTGATGAAGACATTTTCTTCCTGGCACATTAGAGAGAGAAACTGAGACCAGACAGCTAGTAAGATAAGACACACTCTCCCTTCAGGAGCACATGCCACTTTGGCAAACACAAATATCACTCACTCACACACACATGTACTCAAGCCTGTGCATAATTCTCTTGACAACTCCAACTTATAACATTAGCATATGAATGCTGAGGCTTGCAGTGATATTCACTCACCAAATGGAGTTTATAATATAAATGCAATGAAAAGTATCTGAAAGATTACTCTTCGCTCTGAATTGAGTCTGTCAGAGCCTGTATGTAAAATATATATAATATCTGTAGAGAACCCAATGTAAATATATTCTTCCTGCATGCTCCCATGGAGAAAAGCTGAGGTGGTGAGGACAGTACTAAATTCATACTTCTTTTCCAACTAATGCATGAAATAAATGGCTCCAATTTCCTAGCTTTATGTATGTACATCTCCCCCTGTTTTCAATATTTCATGTTTATTAGGCTAAATGTGATTTTTTTCAAGGTCTCTGTCTTCATTTTATTTTTGTTAGATGTCCTTTTCCTAGCTGCCAAGAATTATTCACAACTGCAGGAGAAAGATTGTACAATTGAACCCATAATCTGCTCACATGAGAACCAGAAATTATTTAAGGTATGTGACATGCCTTTCCTGGTAGATTATAAGCTCCTTAAAGGGAATGACATTGACTTGTTCCTCTTTAAAGTCATGCCATCTTTTAAGTCTTATGCCTAAAAAAGCAGCAATGTGTCATCTCATGTGACTCTGCAGCTTGTCTGGGTGATTCCTCTTATGTCTTCACTTGGGTTTGTTCAATGTGGCTCCATTTATCTTCAACAGCTGGCTGCACTGAATGTGTCTGGCTTCACTCACAGGTCTGGCAGTCAGTGCTAGCTGTCAGGTGGGCTTTGTCGGTCCTCTTGCACATAACCTCTCATCCTTCAGTTGGTCAGACAGGCTTCCTTATACACTACCCCAGAGCAAGGCTGCAAAGTATCTTACAGTTCATGCAGCATCACTTGCACCAATTTTTATTAACGAAAGCCAGAGGACCAGTCCAGGTACAAACAGGGGAAACAGATGCCACCTTGTGGTGGGAGGGCTGCCAGTTAGCCAGTGGAGGGGCAACATGCAGGATGAGAGGAGGCTTTGCAGCCATCTTTATAAGTAAGTTACCACACCAACACCCTGGAGAAGGAAATCGCAACTCACTCCAGCATTCTTGCCTGGGAAATCCCCCCATGGACAGAGGAGCCTGGAAGGGCTATAGTCCATGGGGTCGCAAGAGTCTGACACAACTGAGCAACTAAACAGCAATGAATCAGAGTGTAATTAGGACTTCCCTGGTAGTTCAGAGGTTAAGAATCTGCCTGCCAATGCAGGAGATGCAGGTTCAATCCCTGGGTCAGGAAGATCCCCTGGAGGAGGAAATGGCAACCCACTCCAGTATTTTTGCCTGGGAAATCCCATGGACAGAGGAGCCTGGTGGGCTACAGTCCATGGGGTCACAAAAGAATCAGACACAAACAACAACCAATACTACACTAACACAGGCCTAGGAAATATACAGCAATGAAAAACTACCTGGGGAAGTTTCATTCATTCATCCACTTCTTCACTCACCTATTTAACAAACAGTTCTCAGGTGCCTACAGTGTTAAAGCCATAGCTTTGTTAGGCTGTGGAAATAGAAGGAGCAATAAGGCAGAACTAGTTCCTAATCCTGTGGGATTTATAAAGAATAAATAAATGAGTGAGTGAGTGAAAAGAAAGAAAGGTGATGGCAGCTGAGTAGAGTGTGCAGAGAGTCAGCTTTAAATTCTAGGATCCCTTCTTAGTTAAAGGTTCATGACTCTCTTATTGGGAGTGGGGAGCCTCAGCTAGGATACAAGTTGGGGCAGGAGCTGTGAATTTCCACTGAAGGAAATTATAGGAGCCAGAGGACCTTGTTTAATTTTAAACATGAGAGACTCCTATTCCACTGTATCAGCTGAGGAACAGCAAAAACAAAAAAAGGAAGGAAATTATAGGAGCCAGAGGACCCTGCTTAATTTTAAACATGCTGCTGCTGCTGCTAAGTCGCTTCAGTCGTGTCCAACTCTGTGCGACCCCATAAATGGCAGCCCACCAGGCTTCCCCATCCCTGGGATTCTCCAGGCAAGAACACTGGAGTGGGTTGCCATTTCCTTCTCCAATGTGTGAAAGTGAAAAGTGAAAGTGAAGTCGCATAGTCGTGTCCAACTCGTAGTGACCCCCTGGACTGCAGCCTACCAGGCTCCTCCATCCATGGGATTTTCTAGGCAAGAGTCCTGGAGTGGGGTGTCATTACCTTCTCTGAATTTTAGACATGAGAGACTCCTATTCCACTGTATCAGCTGAGGAACAGCAAAAACAAAAAAAGGAAG